>NC_141614.1:38346616-38678282 GCF_047967505.1 Dipteris shenzhenensis
TGTCTCCTTTTGTTTGATTTCCTTGCAATTTCGGTGTCTGCTCCTGACATCTAGAGCAAGCATCTTAGTGGCTTGCATGTGCCTTCATGCTTTGTTCAGCTCGTTTCCTACTGAGTTGACGTCCTATGCTCCTCGGTTGAGCTCTTTCTTCCAAGGGTTACGTCCTTGCCACCAAGCTCTGGCAGTTGTTGCTTGGATCGTGGTCTTATCCTTTATATGGTTCTATTAGCTGGTGATGGACTCCTTCCTCACCCTATTTGTTGCTGGTTCATGGCACCTCATGCGTCCTTTGTTTTTTGAGCAAGCCTCTCTTTCATGGGTTTAGTATTATTTCATTTGTGTAAGGTTTCCTTTGGTTGCTGTCGAGTTGACATGAGTGCTCCTTTGATCACGTACATAGTGCAATTGAACCTTGTCTTGGCATATGTCCTCATAGAGGAGACTAGACTAAAATTATGAGGGATTCAGTATTGCTTTGTGAATTCAATTACGTTATTTAGATAGTGCCATAGGATCTATGAAAGAGGGTGGAGGAATTGGAAGCCTAGAATAAGATAATGGTTGCCCTACCTTGCATACACAAACACATCAAGTCAGCGCCATATGGCGAAGTATTTTCGAAAACCTCACCAATTACATGGATGTTAAACAAAGTTGGATGGTTTTTGAAATACTCACCAATGGTGTAAGGATTGAACAAAGGCTATTGAACAAAGCTTGCCCACTCTCACCCACCATATTTTGGCCTATTATTGACAAAGTCGAGGCCATGGTTATAAATAATGCTAGATATGAGTACATTGTGAAACCCTGTATTCCACATGCTACCATACGTCTGCCTCTTTTATGCTCATGATGTAGGGAAAATTTTCCATTAATACCTATATGCTTTAACAATAATGTAGGCATTATACGTGAGCTCATTGTGAAACCATGTGTTCCCCAAAGTTGCTATAGTTTTGCCTCTTATGCTGATGATGTAGGACACTTGTTTGTGCTTGTTAGAGCTATAATTGACACAACATGAGTACCCTACAAAGATAAGCAAGTTGACATAGTGTAACACTCCCTTTAAAATTTATTGCGTTCTTATAGCACACAATTTATGCATTTTCAATAAAGAAAAAGGAAGCTAGTAGAATAGTTGTGGTCGATGCGCTATTCATAAAGAATGCTAAATATGAAAATAGGGAAAAAGTGATTGTATGAGAGATATAAACCCACTAAGGTCAAGGAAGAGGTTATATAAATTCACTCATATGGATGCAATCAAGGCTTTTCCACCATTTTACAAACTTGTATCATGAGTGAGAAAAAGCTTAACTCTTAAAGAATACAATGGCTATGTGGATCTTGCACTCATTATTAGATATATTGGTTTGACAAACTATTATAAAAGATAAAGTTCTAAGCATGTTAATAATAGTTCATTACTAATAACCACACGGCCGTCTGTTATAGTAGCACACGAGCCTCATAACAACCACATAGTCACTAAAAGACTCATGGACCCCTCCAACTAAGCATTGACCAGATGGTTGATGGTAAATATCTATTGCAAGAAAGAAGCCCATAGAGATCTAGGGTAATCATTTTAACCACATGATCATAATCAACCCCTTGAGACCGCATTGGACATAATGTAGTAGAAAAAGGGTCCCATTATACTATCCTAGATACGTATTCCATGCGTAGACTATCACACCTATAGTCATCCAATTATGTTGGGATGATTAGATCGTTTCTCTAGATCTCAAGGTTTACTTACCTTCCATGAAGTGGTACAAGTGAAAGGTTCTATACAGGGTGGTATAAAAATGATTATAAGATTTAGACCTTTGGAGACGTAACCTTAATACACTATGGATCTCTATGCAAACATCGTTGACTATTGCACTACTGTGTGCAGAATACCAACATTAATGGTTTGTAGATCCTTATAATTAATCAACCCTAATGATTCATGTTTGAATTGTAGCTTTTGCAACATTTTCAAGTGGCATTCGACATGAATGTCATCCTTTTATGCATCGTTTTTTATGCACCACATTGGTACCCTAGCACATATTTTACTCTAAAATAAATTTTTCATTTTGAAAATATCATGATTCATAAGGTTTTTGGCCTTAGATTTCTCAAAATTCGATGAGGCGTTGTTACATTCTATAAAATCTTATTGAATTCGTTCTCAGACTATGATAAATATTGTTTGAACTTTAAAACTCATTATAGCTTTTAGGATATAGTGTTGAAGACATTATAAAATGTAGACTTTATCTAATGCAAGAATTCAACTTCAAGACTTTAAGTCCAAACGATCACAAGATGGAGCTAACGGATGAAGAATAAACTTGTGTGATGGAGCTCCTAGAGCTCAGCTAGGGATTGTGTTGGCATAGACCTTGGCCAACAAGCTTTGGGGCTCCTTTTTTTGGTCTTGTTTAGGATACATCAAACTAATAAGGATGCCCTTTTAGTATCATTGATTATTCTCTTGTTGAAATTATTGATTATTAATAACTACTAAGTATATATGTTCAAACTATTGATATACAATAATGGTGGTTGGAAAAAATTTATCTCCATGTGTAGCATGATAAGTTCAAACTCTTATGAAACAAAGATGTTTCAACAAAATTTTTTTAAATATGTAGAATTTTGACACTATAACATAAGAAATGGCTTTGTTCATATCACACCAAGTTATGGCCAAAATAAGATTGGCTGTCCAAGCCCCCCAAGCACTTGTGGGGCTAGCGCAACCCCTCAAGTGCTTGGGGGGCTTGGATAACCAGTCTTATTTTGGCCATAACTTGGTCAATATGACTCCAAACATGGTCATGTTTGTAGTCAAAACGATCGGTGTGATATGAACAAAGCCATTTCTTATGTTATAGTGTCAAAATTCTATATGATTAAAAAGTGTTGGTTAACTTTTCTATTGAACACTTACAATTGGCAGTTTTTAACTAAAACTAGGAGGCGTTATTGGCATAAAAGTTAGCTTCTTGTTCATAGAGACCTGAAAGAGTATCCTTATAATTATCTTGTGAAATAACTTAGAGAGCCCAAAGAGCTAGGTGGGGCTAGGACACCTTGTTGGCATAAAGGCTTTCATCGATCTTAAGAGACCCAAATAGTATCTTCATGATTTTCTTTTGACATGGTTTGAGGATTACATATATTATCATCAACACTGGTGATTAAGGAGACATGAAAGGTCTTCAATATTAGGATCTATTACATTATTGGTGTGTGTTCCTTGGTTGTAGTACTTGTGTGGAATGCAAGTAAACATCTACAAGGGGGTGATTTGGCTACATAGCAAAGAATGACAGCGAGTGCAAAACTTATAGATGTGTTAAAAGATACTTCGTTTACATGGAGAAATGGTCATATAGGGGACAATCATAAGAGAGAAAGGACAGACAAATTTCATCTATCTAATCTTTGAGAAATGTTTCCTTAGCATGCACTACAAGTCTCTTCTCTCTATGTGCTTTTATCACAATAATCCTATCATCATGCATCTAGATAGAGGGACTTTGGGATGTAAATGAGCTAAGATTATTTTTTAGGTTATGTAGCTTTCATATAATTTTGTCAATGACTTTGTATATATTGTACATCCATTGACATATCTTCTTAGGAAAGCCATGCATTATTTGGACTACATGGCCAAATAGTTCTTTTGAAGATTTAAAAGGAGCTCTCACAAAATCTCCTGAGTTATAGCTGCCAAACTTTTCTATATACTTTTTCATAATTGTAAGTTGATGCTAGTGGTTATAGGATTTAAGAAGTACTTATATTTAGGACTAACATCCCATAGAATTTGTAAATGAAAAATTAAAGCTAACATAGTGCAAATACAATAGATATGAGAAGGAGTTGAAAGCTATCATGCATGCTCCAAGAATCTAGAAACATTATTTAATGGGAGATTAACCCTAATCATAATGGGTCCATGTATATATTCTTAGTGGTGTACAACTTTGTGTACAATTAGTTATCTCTTGTGTACTCCTTTCTCTCTTTTGATACTCCGAACATATGAACTCAATACCTAGGGATAGGCTAGGCATTCCAATTATTCTTTTGTAGTCTCATCCATATATCAAAAGGTCTAGATCCTCTTTGTAAAAGTGTTTCAAACTCTTAAATGGTTGAAAATTTATGAGCAATTATTGATAGATTTTGGCTTTCTATATACAGCATCCGCAATTACATTTTCTTTACCAAGCCCATATTCAGTCATGGTTTGAAAAGTCTATATAAAATGATGCCCATTTGATATGTCTACCACATATCAATGGTTTAGCCAACAATGTTTAGTGCTTTGTTGATCCATCTTAATAAAAAATTCAAGTTTGTCTCATGGACCCTGATCTAGATGGTGTAATTTACACGATTCTCAAAACACCCTTTTAAATTGCACTGGAGATATAGAGGGTCCTTTCTAGAAGACAAATTTTGGATTTTTTGAATGTTTCATGATGGCAAAACAAAATAAAGATTAGAAAAGATTCTCAAGATTGCCAATAGATTAAACTAGAAAAGTATGTACAAAGCTATACAACTTAATATTTTCTTTCCTTTCTTAGTTGTGATTAGCAAAGACCAAGTTGGCATCAAAAGTGACAAAATTTTTTGAGGGAAAGTGGCTTGGTGAAGTCGTGCTCTTGAGGATCACCCAATGAACCTCTGGTCTCTATCTTTTTATTGAGAACTTTCTCACAGATGATGTGATAATGCACTTCAATGTATTTTGTTTTGGAATAAAACATAGGGTTCTTTACCAAATTTAAGTTTCTCATATTATTAGAATAGAGCATTGTAGGGTCCCCAAAAAGTATCTTAATCTCTGAAAGAATTCATTTGAGCCAAACTACTTCACATGCAACATTGGTGGATCCTCTATATTCACAAAGCTATTAATCAAAGACCATTTATATCACTAGTGGTCCTTTTGCGATTTACAATTCTTGTCCAATTGGCATCTATGTATTCATGGGAGTGTAAGTCAAATGCCTTGGCATAAAGCAATCCATAATCCCATGTATGCTAGAGGTACTTCTTTGTTGCAAGATGTGAGTCTACAGCAGATACTGCATGGACTCATCGAGCACACCAACTAAATAATAAATGTTCAGCTTGTTGATAGTCAACTAGGTCAAGTTGCCAATGAATTGTCTATACTAAAAAGGATTCAAAGCTAGGGAATTGGCAAGTGCTGAAAATTTGATGTTGTATTCCATAATAGGGAGTGACTTGCAATCATGTGGATGAAATTGATGGAGTACCCTCTTAGTGTACTTGCCCTAAGAGATTCAAATCCCTATGTCATCCCTCCATATTTCTATCCCAAGAAAATCATGAAAACTCCAAGGTGGGTTGACTCTTAGCTTTTGATATGAGATGTTCATTGGAGCCAGTGATGATCAAGTCATCAACATAAAGATCTGTTTGTTTTAGTCTTCTTGATCTAAAGAGATGGATCTGATTTTGATGGTGGCTGAAAATCAAATGCTAGGAAATAATAGTGAATCCTTACATTGTGTGCATTTAAGTTCCTATTTCAAACCATTCTTTCCCTCTTTCCTTAAAGTGAGATATGTGCTTCTTGCCATTCTATATTAGGGTGGGTTTTCTTAGAGGGAATTATGTGATCACTTCTCTTAAACATTACCCTATATTTAAAGCACTATATTCCTTCCCTATGATTTCCAAATTAAGCAAAGTCTAGACTTAATATGTAAGCATATTTTCCCCATAGTTATGAATGTTTCTAAGATAATGTGGGCGTTCTTTTCATTTCTCATACCATGTGGTAATAGAAATACTTTGATCTCCCTTTTATATTGAACATCATCTCAATATCATAATTTTTATATCTGTTTTGATCTAAAACCTACATCCTAATGTGCATTAATTATCTTTATTGTCATATTAATTAGTTGTTTCTTGATCATTTTGTATACAACATGGATCAGTCGTATGGATAGCAAAAATTCAGTGAGTTGTAGAAAGTTGTTTTAGAGGGAATTCGATAGAAGGAGCTTCGTGGGTCCCCAATTCCATTTCTTTTTTGTTCACCACACAAAATTCTTACTTTGAGGCTCAAATAAAGATAGCAAGAAAACCCTTAAGCTCACAAAGGTGTATGTTTTTAGTGTTCCCTTTCATGTCTTTTCCATTCACAACTCAAAAAAAGCTCACAAAAAATTGAAAAAGCTCGCAAAAAAATAT
Source organism: Dipteris shenzhenensis (assembly GCF_047967505.1). Taxonomy (NCBI): domain Eukaryota; kingdom Viridiplantae; phylum Streptophyta; class Polypodiopsida; order Gleicheniales; family Dipteridaceae; genus Dipteris; species Dipteris shenzhenensis. Next base: position 38,352,866 of record NC_141614.1, read on the forward strand.
CCCCCTTAAAAAAAAGTCATACATAAGAATCCTAACTCCATTTGCTCCAAAGAGAGGAATAGAATCTATAATATAGAAAAATAATTTCTTACATCTATATCAACAGAAGCACCATTCCTTCGATCTCATTATGTGTTGTATGGAATCAATACCTTGTCTACAATTTCTAGATACAAAAAAATGCTATCCCCTCCTACCTTGGGCTCTCTAGAGTTAAAAAATCTAGTATAACCTATAAATATTGAAGCCACATTCTCAATAGAATAGGTTTGAAATCATTAATGTAACTTTTTAAGATAATCCCATCATTAATGTAGCTTTAAGCATTTTTACTCCTCTTCTTCTAGAACTATATTGGAGTTTGCATTGACAAAATAGCGAATCCTCTCAACAACCTCCTCATTCCTCTCTAATCTTGATTATGTTATTTTAAATTAGGCTAATTAAATATCTTTCTATCTTTAGCTTTCATAAATGGAAGGTCCCCATCCTCAATGTCATCTTTACCTACTACATCAAATTTTTCTTCAAAGCGCTGAGTATTTGGGACTAGCTTTGATTAATGGGGACAATATCTTCGCCTTTAATTATCTCAATGTTCATGTCTTGATCAATAAAAAAGTCTAATATAATGGATACTTTGATACCTCTGTCATTATTATCCTTACTCTATTGTAGCTATTGTTGAGGCACAAGTATTTTTCTCCAACGCACTTCCTACTAAATTCTTTGGCATTTCTTGATCCTTGACTTAGTCAAAGGCATGTTGCTAAGCACACATTTGTCTTCCTTTGGTTCTACACTCTGCTTTCAACATTCTATTTACTTCCTCATACGAACAACCCTTAATGAAATGACTTCACATTCCATAGAGGAAGTGCGATTGAAGAATGTTACTAAAGAAAATCTTATGTAGCATTTGTCTACCCATCTAGTATTCTAACAACAAATAATTTGGGTGTCCATTACTAGCTTCATATGCACACAAGCCTGTGGATTCACCTTGGTCTTTCCTTCTCTAATCCCAAAAGTTGTCATAATTGCACACAAAGAGCTTCCCCTTTTGGAAAAAAAGCTAGAGGAAGGTCTGGAAACTCCACTCAAACGGCATTAGTAAAGGTGGTAGCATGTCAAGGGAAAATATCTCAAAGGTGCATAAATATCTAACCATTGTATCCATCTCAAGGTTTTTGAAAATGAAAACCATGGACCCCTTTTTAAGAAAGAAAATTGTGTCACCAAGCCCATCTTTATCAAGGTAGTTCTTACCCATCCCAAAAACAAAGTGGGAGTTTGAGGTCCATGTAAATAGCCGACTACTAGATTACACACAAGCAGGTAGATAGTTCATTAGGAAGACCTATGTAGATATGGACATTGTTGGGAAATTCTCGTCCAAATACATCGACACCTCCTTCAGGTAATCTATTAGACCCAAGTCCACCTATAAAATTTTCCCTTGCTTGTACCTTGCTACTAGTTTGCTTTTGGCAACCACATCATAATGAGGGAAGGAAAGCTAATCTTGATAGTGCCTAATAAATTGCTCATCCTTTGAAGAGAATCCTACTTCTTCCTTGCATTACTCTAGCTTGTGAAGATTTGGCATACTATGGCCTCATATGAAGGTCTCCTACTTTCTCTAGCATATGAAGGTCTAACATACAATGGTCTCATACGCTTATGATATTTCTCTTTATTGCCTTCCTTAGTCATGTTGTCTCCATCTACCAAGTTTACTAGGTTTGGCAAAGCTTTTCAACAATACCTCTATGCTTTTAAAAATGAATGATTGTAATAATGCAAGCTATATCTCATCACAGAAAATGCCACTATTTGGACCCTTGCTAAGGACGTTCTCATCCACATCTAATGTGAATCTAGAAAATTCCATGAATCTAACTTTTGACACTCTCTATTATGAAAGAGGGGGTTTTTCCAATTCATGTCCACCTCTAGTTTTAGGTGGGCAAAGGTTGGGGGATAACTCTAGCATTGCCATCATTAGTAGTCCCCATCTCCCAACTATTTAACAATTTTCCACAAAAGGAAATAACATGTCCTTGAAAAACAAACTTCTTGTTTGAGCCAAGGATGGGAACAATGAGTGATGGGCAGTGAGTGGCAAGACTCATAGGTATGGTATGGCTCATGGTAGAGAAAGGTACACTAGGAGCATGTTAGCTGCTATGACAACCATTTCAAAGAATAGATCCTATCCACATCTTCTAGTCAACATCAAATGCAAAAAGACGCAATAGGAAAATGTGCAAGGCAATATCCCATAATAGTTGTGTCCCCTAAGATCCACCGCTAGAACACTTTGAGGAAAAGGATCTCATGAGAGGCCTAGAGGTGATATCCCAAAACGTTTGTGTCATTTCCAAGATTTACTTGATACTTGGAGTAAAAGTTATCTCATCAAAGGCCCAAAAGAGGTAGAAGCCATTAGAAGTTGTCTTATTTAAATCAACAAAAAGCAAAAGAACAAGCATAATCAATCACTTGTGCAAAGCTTAGAGATGACTTGGACCAAGAAAGATGCATAGATTGGTGATGGAAACCAACAGGGACGTATTGGATGCCATAATTATTGAAAGATAGCAAAGGGTACCATCCAGTGTATGATGCATGGTTGGCCCTCTTACACAGGGGTGGTCCAAGGAGGCATTTAATCCAAAAGACCTCTATGGGAGAAGCCCTCATTTTTGAAGCTAGGAAGCTCTTTCCCATTGCCAAAACAAGAAATGATTCTTTATGAGGACAAGCACTTGATGCTACAAACACTCAAGATGATTAAGAATCTCAAGAAGAACTATCAAGTAGTTTTTCTCTATGAAAGTTCAAATGAGATTACTAAATGAAAAGCCCAGCTAGTTGTGTGTAAATATAGTTGTAGTACACGTACATGGCCCTAGAGCTCTTGCAATTTCTTAGAGGGGTGGGTGAGGAATACCTTGGTCATAAAGTCTCTACATGTTTTAAACATTTTGTTTCTCTTCTGGCTCTGCATAATGGATATCTAGTTTTTCTTTGTGGAAAAGCAAGGGCTATTACAGCCCTAGTTATAGCTATAGATGCAATGGCATCTATATCTTTATTGGTGGGATCCAATTCAGCCCCAGCTACTACTGTAGCCACATTGATGAGGTCTACTTCGGTCATAGTTACACTTGTAGTTACACCTACACCTACAATTACATCCACATCCATGACATATTCTTTATCCGACTCATCACTAAGGTCACCTTTGCTAGAGGTGATGCACACACGACCACATTACTCGACTTTCCTTTCACCTCTCCCTCTCAGTCAGCCATCTCTCCCACATCCCATAGGGATTATCTCATCCATGCCTCACTCATCTCTCCCATATCCTACTAGGCTCTGCTCATCCATATCTCAGCCATCTGCTTTTCTTACCTAGCTCACTTGGTCACCATCTACCGTCTTGTTGCATCCTCCTATATTTGTACCTTAGTCCTTTCAGTTTATGCTAGGTCAAGGACTAGCTGACCCTTCAAACACATGGGAGGCCTTACTCGGAGAGGTACGCAGTATACGAGCACAAGAAGCAGAGAACTAGCTATTCGCAAGAGCAAGCCTGATACATGCAGTATACGAGCACAAGAAGCAGAGCTAACTAGCTATTCGCAAGAGCAAGCCCGATACATGTAGTATTTGGCTTGTGTCATATAGTAGCAGGCTTGCTTTATTCAAGAGTAGATTGGTCTTGTCTAGGGCTCAAATAGGATATTTTGCAGCTTAGGGAGGAGTTCACCTTTACCCGTATAGTTCCAGGGAGCATGCCAGTTGTTGAGGCACAGATTGCGAGTATGAAATATGTCACTGAGGGGACATTGAGGTGGGTAGAGGTGGCCAAACAAGAACCAGCGAAGGCAACTATTTTGGCCACTTTTTTGGAGTAGCAACAGAGAGAAAGTAAGGCTCTCAACATCAAGATGTATGGTATCTCGTGCATCGATAGCACACCGATGAGTGATGCAGCTATAGGTTCATGGCCACCACTCTCGGGGTAGTAGAGCATGGGGTTGAGAGGGCCTGGCTAGTGAGGAGATACCACAATTGAGAGCGGCCCCTCATTATACACTTTCATGATGCACAAGTGTGCCTAGCAGCTTTACAACATAGATCCATCCTACGAACCATCTAATGATCTCCATAGGTGAGGATCTAACCCCTTTATAGGTAGTGGAGAGATGCACTCTGATACAATAGCGAGATCAGATCCGAAAGGACTGGAAGTGGGTGGTAGTATGAGATGTTTGACACTTTACATGCCCCCGTCAGGCACAAGGCCCCTCTCCCACATAAGGGCTGGGGTCTATGGGACTCAGATATCTGAGACCTTATCCTGTACCATTTGGAACTCTAATGGAGCCTTACAGTTAGAACCAGGGAACTTCTTGGAATCCTATATAGCTCATGACAGTCTTCTATACAAAGACACATTAGAGTCCAGAGCACCCTCTACCCATGGTCAGTGGCTACATCTGGGAGGCAGCTTATAGAGATGAGGCGAGAGACACTGGAGGAGTATGAGGGTCTAGTGGAGTAGGAGTTCTCTATAGGTCTTCTCTTTTGGGGACCATTTCAATAGAGAAGGCACACTTACACTCCAGGTTCCTCTGGTCGACACATAGACAGCCAGGATTTGTTCATTGTAGTATGCTATTTCCCCCCTGAGACCTCGCACTTTGCCCGAGATGTTTGAGAGGAGATTGAGACATCACCATTTGCAGCTCTCTATCAGGGTATTGTTGATTTCTTGAGTTGCAGGGAAGTGCTTCTAGTTGGGGACCTCAACGCGAGGATAGGAGCACACCAGGCATCACTCATTGACTTCGGAGATGTTTCTATTATGTTACCAGATATTGACCTAGAGGATGCAGTTTTGTTATGAGTCTTAGTAAATAGATAGGCCCTAGTCACTTCTTATAGTCAGGAATTGCTTGAGCTCGGCAAGATGCATGATCTCATTATTTATAATGGTCTTGACAGATGGCCATCAATGGGTGGCCCTTACTTGCTTCCCTCATGGAGGGGGGTCCAGCGTTGTTGACTATGTCATAGGGTCCCCTGCCTTTTCCTCCTGCGTCACTAACTTTTTCATCGAACCACTAACCCTTGGGGCTGACCATACCTATCTCCTCTTCCCTATCTCTACAACCCCCCTCGCTATACACTTCACTCCTTCGATCACCCACAACACCTATTAGGGCATACATTTCAATTGTAGCCTTTCATCTAGGTACTCAACATGCCTTTATAATGTACTCACATATATTGACTTCATTCCCCTACTAGAGGATCATGTTGCCTTGATCACCCGTTCACTCCATGAGGTTGCACTTCATGCCTCCCTCACACTACTTACTCTACTCGGCCACCTCCACTGGGGACCATTCCTTGCAACAGTTGGTATGATGATGATTGTAAGGCTTTATGCCACCCACTTAGACTCGAGACTAAACATAATCTTCTGAGCAAACCTGACACGATATGCAAGTATCATTGATTGGTTTGCATGAATAAAAATGAGTTTATCCACCAAAATGTGGATGAATTAGTAATAACTCCAAAGACTTTTGGTGGAGATTTCTAAAGAGATTGTCCCCTTCAACCCTCACTGCCGATACTAGAGTTTGGCCTAGAGTATCTAAACAAAAGATGGTGTTAGCGTGCAATCTTTATTTCCATTCAATACAGCACACAATAGTTATGAACCCTTACCAGCTCATGCCATGTGGAGGAGTCATCTTGGAAAGGTCCCAAATTTTCTTCCATTCTCCTATAGTGAGTGACTATGGAAAGACTTCATTCCAAGGGGTGACATATCTAGGATGATCAGGTGGGAGAAATTGATGATGATTCTCATGGATGACCTTCTTCAAGTCCTTTGGTCATGAAGCAACTAGTGAAGGACCTCAGACAAGACATGCATGGTAACCTGATGTAGTGAGACCTAAACAATAGATGCAATTGCTTAAGCTAGGTGGGTTCTCAATGCCACATCGATTGCCTACTCATAATTAAAAGTTTAATGCTTACATGAACACTCGCCGTACTTCGGGAAGTCATGCATCGTCCACATCAACACTACCTTGCATGTGAAGTCTTGTGAGATGAGGGAGGCCTACTCATGTCATCCACCTCGATACCTCTCCAAAGTATCTCCAACTCATCAATCAAAGGCTTTAGATAAAGATCCATGTTTTTGACTTGATGTTTCCCTGGAATTATAAAGGATAACATAACATGTCCTTTCTTAATCCGCCATAGAGAGTGGAAGATTATAATTCACCAATATCACTGGCCATACACTATAGGAGGTGCTTTTGAGACCAAATGGGTTTAGACCATCCATACCCAATCCAAGTCTCAAGTTCTTGGGTTCTTCCTTGAAGCTTGGCCATGTGTTTTCAACATGCTTTCATGTAGGAGTGTCTACGGGAGATCTCCACTTGGTTGAATGGGAGGAATGCCATGAGATGAGCTCTACAATGGATTTGCACTTAAACATATGTTGGATGCAAGGGATTATGGGAAAATGTGGCAGAACCTTATGAGGCACATCCAAAGTTTTGAGATCTACTCTATATCTTGCCTCACCACAAGTAGGACACTCTCGAGCCTCCTTATGTGCTCTACGAAACAAAACACTATCATTGACACATGCATGGATGCACTTGTAATCCAACCCTCCAAGAGATGTCACATAGTGCCTTGCCATATCTCTTGAGGTTGGCAATTTATTCTCCCTTGGAAGCATACATTACACAATAGCTTGCATGTGAAGACCATAAATGAGAAAAAGTATTCCAGTTGATCCATTAGCATAATTCACCATGTTTGCAAAATAGAAATCTTACTTGAGTAATGCATTCAAACTTTCATTGCTCCATCCATAAATGGTCTGCAAGTTTAGTAACTCAAGGGAGGCATGTAGAACAGAGAATGTGCACCCCTCAAATACTGGTGTCGATGCTGCAATAAAAAGATGGTGCTGCTCCATGCTATCATCCCTACCTGAGGACTCATGGGAAAATAAATCTTGCACCATATCATCGAACACCTCCTCCTCCATGGCCTCATCAGGTAATGGTGGAGGGCTACTATCACCATTACTCCATGCATCCATAATGGTCCCCCCTGAAGATCCCACCTCATATCATCGATGCTTGTGAGCATAGGGTAGCATATGTGGATGTGGCACTACATCCTATATCAAATTAGAAAAGGATCATATATCAAATACTTGAACACCCATAGGTATCTCAATCAACCTCAACGCTTTAACACTTACCATGGATATGGTTGCATCCCATTCTCCGTACTTTGAGATGTGACTGAGTGTTATTCTACGTACATGATACATGTTCCCTCAACATTGATCACATATACATTTGATTTTTTGCTCTAGGGTCAACATTTGCTTAGGTGTAGCTAATTGCAGAACTATTTTTGGGGCCATTTTGGGGCCGCGATGTGACGTGTTGGTGGGTGAGATATTGAATTTTGCACGGACCCACACTCTCGCCGGAAGCTTTTTTGACATCATGATTGTAGCACTGGCGTAATAATGAGACATACTCTTATCATTGTAAACAGCACAGAGCTCGACACATGGCACTATATGCATTTACTCATGAGCACAGAGACCATTGCTCTGCCTCTAGCCTGACTACATCACACAACTTTTGCCTTGCCATGTGTCATTGCGTAGCTTCGCCATCTGTCAATGCGTAACACAATCTTTTGTTACGCTAACCACCATGCTGGTTTGAGTGCAACTACGTTGGCCTAACTATAGCACAAAACTTTTGCCTTGCTGCTTGTCATTGTGCAGCTTCGCCATCTATTGCTGCACAACACAATCTTTTGTTGCACTGACCACCGTGCTACTTCGAGCAATGATGTTGGCATGGAGACACCACCATGTTGGCATCAAGACCACCATGGCATGTCAATCTCTAAAGGGGACCCCTCAAGGTCCATATCTGCAACCACCGTGCTAGATGTTGGAGTTGTTTTAGTTATAAACTAAGGAAAATAGTCTTATTTTGGAGATATTTTAGTCATATTACTCCTTGTGCAACAATTTTGCAACCACCACACACATTCTTGGAGCTATTTTTAGCTCCAAGTTAAGGAAAATGTGGACATTTGCAATTTATGATAGTTTCCTTGCAACCACCATGCTAGTTATTGGAGTTATTATAGTTCTAAACCACTGCGCTAGTTATTGGAGTTATTATAGTTCTAAACCAAGAAAAATATACTCCTATTTTGAAGCTAGGGGAGGGGAGGGGAGGAGATGGAAGGGGTAAGGGGAGGGGAGGGGAGAGGTAAGGAACGGAAGGAATGGGGAGGGGGACTCCCGAATGCATGCTCTGGTAGGCGCGGCCGCCAAGCCCCTAATGCATGCTCTTGGAGGGGAGGGGTGAGGAAAGGAAGGAGAGGGGAGGGGGCTCACAAATACATGCTTTGCCGCGGTCGCCAAGCCCCTAGAAAAATAAAAATAAAAATTGCACGGGTTTTTCTTTTGTTTTGTTTTGTGTTTTTTCTGCAGGGGCTTGGCGGCCACGGCGGCCACCCAATTTGTGTTTTGGATTAAAAGAGGGAGGGGTGAAGGGAAGAGAGAGGGAAGGGAGAAGAGAGAGGGAGAGAGGAAAGAGGAAGACGAGAGAGAGGGAAGGGAGAAGAGAGAGGGAGAGGGGAGTGGAAGGGAAGAGAGCGAGAAGAGAGAGGTAGAGGGGAGAGAAAGAAGAGGGAAGAGAAAAAGGAGATGGGATGGGAAGGGAGAAGAGAGAGGGATAGGAGAGGGGACGGGAGGGGAGAAGAGAGAGGGATAGGAGAGAAGAGAAGGAGAGGGGAGAGGAAGGGGAAAGCAAAGGGAGGGGAATGTGCAGCCACAAAACCCTAAAGTTTTGAATTTCCCTCTCTTTTTTCTCTCTCCCTCTCCCTCCCTAGAATTCAAACGTCTCACTCTCTCCTTGCCATTCTCTCCCTTCCCTCTCCTAGAATTCAAACTTCCCTATCCTCTCTCCTCTCCTCGCTTGAATTAAAAAATTTTAGGGTTTCATGCCTTATATATCGACATTCCCCTCTCACATTCCCCTTCCCTCTCCTCCCTTTGCTTTCCCCTTCCTCTCCCCTCTCCCTCTCCCCTCCCCCCTCTCTCTCTCTTCTCCCCTCTCATCCCCTCTTCTCCCTCTCTTTCCTCTTCTTCCCCTCTCCTCTCCCCTCTCATCTTCCTCTCTTCCCTTCCGCTCCCCTCTCCCTCTCTTTTCTCCCTCCCCTCTCCCTCTTCTTCCTCTCCCCTCTCCCCTCTCCCTCTCTTCTCTTCCCCTCCCCACTTCCTCTCTCTTCTCCCTTCCCTCTCTCTTCCCTTCACCCCTCCCCCTTCCAATCCAAAACACAAATTGGGCGGCCGTGGCCGCCAAATGCTTTTTTAAATTTTGCAAGGCTTGGCGGCCGTGGCCACTAGAGCATGAATTTGTGAGCTCCCTCCCCTCTGCTTCCCTTCCTCACCCCTCCCCTCCCCTTCCCCCTTCCCTCCTCTCTAATTTTCCTTTCGTTCTATTGTTTCTTTAGGTGCTTGGTGGCTGCGGCCGCCAGAGCATGCATTAGGGAGGCCCCCTCCCGCCTCCTTCCCTTCCTCACCCCTCCCCTCGCCCCCCCTCCCCCTCCCCCTCCCCCTCCCCCCCCCTTCCCCTTCCCCTTCCCCCTTCCCCCCCTTCCCCTCCCCCTCCCCCTCCCTTCCTCACCCCTCTCTCTTTCCCTCCCCTCCCCTCCCCCTCCCCCTCCCCATTCCCTTCCTCCCCTCCCCTTCCCTTCCTCCCCATCCCCATCCCCATCCCCATCCCCATCCCCTCCCGTTCCCTTCCTCCCCTTCCTCCCTCCCCCTCCTCACCCCCCCCCATTCCCCTCCCCTCCCCTCCCCTTCCTTCCTCCCTCCCCTTCCCCCTTCCTTCCCTTGCCCTTCCCTTCCCTTCCCCTTCACCTCCCCTCCCCTTCCCCCTTCCTCCCCCCCCCTCTCTCTCTCTCTCCTCTTCCCTTCCCTTCTCCCCCTCCTTCCCTTTCCCCTTCCTTTTCCTCTCTTTCTTACCTCCCTCCCTTTCTCTCTTTCCCCCTCCCTCCCCTCCATCAATAGTCGTCGCAGCGTGAATCCCACACCGACACGGATTAACTAAAAGCCCTACAGGCATGCCCATGCAGCGTGGACAAGCGCAGTGCACTGGTCCCACCATATGTATCAATGGCCTTCCATCGATGAACCAAGGACATGTACGTTCCATGCATGCACGTGTAGCATCGTGTGTGACTCCTTATCTACCAGATTTTAGAGTTTTAAAACTCTCAAAAGGTGTTTGTTAATACTGTTATGATATCTTGAAGATTTTAGAGGACTCTTATGGTAAATTAATGGCCATACATACATACATATAAAATTTTCATACATTTAAATTACTTTTATTAATTTAAATGTAAGTAAACTATTATTTTTTATTAAATTATTACTTTAAATTGTTATTAAGTGCAACATTATAGAGAGATATTCTGAAATTTATTATGTGGAAATGACAGTGCCAAAAAGTAAACTTTTGATTATCAAACAACATTTTCATAAAGTAAACTTTCCATTTGGGAAGGAGTTTTAGGATTAATGTAAATATAGACAAATGAGTCCCAAATTTAATGAAATAACTATTTACAAGGGGTTGATTACTGAGGAGCAATATAGCTAGGCTACTGGAGTGCCCTTGTAGGTTTAAAAGTACTTAAAAAATGTCAATGTTGTAAATAAAGATTTGATTTTTTATACATTAATACATGTTGTCCCTCCTTTAGAGGCTCCTGGGGGTATTGAGGAGGAAGAAGGTGAGGATATCAAATAGGAAGAAGGCGACGAAGAAGGTTCCGAGGGTGGCAAGAGCGGTGATGATGAGAGTCAGGATGAGGATGCCTCCGATAGTCATAGAAGTGTTGAGAGTTCACGCTCAACATCATGTGATCATGTGTGCATAGCACCATCATGTGATCATATGTGCATAGCACTAACCTTATAGAGTGCTATAAAGGAAAGGGTTAGATCCCCTAACCCTAACCCTAACCCTAAAAGGGTTTGTATATATTCTATTTTTTCAACTAAATTTAGTGTACAGTTAGTCATTTGTGGTGTGCTCTCTAGCTGTGCCCTCTCTCCTCATCTCCACTCTTCTCCTCTCCCCTCTTCATATTTTGTCATGGTATCAGAGCTCCCTTGTCTTCTGCTGAGACATTGTGATCCTTGAGAGTGTGAGAGAGATTGTGAGATTGAGAGTTCTCTTGAGTGATTGTGAGATTTTTTCCCTTCACTTCCGTTGAGAGAATTTCTGTCCATTTGAGAGAAATTTCCGTCCATGAAAGATTGAGAGATTTCCGTTAATCTCCTTCCATTCGATTCATTGTTTCTTGAGACATTCTTATTGTGAGAGAGAGAGATCTCTTCTTTCTGAGTGAGAGAGGATTTCCGTTAAGAGTTCCTTGAGAGATTTCATGCTTCAAATATTTCCGTTGAGAGGCAAGCGACCTTGCTCATGTTATAGGAATTCTCCGTGACAGTCTTCACTTTCCTGTTTTCCTTCACTGCCGCAGCAACCACATTGAGGAGCTCGGATTCAATAGTGGAAAACATAACTTTGGAAGCTTTGTATGGCATTCTATCTACCCATACTCCTTCAACATAGCCTTAGCTCATAAGGCGGTTTCTCAGCAAGCCCTGTAACAGTCTCCAACGAGCCACAAAGGCTTCTCTGCAGCGCCCATTGACGCACCAGTCTACAACGACCTACAGCACCTCACAAAGGCCAGGTAGAAGCTCCTACCTACGACGACCAACGACGGCTCTAGCTCCTGTGCCTCATCAGATGATGTTGCAGGTAGACGTATCGAAAGCTTCTTTGGGCCTATTTCGACCCCAGCCAATTTGAAGCTTTCCTCTACATCCGTCGTGGTTTCTTGCCCGGTTTTTTCGTAGGGTTCAAATCCATCGGTACTGCATACCAAATACTTGTCCGCCTCCACTGCAGTAGGAGACTTGTTTTTTTTTGTCTGTGCAGAAGCTCGCCGATCCAGTGTTCGACTGCCCAAATACCGCACACGAGTTTCTCGTGGAGGCTGCCATTTGGCCATCTCTCGTCCCGAGCCTAACCTCTTCTCCTCTCCCCTCTTCATATTTTGTCATGGTATCAGAGCTCCTCACACCAACGACAGTCGATCCAGCTCTGATACCATGACAAAATATGAAGAGGGGAGAGGAGAAGAGAGGAGAAGAGGTTAGGCTCGGGACGAGAGATGGCCAAATGGCAACCTCCACGAGAAACTCGTGTGCGGTATTTGGGTAGTCGAACACTGGATCGGCGAGCTTCTGCACAGACAAAAAAAAACAAGTCTCCTGCTGCAGTGGAGGCGGACAAGTATTCGGTATGTAGTACCGATGGATTTGAACCCTACGAAAAAACCGGGCAAGAAACCACGACGGATGTAGAGGAAAGCTTCAAATTGGCTGGGGTCGAAATAGGCCCAAAGAAGCTTTCGATACGTCTACCTGCAACATCATCTGATGAGGCACAGGAGCTAGAGCCGTCGTTGGTCGTCGTAGGTAGGAGCTTCTACCTGGCCTTTGTGAGGTGCTGTAGGTCGTTGTAGACTGGTGCGTCAATGGGCGCTGCAGAGAAGCCTTTGTGGCTCGTTGGAGACTGTTACAGGGCTTGTTGAGAAACCGCCTTGTGAGCTAAGGCTATGTTGAAGGAGTATGGGCAGATAGAATGCCATACAAAGCTTCCAAAGTTATGTTTTCCACTATTGAATCCGAGCTCCATAACCAGCTGCAGAGCGACCCAAACAGCAACGCTTCCATTGCAAAAGAGCGTCCAAGCCTCTCTTGCATTGCGGGCTCATAGCATGACTTCCGAATGACCGAAGCTCCAAAGCCCAGCATCGAGCGCCATCTCCGATCGACAGGTCTCCTCCAAACAGCAAGCCTACCTTCCAACGCGGGCGCGATCGCAAGAAGCTTCATGCAAAGGCTTCCTCCACCAGCCGCTCTTCTACTAAAACGAGCCGCCTCTCCAAACGACTCAGTAAAGTCTGCATCAACACCTACGACGAGCCGCGTTCTCCAACGAACTCCATCGACGGAGAAGACGACGGAATCTCCAAGATTCCGTCAGAATCTTGGATAGATTCCGGTGCCTCGCATTTCGACACGTGGCAGATAGAGTTTTGCCACGTGGCAACCTTACCTCCAATTGCCACGTCATCATCTTATCCTGTCTGCCACGTCATCCAGCTGACACGTGGCAATCGACTGCCACGTTAGCAACCCACGTCAGCATTGCCACATAGACAGACACGTCACCTGTGCCACATCATCAGTGCCACGTCACCAAGCCACATCATCAGTGCCACGTCACTAGGCCACATCATCAGTGCCACGTCACCTGCCACATCATCAGTGCCACATCACCAGGCCACGTCATTAGTGCCACATCACCAGGCCACATCATCAGTGCCATGTCACCAGGCCACGTCATCAAGCCATGTCATCAGTGCCACCTCAGCACTGCCACCTCAGCAGTCCAGTCAGCACTGACCCTCTGAAGGCACAGTCCCTTGCCAGGCACACTGCACACACTGCATGTGCACACTCTTGCCACCTCAGCACAGAGCTTCACTGGCACACCTCTTGCTAAGCACAGTGCCACATCATCACTGCATGTGACTCACAGTGACACATCATCATTGAGCACCATTTGCACTCCTTTTGCCCCTCCACCTAGATCAAGTCATATCTCTTGATCCAGGAAGAATTTGAGGGTGCTCCAAAAAGGAAAGTCGCTCGTTTTTTCGTGCTCTACGCGCTCGTTACATCACATGCACATTTCGGCGCAAGTTACACTCACATTTGTGCCTCACCGACAAAACCACTTCCTTCACGCACATTTGCCTCTACATCGACGCATCTGACCCAGCACTTAAAAAGAACAAAAGAAAAGGAATTATTTGCTGCTCTTTCATCGATCGACGGTTGGTTTAGATCTAGATCAGAGTAGACTAGATTGCCATAGAGGGGACGCTTTGAATTCCCCAAGTTGCCAATCTAAGCCATGCCCGAAATTCCCGACTAGTACCTACTCGGAGTCAGTCCATATGCTCACATCCGATTTCACATCATTACATTACTTGAAACCTTACATTCATTAGTTCAGTGAGCAGACTTCAGAGTTCAGAGGCATTGCAGCTTGATTCAGTGGGCAGATAGCACTTGATTTCACACACACATGCCACCATTGTAAAGCCTATTTGGCTATCTCACGGCATCGTGCACATCATTTTTAGCCTTGTAAAGCCTCTTGGCTATTCCCGGCGTCATTGCCACAAGCCTTGTAACACAGATCAGATCTTATATACTGCAGTTCTATCTTCACCGACGGTACAGAGATTTCACTTGGCATCTTCAGTGTATTTGCAGTTGATTCATACAGAGTTTTCCAGGACATTTTTTGAGTACATTTCTTGCACTATGTCGACTAGCAACCTCAATCTGGAGGCATCTGCTAAGTTAGACAACTCCAATTACGGTACATGGAAATACCGAATGGAGACCATTCTTGTGCTTCAGGACAAATGGGAGTATGTCGATGGGTCTACACCTAGACCATTGGCCGATCCAGCCACCAGTAGCTCTACTCCATCTGTTGTCACAGCACCAGCAACGGGATCTACATCGGGATCTACATCTACACAAACAGTTTCCGCACCAGTAGCAGATCCTGCCATTGCCCGAGCTCAAGCAGAATGGGATAAGAAAGACAAATATGCCTATCACTTGATTAAGCAGAATGTGCAAGATGTCATGCTAGGACAGCTCAACACAGTCAAGACATCAAAAGAAGCATGGGATATGTTCGCAGCTCTCTACGAGTCTAAGAACACATCCAGGATTCTCACCCTGAGAAACCAGATCAACCAGAGTTTTCGCAATAGCAATGAAACCGGTCATGCTTATGTACTCCGCATCAAAGACTACAACAATTAACTTGCAGCAGCAGGAGAGACTATGAATCCCGCAGAAATGGTTCAAGGAATCCTGAATGGACTAGGAGAAGGATATGAGAATCTAGTCCAGAGTATTGCCATCCAATGGCAAATTCCAACACTGGAAGAACTTCAGTCAGTTCTACTTGGTGAAGAACTCAGGACTCAGGCCATTCAAGCATGTAAAGGTCATTCTAATGATCAGGCATTCACAGCTTCAGACAGAAGCAGAGGCAAAGGCAGAAACAGAGGTAGGTCATATCAGAAAAGTGGTCATCATCAACAAAGTCAAAATCAGCATCAGCATCAGCATCATCCTCAGCAACATCAGAATCAGCAAAGAGGAAATCATTCCAACCGAGGAAGATTTCAAGGACGAGGGAATGCATCCACCAATGTGTCAAACATTCAATGCAACTACTGTCACAAGTTTGGACACTATGAAAGAGATTGCCGCAAGAAGCAGTACGACCAAGGCGGTCAATCCAGCAGTAATCGAGGGAATTCCCGAGGAAGAGGAAATCATCGTGGTGGACATTCTAGTCACAGTCATTTTGCAAATGAACATGGAAATATGTTTCTTGCAAGTGAGCAATTGCATCAGACTGATACAATAATGCACCTAGACACTGATTTCAATCCCAAAGAGGATTTCAGCTATCAAGTCGACCAAGTGGAACAGGATCCTTGGTACATCGACAGCGGTGCATCATCTCATATGACAAATCATCAGGAATGGTTCACAGAAATGAAGCCATTAGAAGGTCAAAAGAATGTCATCTACACAGCAGACAATACACCAAATCCGGTTCAAGGGACAGGTGTTATCCCTATGAACAATTTCACTGGTATAAAAGGATTAGTCAAAGATGTGCTCTATGTTCCGAAGCTTAGCAAGAACCTTTTGTCAGTAGGTCAAATGACGGAACACAACTACAAAGTCATCTTCGACGGTGATGAATGCACTATCAGAGACAAATCCAAAAGAGGTCAGCTAGTAGCAAAAGGTGTCAAGGAAGGACGCTTATACAGGATGCTAGCTACAGTACCAGATAAGCATGCCATGTCAGCTCAAATGCAACAGATGCCACTATCTGCAAAATGGCACAAGAGATATGGTCATGTCAACTTCAAGTACTTGTTAGATCTCCGGAATCAGAATATGGCAATAGGGATTCCGAAGCTACAGTTTCTTGGAAAGGTTTGTGAAGCATGCTGCTTCGGCAAACAAAAGCGAACCAACTTTGTCAGAAGTACCTCTCGTGCACGAGGTATTCTTGATTTGATTCATACAGATGTATGGGGTTATGCCCAGACCCGCAACATCAATGGTTCACTTTATTACTTGACCTTCATCGATGACTACAGCAGATATTGTTGGGTTTACTTTCTGAAAGAAAAATCTGAAGTGTTTGCCAGATTTCAAGAATTCAAAGCCATGGTAGAAAACCAGACAGGTAGAAAGATCAAGGTCATGAGATCAGACAGAGGAGGTGAATACATGTCTTCAGCATTCATGAACTTTTGCAAAAATCACGGCATTCGAAGACAATTCACATGTGCAGATACTCCTCAGCAAAATGCAAGAGCTGAAAGGAAGAATGGGACTTTAGCAGACAGTGCTAGAGCAATGCTTAGTGAAAAGCATCTTCTGAATCAGTATTGGGCAGAAGCAATAGCTACAGCTAACTATTTGCTTAATCGGCTTCCTACCGAACCGATACAAGGTATGACTCCTTATGAAGCATTCACTGGACACAAGCCACGCATTGGGCATCTCTGCATATTTGGTTGCATAGCATATGCCCACATACATGATGATCATCGCACGAAATTGGATGCGAAGTCACGCAAATGCATCATGGTTGGCTACAGTGAAGAAAGCAAAGCATATAAATTGTATGATCCCATCAACCGCAAAGTCATTATCTCCAGAGATGTAATCTTCGATGAGGAATTAGAATGGAAAACCTCACCTACACAGGAAATAGAAGCATCGACTTCACAGTCATCTACAGCACAGGTTGATGAAGAAGAGCAAGAATTGCCAGCAACACCCCAAGCAGCGCCACAGCAGCTCAGACGGTCTACTAGGGAAAGCAGGCCACCAGCCAGATTGACATATGCTCAGAAAGGCAAAGCAATTCATGTGGAAACCACCAACTATGCTCTTATGACTACCATCATGGCTACAGAAGAGCCAGTGTACTTCGAAGACGCAGTAGATAAGCCAGAATGGCAAACTGCTATGAATGAAGAAATGGATGCTTTGTATAAAAATAACACTTGGGAATTATGCGACCTTCCACCAGGAAAGAAGGCCATAGCCAACAAATGGGTATACAAAGTGAAGTACAATCCAGATGGCAGTATTCAGACATACAAAGCCAGATTAGTTGCAAAAGGATTTGCACAACAATATGGCCAAGATTATGATGAGACTTATGCTCCAGTAGCAAAGATGGATTCCATACGGTTCTTGATATCACTAGCGACACTCAGTAAATGGAATGTGTATCAGCTCGATGTCAAGAATGCATTTCTCAATGGTTATCTAGACGAGGAAGTCTACACATGCAACAACCAGCCGGTTATGTTGAACCAGGAAAGGAGAACAAGGTTTGCCATCTCAAGAAAAGTCTCTATGGCTTAAAGCAAGCACCCAGAAGTTGGTACAACAGAATTGACAAGTATTTTGCTGATCTGGGATACATGAAATTCAATGCAGATCATACTCTCTACTACAAAGTTCAAGGGGACGACATCACTATTGCACTTTTGTACGTAGATGATCTGATTGTGACAGGAAGCAGCAGGAAGCAAGGATAGCTTCATCAGAAAACTAAAACAAGACTTATCTGCAGAGTTCGACATGAAAGATCTTGGACTTATGCACTATTGTCTTGGAATTGAGTTATGGAGAGATTCAGATAGCACATTCATGAGTCAGCTCAAGTATGTTGACAGTCTCCTGAAGAAGTTTCATATGGCAGATTGCAAGATTGCAGCCACTCCCATGGAGAGCCCATGGAACAGAGTTTGAAACTTACTAAAGATTCAGAAAAGCCTACAGTCAATGACAGATACTACAGGCAACTCATTGGATCTCTTATATATCTGACAATCACACGGCCAGATATTTGTTATGCACAGTAAGCTCACTAGCACAGTTTATGGCAAATCCAAAACAGTCTCACTGGAATGCAGCCAAAAGAGTCTTGAGATACATCAGAGGTACAAGACAGTTTGGGATAGAATACAGAGGAAGTCATCCACGGTTGCATGGATACTGTGACAATGACTATGCTGGAGATCATGAGATCAGGAGATCGACACAGGGATATGCATTTTTCCTTGGTCAAGGTGCTATATCATGGTTGTCAAACAAACAGCCAACTGTTTCTTTGTCTTCGACCGAAGCAGAATATAGAGCACTCACTACAGGTGCATGTGAGGCTATATGGCTCAGAAGACTATTGTCAGAAACAGATTACTTTGATGAGTCAAAGCCAACAACAATATACTGTGATAATCAATCAGCTCAAGCATTGGCCAAAAATCCAGTATATCACTCCAGAACAAAGCACATTGATGTCAGAGAGCACTTCATCAGGGAAAGAGTGTTACTTGGTGACCTCACACTGCAGCATTGTGATAGCAAAGAAAATGTTGCAGACATCTTTACCAAACCACTCGGTAAAGAGCTATTCGAGAAACACCGACTAGCTCTTGGTTTGATGCAGAGGAAGGACATTCCCATTAAAGGGGTGTGATGGAATGTAATGCTCAGTCCTTCTTCGATTCCCCTGAATCATCATCTTGAGGGAAGGCCTACTTCATGATGTTGATCTTGAGGGAAGGTGTTGAGAGTTCACGCTCAACATCATGTGATCATGTGTGCATAGCACCATCATGTGATCATATGTGCATAGCACTAACCTTATAGAGTGCTATAAAGGAAAGGGTTAGATCCCCTAACCCTAACCCTAAAAGGGTTTGTATATATTCTATTTTTTCAACTAAATTTAGTGTACAGTTAGTCATTTGTGGTGTGCTCTCTAGCTGTGCCCTCTCTCCTCATCTCCACTCTTCTCCTCTCCCCTCTTCATATTTTGTCAAGAAGTAGTGCTAGCTAGCTAGTATTCTTTTTTGTACTTGAAGCCACAGGTGGCCTGGCTTTGTGCCATATGTGTATACAAACATGTTTTGGGCTATGAATTAATATACACTCTTATTTTTTTAGCATTCAATTTCCTTGTGCAAAGTTTTATCAATGAATGCTTTGTGATGTAGTTGTTTTGGAGTTGTAATGTTTTATTCGGAATTGTAATCGTCTGCTTGTATATGATCATTTAATAATATATGTACTTCAAATTCCAGTACTTCGTCCCTTAACTCGTTTAATAATATATCACGAATTACCAATAGCTATAGACGTGTGGGAATCGTGCAAATTAAAATGTTGTTGGCTGTAGGAATTCAATTGCACACTGAAGAAATGGGATTCTTGCAACCACACAACATTCTATTTTTAAAAATAAAAATTTATGCAGAGCGTCTATAAGTGTAGAGCGTCTATAAGTGTGTCTATTAGCATTGCTATAAGCGCGTCTTGTTGTTTTATTAATTTTTTGTAGAGCGTCTATTAGCCCATCTATATGCACATCCCTCTGTTATATGGTCACGCGTTTAGATACGGGTCTGTGGATGTGCTAGTAGACGCGCCCGTCACTTTTTTAAAATTCAAAAAAAGCATCTATGGATGCATTGTGTTGTTGTCTGACTGCATTGAAAATGATTGATGTTCTCCTAGGATAAAAGTGGCCAGTAAAAATTAGGTGCCAAGTTAACAAGGAATGCCATCCCCCATTTTATCCACCTTCTTCAATTTTATCCATGGAACGTGTTTACTAATTTTTCGGGAAAGAGTGTCTCTTTTGTTGGCCCTCACCTAACTTACATATTGACCCCAATAATTTTAATGAACTAGAAACTTCTAGATAAATTTGAAAATATAAATTAACTCGCCTTGCTGAACCTAACCTAGTGATGCCTTTGAAGCTTTAATCTGAGGTGATATAGGCAGTGGCCCACTGGTAATCTTTGCTAAAAATTCAATGGTGCACAACACTAACCCCTTTACTTTAGAGATGATTTTTGGGTTCTAAGGAAAGGACTGAGGGAGGCCTACAGGCAACTGAAGGTAGCTTGGAGCCTACAAGTCAATGTAGGTTCTTTCGAAGTCATCAAGAGTGGCGGCATGGGATAAAAATGACTGAGGGCACCATTTAAAAACGACCACAAAGCCATTTTCATTGGCTTTCTTGCTCTTTAGGCCGCCCTCGGACCTCCCTTGAGAGATGGCGGCTGAAACTAGGACCCAACAAAGAGACGTTGAATGCGACCTATGGCTCGTCAGCACATTTCCACGTCATTTTTGCTTTGTTTTGTGACATTATCTAGTGTTGATGGCAATAGGATGGGCTTAGAACGTTGATTACAACTCATGGCAGGAGCAGATGGGGCTTCTGAAAAAAGAGAAAAAAAAACCTTCCATTGGACGGCAAGGATTTTGTTGGATGCCCTCCGGTACCGTGACGCCCTTAGGGAAATGACCGTGGGAAGAACTTTCGCAAAAAGAAATGGTGAGCTACGGGAGCCGCGAGCTATTTTGTGTGTGTAGAATTTCAAACTGAGGTCATTTCCAGGACGTAAAGGGTCAAGGTCAGCGGAGAGTAAATCTTCGCCATCCGATCGAACTCGATTCAGAGATGAAATTTTTCTTTGCCCTAGATTCTGAGACACTCTGCTGCCCTGCTCTGTCCCGGTCAAGTTGCTTTGCATGGTTAGGACTCAGACTGCTGCTCGGCCCGCTCATTTAAATGCAATACACACACTCCATCTAACGGTGTGCGTATAGCACCTTCTGCAGGCTTTCAAATTAGATCTCATCCAAGGGCTCACAATCTACGACGACAATTGTGAGCCGTTTGATCACAACCTCCAGATGCGGCAGACTGGGTAGAGTTTTATTGATGATGTGGTGGCGGATCCCCCCCTTCAAACCTCCACCTCGGGGAATGGCGTTGGCGATTCCGAGCTAGAAAGAGCCCGGAATTCGGCTCGCGACCGCCAGAATTTGGGCTCTTTCCAGCCCGAAATCGCCTCCCCCGGATCATTCCCTATTACCTCGAGGTCCTCAGGGGGTTGACCCCGACAGAGGCGTGCATCTCATTTTCTGCTTGCCACCTCAGAATCTTCGAATTCCGCAAGTCTCATGGGGCGAATAGTGCGTCCTAGAACGCATGGAGAGTCGACTTCTAGGATGGAAATGTCGCGGATCGTAGGGTGAGGGTTCGCTGTGAGCCACCTGGGGACCTTCACGCCTTTGCAACTCGGGGAAGGGGGGGGGGCGGTGTGTGGATGCATGGAGGCATGCACGTAAGACGTGAAGAGCACCAAGGTAGGATGAGGTGGTCGTGTTGAGAGTCACGATGAGTCATTGTTGCTTGTTGGGCATTTCATCGTCTTCATCGATGCTCCTTGTTGAATCCGTCTCCGTGAACCTGCGCAGCGGCTTAGCTTGGCTGCGTAAGCTCTTCCTACAGCGTTCTACTCCTTCCTTGCTTTTCCATGGAAAACCATCCCGGACCTTGAGAGCTTTGCAACTCTCCCGGGACGTGGTCGATGCATGTAGGCATCCATGAAAGAGCAGGATAAGCTGAGAGTCATTCTTTCTTGTTGGGAAGCTTCATCGTCTTCATCGATATTGCTCCTTGTTGTTTCCGTCAACCTGCGCAGCCGCAGCTTAGCTTAGCTTCCATGGCTGCTTAAGCTCTTGCTACTGCCTTCTGCTCCTTCCTTGCTTCTTTCCATGGATAACGAAGCTTCATCGTCTTCATCGATTCTCCTTGTTGTTTCCGTCAACCTGCGCAGCCCCAGCAGCTTAGCTTAGCTTCCATGGCTGCTTAAGCTCTTTGCTACTTCCTTCTACTCCTTCCTTGCTTCTTTCCATGGATAACCACCCCCCTTCGCATCGCCTTCCCCCCCACCCTTCACCTTGGCCTCACCAGCCTGATCATCAAATCGCTCCTCCTCCTCCTCCTCACCACCACCACCACAACCACCACCACCACCTTCCCAGCTTTCATGACTCCCCCTTGCCTTCCCCCATGCACCTCCCCCCTTCTTCCTTCTCCCCTCCCTCTTCCCTCCCCCTCCGTCGCCTCTCCCCCTCCTCCAAACGCTTGACCCGTAGCTCCTCCTCTGGCTCCGCCGACTTCACCCCTCGTACCCGCCTCTCCGACCTCTTCTACCCTCCTCCTGATCAACCCCTGCCCGCCCATAGCTCCTCCAGGAAATCATCTCTCTCAGTACACCGGCTGTACCCAGGTGGTTCTCCGCACTCCCCCGATTTCGACGACAGATCCGGCAGCGACGCTCTTCGGTTTCATGCTCCGGACAATTCCGGAGGCCTGCTGTCGCGTTTGGAGCCGTTTTCCGCGAGCCCGAGCTCACGGTTTAGGACAGAGCCCAGCACCGGGTGGAGGTCGAGCGCAGTTCGCCTCACGTTACACCGGCAGAGCTCTAGCGATATATCAGTTGCAGACGTCCCTCCAATAGATTCTTCTCACGACTCCTATGGCCTCTCAGATAGCCACCTCCGTTTTCAGCAAGATCAGCGGGGTCCAAATCGCGGAATCGTTGCTCAGAACGTGAAATCGCTGTCTCCCTCTCGTCCGCCCTCCTCGCCTCATATGAGTCCAGGTTTTCCTTCCCCCATCGCCTGCAGTCAGAGCGACATTAATGCCAGAGACAATTCACTCGACAATGCAGCCTTCTCTCTAATTGCCAAACGATGGGAATCCATTCCTAACGCATCTTCGCCAGTCCGTGAACGGAGCTTGAATCTGGCAGATTTCAATACAGAAGCTCATGAACGACCCCCCCCCGCAAGGATAACCAAGCATGCAACTGAGATTCCTATAAATCCGATCCCTACCAACATTTCGAATATGGATGAAATGCGACAAGGGGAAACTGATCGTCCCTCTAGTGATTTCGGTACTGCAATTGTGCAGAGCTTCATGCCAACGGGAGCGACTTTACCGTCATCGGCAGTTGCACTAAGCCGCGCTGTTTCTTTAGACAGATACGTGACCGGCGCTAGAAATTTCCCAGATAATAGACGGCCGAATGATCCTCGGCACACGAAAGGCCAATCTCTTTTGGACGAAGTGACAGAGAACATCGTCAGAAAGCTTTTGAAGGGCAAGGAGCGCACTCTGCTTCCTTCCAAGGGCTCATGGGCCGAAGCATCCATCAACTCGGCCAGATTGTTGGTGAAGCGGGTCTTGCTTGTCCAGGTGCGTGCTCTCACCCCTACCTTCATTGGAATTGCTTCAGATCATAAGAAGTTCGAGGCCCAGAAGTGGGCTTTACAGGGAGCCAAAATCCCTGGCAACCAGCACGTCACGCCGCAGGGATTCCTATCCCACGAAGGACTTCGTCTCCTCCATCTTCAAAAACTTTTTTACGAAACTGGGGTCAACACTTTCGAACTGCTATGGAAGATCCGAGATCAGCTCTATGAATTGGTGCCACTGACAGACGAAATCGGAGCACCTCTCCGCATTGCCTGCATTGGAGAAGGCTCAGGATGCAGCGCAATTTCTCTCCGCCTTTTCTTCCTCATGTTAAGGCCGTCGTTCCAGGTGCATGTGGACATCTGCGGTGGAGATGATTACCACGAGCAGATTATTGATGAGATGTGCCTGCGAGATATCAGCTATACGGCTTCAGATATCTTCCAGATGATAAGGATGAACCCGTCGCTGCTGAGGGTTTACAAATTGATGATCTTCATCAATATATCGAAATGCGACTCGTCAAGCGGCCTGATACATTATTGGAAAGGCTTTTGGAATGTGCTGTATCAGAATGCTTGTGCGGGAGCAATCATCGTGATTTACGAAACTTCTGCTTGCAGATGGGAGGAGATTGTGCCTGGCAGCAGCTCCCAGTGGCAGTTTACGTTTCTTGATGATTATCAAGATCGTGTTCGCATTGCGAGAAAGTCGTATTCGCATTTGATCTGTTGAATCGTAAAAGGTGCTTCAGGCATGCAAACTATGTAAAATTTATCTCTGAGATTTTGCTGTTTGAGAGAGTTATCTTTGCAATTTGTAAATTTCGAAAATTTTAAAGTAAAAACCCCTCTCTTCAAAAGTAAAACTGCTGTGTGAACATTTTTATTAATCATTATTTTCGCATTAAGGTCCTTTCTATACACCTGTAACAAGTTGAATGACTTTTGCCATTCATAAGGCCTGGCCAAAAAGGACACAACACAATGCATCCATAGATGCGCATAGTAGAGGAGACCTATGGACACGTTCTATTCTCACAAGCCAACTACATCTCATAGTGCATTTGGTGGATGAGAGAGAGAGAGAGAGAGATTGAGATTTAGAGATTTAAGAAAGAAATTGAAAAATAATTTTGGAGGAAT
The DNA here is from genome assembly GCF_047967505.1 of Dipteris shenzhenensis. Classification (NCBI taxonomy): domain Eukaryota; kingdom Viridiplantae; phylum Streptophyta; class Polypodiopsida; order Gleicheniales; family Dipteridaceae; genus Dipteris; species Dipteris shenzhenensis. The sequence continues at coordinate 38,377,482 of NC_141614.1, forward strand.
TAGGACAAAAAAAAAGGAGAATTGTGTGTGTGTGTGTGTTTGTGTTTGTGTGTGTGTGTGTGTGTTTTAAAAATATATAGGTACATATATAAAGATAAATTAATAAATAAACAAAAAAAAATAAAACTGATCTTAGCCTTTCATCCTCGAAAGGGCAAGATTGGTTTAAAAGTCAATCATAGCTTCATCCTTCATGAGGAATGAGAGACCAAGATGGATTTATTGGCGCTTTCCCACGGCTTCTGCAGGAAGAGCAAGGTATTCTCAGTATGTAGGGTTTCGAGGCCATCTATTAGCGCGTCTAAACTGTGTTTTAGATGCATATTTAGACGCATTTATAAACGCTCAGTATAGAGTAAAATTTTTCTACAGGCTGATAAATGTGCATCACTGCTTTCCAAACATTGTCTATGATTGCCAAAGCACATAATTTTTAAAAAATATCAATGCTATGCACGTGTCACACGCAATAATAGGCTTTTTGGCAAACCCACATATACAAAAATTAAGTGAGGTGAGGAGAATGAGACAATATATAAAATAGTTTTGCCAATATCAATGATGGACTACGGTTCGATCTCATCCTCAATGAGATCAACCCTTGCGAAACTATCTACTTCAATATCCAAACCAATGTGGAGATCTACAAATACATGCAGCCCACTACTACCTGTGTTACTGTGCTCATCGAAATCAGCATCACCAATAGTAGGCTCATCCTCATGGGTAATGGCCTGATTATCTATATCTACTATCTCATGATCATCTTCCTCTCTCGTATCACGATCATCATCACTTCCATGGCCATGATCATTCTCCATACGCTCCATATTAGTAAATGTACTATACATCACTTTGAAACGTGGCGTAATAGGTATGACGTGCCACCACCTATTATTATCCACCATTGGTTGATAGACAACCGGATTCAAACACAAATACAAACATGTTATTTTCCTTGCATCGAAGGTATCAAATATTAAAAAGTGAGTATTTTTATATATGTGTATTGTACCTATTCACATTGTTGCGGTAGTACTAGTGTGTCCTTGCTTTGCCAAAACTTTGTGGAGTCAATAGTTACAAAGCCACTTGCATGGCATTTGATTGTTGCATTAGGGCCTCTTTCCACGACATCCTTAAACCACTTGACATCCAAAACATACACAAAGAAGTGCCGAAACTCAAGCTTAATAATATCTTGGATTATGCCACAATAATCATCCATGGATCCATTGGCTCCCTCACAGCTAGCAATGACACCGCAATGTTGTGTGTTTCTCTTATCATCAATCCGTTGTGTCCAAAAATGCTTGCCCTAACACCATATAGCATTGAACATAGTACACTACACCAAGACAAAATCAATTGAATAAGCAATCTAAATTGTTGAAAGCTCTTAACTTATGCATAACATTCTATATACCGACCTTTTGCATGCATCCTCTAGCATACTCCCATTCTTCCTTTGTGATATGCATCCCCTTGTCTCTCTCTGCTCTCTCCATTTCGTCAAGTAGCCAATCCACATGAATATCCTTTGGAAGTGCTCTTATATGCTCATGGTATGGCACACGAGATCTGTGGTGTGTACGAAAGAGGACCCTTTCTCCTTGTCTTCTTGCCTTTGCATCGTCGTATCTTGTCACTCATCTTTTCATCACATCACTACTATTAAGCATGCAATAGAGGTTTAGATTATTAAGAAACTCCATGTCCATTACTTTACTTCGTCCTTTCCCTTGAGGCACAATAGAGGTCATCCCTAGGTCTTCATCATCTTTCCATAGTCATGGGAGAGAGCTATCCACATCAACAAGAAACTCAGAAATATATACAAGTGACTCTTGTACCAACCAACCCTCGGCCATGCTACCTTCAGGCCTTGCATTTTGCCTCACGAAGCCCTTCAAGGTCTTTATGAAGTGCTCAAGTAAGAACAACCATCGTGCATGTAGAGTGCTGCATATAGCTCCCCCCGGTATCTTTAACCAATTTTCTCCAATTTTCTTCTCTATTTTTTTCTTCTCCTTTTTTTTCCCCTCGATTATTTTTATTAATTTTTTAAAACTAACTTTATGAATCCTTTTTTCTTTTTTTCAAATTCTCTCTAGGCCCCTTTTTTTACACAAGTCGACATTGAGCTGTTTAAGTCTGTGTTTAAGTGGCCACTATTTTATTGTGACCCTGATAACAAGGAAGGGGTGTCTATGACAGTTGTCTTCCCAATTAAAGTTAAGCAGGTTCTGACCATGTTTTCTTGTTGGATGGTGGCAGGTATGTAGACTCTCCTCTTCAATAAAAGAGATGTTTATCACGACTTCACCAAGCTCCAATTTTTTTTCCAAAAATGTTTTTTTGCAAAACATTATTATCGTTTCTTATCAAAGCTCTTATATAATTTTTATGCAATTTTGTAGGTGCTTTACCTACATACTCAAACTCTTCCTTAATTCTATAATGTTCTCTTTTAGCCTTTACCCTGACTCTTTTGTCTTTTCACAATGCAAAAGGGGTTGTTGTCTTGTCTTCCACACACATGTACTTTCCCTTGCAACTTTGGATGGTTGCACATAGTACACTTAAGCCATTAAGGCCTTTTTTGGCTTCTTGGGTCGTTTCTCTAACTTATGTCCTGTTTTCCTTTCAAAAATTTTCATGGGATGTTTCACTCCAATCATAAGCTCTCAACAACCCTCTTTCGGCTCCTTTTCCCTTATCCCAAGCATCTTTGGATGGTTGCACTTATTACATTTAAGCCATCGTTGCCTTTTGACTCACTTCATTGCTCGTCGAGCAATTTTCTATTTCTTTTGGTTTTTTCTTCTTTCTAAAAAGTCCTCCATTGCAAACAACTCCCAAATTAGCCCACTCCATCCCTGTTATGGCTATCATATAAACTCTTTTTTCCCTTGGTTACTTGCAAAACTAGTAGCTCCCATTACTCTAAAATCATATGTCTTACTCAAGCACTTCTCTTACTTTTTCCCCACTGCTTATTTGACACTTAGACAACATATCTGGTCCTTTTCGGGTAGACAATAGGTCATCACACTAGGTGATGACGTATTGCCTCACCTAGTGTGTTGTATCCTACTGGGGCAAAGGTGGGTACACACACACACACACACACACACACACACACACACACACACACAATTACTATTTCCCTTTTTCTTTTGCATCTACTTAATTTCTTAAATTTTGCTTTTCCTAAATTTTTCTAATTCCTTTTCCTTCTATCTTACAAATACTCCCTAATTTTTCCTGATTCCTCCAAATTTCTAATTTCTTTCTTAAAGCTCCAAATCTCTCTCTCTCTCTCTCTCTCTCTCTTCCCCCCCCCCCCCCCCCCCCGAGCATCTTTAACCAATTGTCTCCAATTTTCTTCCCAATTTTTTTCTTCTCCTTTTCCCTAATTTCACTTGAATTCCCCTCGATTATTTTTGTTAATTTTTTAAAACTAACTTTTAAAATCCTTTTTTCTTTTTTTCAAATTCTCTATAGGCCCCCTTTTTTCACCTTTAAAGTCCACATTGAGCTGTTTAAGTGTTTGTTTAAGCCACGATTTTATTGTGACCATGATAACAAGGGAGGGGTGTTTATGATACCTGTCTTCCCAATTAAAGTTAAGCTGGGTCTTACATGGTGGCAGGTATGCAGACTCTCCTCTTCTATAAAAGAGATGCTTATCAAGACTTCACCAAGCTTCAATTTTTTTTGCAAAAATTGTTTTTACAAAAACATTATTGTCATTTCTTATCAAAGCTCTCATATAATTTTTATGCAATTTTGTAGGTGCTTTACCTACATACTCAAACTCTTCCTTAATTCTATAATGTTCTCTTTCTATTCTTTACCCTGACTCTTTTGTCTTTTCACTATGCAAAAGGGGTTGTTGTCTTGTCTTCCACACACATGTACTTCCCCCTGCAACTCTGGTTGGTTGCACATTACTTACACTTAAGTTATTTAGGCCTTTTTTGGGCTTCTTGGCTCCTTTCTCTAACTTATGTCCTGTTTTCCTTTTAGAATTTTTCATGGGATGTTCCACTCCAATCAGAAGCTCTCAACAACCCTCTTCCGGCTCCTTCTCCCTCATCTCAAGCATCTTTGGATGGTTGCACTTATTACATTTAAGCCATCGTTGCCTTTTGACTCACTTCATTGCTCGCTGAGCAATTTTCTCTTTCTTTTGGTTTTTTCTTCATTCTAAAAAGTCTTCCACCCCAAACAATTCCCAAATTAGCCCACTCCATCTCTGTTATGGCTATCATATAAACTCTTTTTTCCTTTGGTTACTTGCAAAACTAGCAGCTCCCATTGCTCCAAAATCGCATGTCTTACTCAAGCACTTCTCTTACTTTTTTCCCACTGCTTATTTGACACTTCTAAAACATAAGTGGTCCTTTTCGGGTAGACAATAGGTCATCACACTAGGTGATGACCTATTGCCTCATCTAGTGTGTTGTATCCTACTGGGGCAAAGGTGGGTACACACACACACAATTACTATTCTCCTTTTTCTTTTGCATCTACTTAATTTCTTAAATTTTCCTATTCCTATTTTTTCTAATTCCTTTTCCTTCTATCTCACAAATACTTCCTAATTTTTCTTGATTTCTCCAAATTGTTTTGCCAATTTCTTTCTTAAAGCTCTAAATCAAATTCTCTCTCTCTCTCTCTCTCTCTCTCTCTCTTTCTCTCCCCCCTCCCGGCATCTTTAACCAATTGTCTGCAATTTTCTTCCCTATTTTTTTCTTCTCCTTTTTCCTAATTTCAGTTGATTTCCTCTCGATTATTTTTGTTAATTTTTTAAAACTAACTTTTAAAATCCTTTTTCCTTTGTTTCAAATTCTCTCTAGGCCCCTTTTTTTACACCTTTAAAGTCCACATCGAGCTATTTAAGTCTATGTTTAAGCCACGATTTTATCGTGACCATGATAACAAAGGAGGGGTGTTTATGACACCTATCTTCCCAATTAAAGTTAAGTTGGTTCTTACATGGTGGCAGGTATGCAGACTCTCCTCTTTAATAAAAGAGATGCTTATCAAGACTTCACCAAGCTTAAATGTTTTTTGCAAAAATATTATTGTCATTTATTATCAAAGCTCTTACGTAGTTTTAATGCAATTTCGTAGGTGCTTTACCTACACACTCAAACTCTTCCTTAATTCTATAATGTTTTCTTTCTATCCTGTACTTTAACTCTTTTGTCTTTTTCACTATGTAAAAGGGTGGTTGTCTTGTCTTCCACACACATGTATGTTATTACATATTTATTTATAATATGTATAAAGAAATATATGGTATAAATATATAAATATTGATAAATAATAATAAAAGATATATTTGTAATATATGTATATCTATATATCCATACATCTATTTTTTTAAACACACACACACACACACGCATAGAGGAAATTTAAATTTTATTTTAAGTTTAGTATTTAGTTTACTATTTGAAATATATTTTAATGATTTAAATATACTAAAATTTATCTAAATATATTTTATGATTTAAATATACTAATAAATATATTTTAGTATTTAAAAATATTTTGAGGTTTAGTAAATGACTAGACCTCAAAATATTTTTAAATACTAAAATATATTTAAAATATTAATCCTAATACTTAACCTAAATTGATTTTATTAATTTAAATTAGTAAAATATATTTAGATATATTTTAGTAATTTAAATTATTCAAGTTATTTATTAGGTTCAATATTCTAAATGTATTTTAGTAAATTAAATTTACTAAAATATATTTAAATATATTCTAGTAATGTAATATATATAATTCAAAATATACTAAAATAGTATTTAGTATCATTTTCTAAAATTATTTAGTATTATAGTAGTTAAATATCTAGACATATGGTTATTTAGTTATATTTATATATGTTTATTGATATATATTTATTTATAGTCCTAGGTATTGTTATATATCAATATTTGCATTAATAAATATATATATTTGGCACTTCAAATATATTTAAAAGTATATTTAATTATACATTTCAAAAACGTGTAGAAATCAAATGTTAACATAAAACAGTGACATATTCCATTCAAAACGACCAAAAAGTGATTATACTAGAGGTGGGAGAGTAATCTCCATCACACGCATTGCATAAAGACACCAAAAAGCAAATCTTTCAAGCAAAAATGTGCCAAAACGTGTCAATACGTGAAGAAAACAAACGATTTTGCATGCATGTATGCCAAAAGAAAAATGTTCAAGGAGTTTTCCATTCGAATCACCATCACCATTCAAAACATCATCGTCACTATCTCTGCATCACTGCGATTTAAAAGACAATTGCCATCTCTTCAAGATCTTGCCATTTAAATCACCATTGCCATTCAGACTACCATCACCATTCAAAACTCACCACCACGTCCATCCGGATCACCATCACCACCTCCATTTCATTACCATTTTGAATCACCTTCACCATTTCAACAACCATCACCATCTCTATTTTAATGCCATGTCTGCTCAAAGCCATCACCATCACCATGTGTTCAAGGGGCTTACCATTTTACCATTTGAGAAGCTTGCTATGGAGGTTCTTCAGAGAAGCTAGCATGATTGTGAGAAAATTAAAGGAGTTCGTGGTCTGCACAGCATATGGAGCTTTTCAAACAACCAACTGATTAAAACGAGAAAACTTTCTTGTTTTTGCAGTGCATTCATCATAGGGGATCATGACGATTGTGAGAACATTGCAACTGTGAAGACATGGGGCGAGTTCAAGTTTTCCCTCTACGTCTAGATGGAGTGACAAACAATGGAGAGACAAATGACTCGCCATAGTTTGGGGAGAGTTTTGATGACCTCACTGACTGTCTGGAAGAGGGGGATAACTTTGCAGTTAACACAGATTCTGGGGAGAACGAGGAAGATGACCTAAACTTTCTATTGCAGTGCCCAAAACCTAAGTACAAGGTTGAGGAAACATTTAAGGATAATTGGGAAACAACTTATGAGAAGTGGGATGTAGTTGTTGGAGATTTTTGGTACCAAAAAAAATCCAAGAGAGGCCACAATTACAAACTGCTACATAAGAGTCCACAAACATGTGTGTACTCTCATCTAGTAAGAGCTATTAAGTTCCAGATGCAACCTGGGCCACAATGAAAGAAGGGCAAGAGTGTCTTCAAATTGGATTTAGACATGCATGAGCACATCTTGGGTTGTCTTGGAGCGGTGGACGAGGACGATTGAGATAGTACTAAGAAAATGTATGTAGTCTCATTGTAGGGAAACAATATGTCCACTTGTCCTACAAAATGGAATTTGTATTGAGACTGCTCCTTTTTAATATATATCCCAAACAACCATCATGTTGGTTTTATCAAATTGTTTTTGTAAATCCCAAACGGTAAAACCCTTGCTTGTTTTTAGTATATCCCAACAACCACTGTGCTGGTTTCCCATAACGAATCCATTCATTTTGTAATAATAGAAGCAAACCACCATGCTAGTGGCTGTTCATATCCTGGTGCAACCAGCCACCATGCTGGAGATAACTTATCCTGCACTACAACCATGCTATCCCTACAGCGAGATTTCAACCATCGAGCTACTTAAAACATATAAGTACTAACATGGAAGCAGGTTGATACAAAATCAGGTATTACGAGCACCATGAGAATATCCACAAGTCCAAGAAATGTATGCAAGATTTTTATTATTTCAAAACACAACGACATTTTGCTATTTCAAGGAAATTCTAGACTCCCAACTATCATATCAACCTCTCTATAGCAACCATCTCTCAGCTCTTGAGGCTAGTCTGCTGCACAATGGCAGACCTCTTCACACACTCTGATTACACACTACTTGCTTGACTCTGCCAACTTATACACCCATAGTAACTCCTCCTTTTAGTGGGGGTCCTCTTCATCCTGGTCTTTGCGGTCTATACATCTTCACGTCTGTCCTGCCAAAAGAAACCTACATCATGAGCTTGACAAGCATGTCCTCCTTGCAGCTATTTTCCTCCTTCTCCAGGTCTGTTCCTACGAGGATTTCATCCAACATCGTTTTCAGGTAGAACAAAAGCATTCCAAAGTCTTTTGGCTATGCCATAGATTCGTAGTAGGTGGATCGGTGTACAGAGTTTGGATCTATGTATAGAGTTTTGGGGCTAGATTTTGTAATGGGCTCTTAGTTGTGCCTACACTGCACTTAAATAGGGAGAGAGTTCATTGAGCCCGACCTTCTCATTCTTCATTCTCATGTTAGTTGTCTAATCTAAATCTTTCATCTCACATTAGTTGTCTAATCAATTTCGTCTCACATTACTTGTCAAATCAAAATTTTTCATCTCATTATTATCACCGCGGTGGCGTGGATCAAAGGACACTATCTAGTCACATAGCTGAGAAAACATTGCCCAAGTAAACTCTGGAGAAGATTAACAATTCAATAGATTATACACAGATTACATAGATTACAATCTCAAAGACTCCTTTACTTTAGATTACATATCAAGGACTCCTTGTTGAGCTCCCTAATTATAGGCTCGGCCCTCCTTGCTCCTTTCCAGAATAGGGCTAGTTCCTTCCTACAGGGGCCTGTCCCTTCCCTTCATGCCGCTTCCTCTTTCCTTGATTTGAGATTCTTGGTTGCAAGCTCGGCCCTTCTTGCTCCTTTCCTGAAGGGGGTTGGTTCCTCCCTTTAGGCTCCTTTTCCTCGCAGTCAGGCTCGATCTTGGCCTTCTTAAATTTGAGCTTCTTGTCTTTAAGATCTTTTGCCCAAATGTCAAATTGAACTATAGCATCTACTTTCTCGTCGTAGATAGTTGTAGCACAGGCAGGCACATTTGATCTATCCATGACCTAGGAAATGGCAAATGGCATTCTCTACATCGAGATTTTGTATGCAAAAACACTGCAAAGCAAAAAATGTGCATAGGGTGGTAGCATGTAGGCCATCGGATACAACAGTCATAGATCTATAATGGGGGTATGGCAGACCATGCATTTCGGACCCTGCTGCACACCAGCAGATAAGCATCCGATTTAACTATTACAACCGTCAATACCACAGTCTTACTCTGTACATGACGAAGTTGCTTCTTGATTCCTTCCTCATCCTAAGGCTGCGGATGTTCTCCTTCATCTCCTCCACTTTTTGCTCACTCTGTGCAATAGCTTCATTTGAATCCCTTAGCATCTGTTGAAGCTGCATAAATTGTTGAAAAACATCTTCATGGGCCATTTCCAAGACTTCCACTCTAGTTTAGAAATCTATCAGAACGACGGACTACTTTTCATAACTATTGAAAGCCACGGCAAGCTAGTGCAAACATCTATCATAATCTTCTTGCAGGGTCTTGTAGCTTGCTCTTTGGACTTCCAACAGTGTTTCGAAACAACAACCCTCACTGTGACTGCTGCAAATTGCTCCACCGTGGTGGCTAGAACTTGCTCCACCATGGTGGTTGGAACTTGCTCCACCATGGCTTCTCTCTTTATCCTTCCTAGCTTGGGGAGCTACCACGTTGTCTTCTCCACCCCAACTGCTCTTTGCCCCATCCTTCCTGGCCTTGAAGCTCTTTCACAGTTCCTGCATCACCTTTTTGGTTTCTGCATTCTCCCTTTTTAGCTCCTCCATCATCTAGTTTTTTTCAATGTTCAATGCATTCTGCATGTTGCAGAGCTGTTTGTAAAGACCCTAATTTTCGGCTCTTTGATCTTCAAGATCCTTTCGCATCTTTTCTAGCTCCTTGTCCGCCATGTCCCCATCATTTCTCACTTCTTTGATCCTATCTCGGAGCTTTTTTATGCGCTTCTCTACTTCTTCTCTTCTATGCCTTTCCATGTCAACCAATTTTGTAGCGGCCTCAGCTTGCTCTTGTGGCTGCAAGGCCCTTGCTTGTGCCTCCTGTACCTTGGCTTATGCACCTTCCTTGAGACTTTTCTCAAGTTGCATTGCCTTTGCTGCATCGGTGGCTTTGTCCTGTAGAAAAGTCACCTTCTAAGACATCTACTTATCGTATTGCTCCAAAATCCCTTTGAGGGTAGATGCCATCAGGTGCATTGCAACCCCAGTGGACTGAGGTGACAATTGGGATATGCCATCCATGCAATGCTTCAGGTTGGTTAAAAAAGATACATCACATCCTTTTAGTTGCTCTACTACTGCTTGAACCTGCCAGAACTTGCAAGTTCCTCTCGTATCAGGAAATAAGTGAATGGTCTTCTTCAGCACATATTGGAGGCCGATTGGCAAGCTTAAAATCTTGACTCCACCATCTTTACTAATCTGAGTGTTGGGGTATATGTCTAGAATATCCTATCTCTTCTACTGCTTCTCGAAAAAGTGTGCTTGCAAACTGCCTCCAGAAATTCCTAGGGCATTTTCAATCACGCTTTCATTGATGGTAATATTCTAACCTTGACAGACTAGTTGCCCCTCCTTCATGTTCACCTCTTGTACCAACCTGGTGAAGTTTTGTAGAGCATCCAAATTGGGCTTTTGAAGAGTGAGAGAGGAGTTCCCATATGTCATGATTTCAAGATCAGGGGAGGAGGGACTCTCGCATTGTGCTACAGAGGGGGAGGAACGATTGTGTGAGGAGCTCCTGGACTGTGCAGGGTCCATTACAAGAGGGGATAGGAGTTTCAGGAAGAGTGCAAGGGAGATAGAAATGGTCGAGAGGCATAGAAGAGTAAATAGTGAAGGAAATGGAATAGTGGAGGCTTGAGTTTGCAGTCTGATTGCAAGAGTTTGATTGCAAGGGAGAAAGAAATGGTCGAGAGGGATAGAAGATGAAGTAGTGAAGGAAATCGAATAGCGGTCTGTAGCCTACTGAGTACAATTTCAAGGTGAGAACCACCATGGTGGTTGTAGCCCAGACTACTGTCAAGGTGAGAGCCACCGTAGTGCTTGGCCCAAATTTTGAATAATTCAAGGCGTCAGTACTAACTTGCATGGTAATGAATGATTAGAGGTGGTGGCATCTAAGATTCCCAGCCACGTCTGTGGTGGTGGCTAAGACCCACCAGGCTGCCAGTTAATTACCAACCACCGTAGTGGCCCGCAATTACTCAGCTTCCAGTGACCACCAACTGGCTTGCATGCATGATTACTATGAGTGCAGTAAATTACCAGTCACCGGGCTTGCATGCATCATGAGGTTACTAGAGTGCATGGTAATGAGGGATTAGATATAATTAGCCTTCATGATTTACTTTTGTGGGAATTACTATTCGATGGTGGTGGCTGTCACTAGCCACGTCTAACCTGGCAACGATTCCACCGTGCCACCGCTCACCCACCACCGCACTTTAGCATGCATGATCACTACGAGTGCAGTAAAATTTACCGGTCACCGGCTCGCATGCTTAGTAGAGAACTAGAGTGCATGGTAATGAGTGATTAGACATGGTAATGAGTGATTAGAGCTTCATGACTTACCTTTGTGGGAATTACCGCGCTCGATGGTGGTGGCTCTCATCAGCCATGTCTATTGTGGCTAAGATTCCATTGGGATGGCAATTAATTACCAGCCACCGGAGTGGCACCACATGGCGTCTTCTTCATGATTACCAGCCCACCGTCTGGGGGATTCCACTGCGGTGGCTTGCAATTAATATGGATGGAACCTCGGGCTCCAGCCACTGTGGTGGCTCGAACTTTATAATATATATAAGATCCGTGGCATTTGTCTGCCTTCTCATATAAGGTGATTGCATTGTACTCACTTGGTGTAGAAATGCTAGCACTTGTGGAGACCCTTCATTCCCACAGGTGATTCCCCACACATCTGAATGTCATCACCTTAGATGACATGCTCACAGAGGGCCTCTTTATGGCTGTGTTGTATGGGTTCCCCCTAGATGTCAACAAAGTCCTCTGTATTTTTAGAGTAGAGTACCCTCGACTTGATGGGAGGTCCGTAATCTGAGTCCTGGCAATGTGCATGGTCTTCAGCCTCTCCATCGTATCCTCCTTTGGCTCCCTAAAATTTTTTGATGCAACAAGCTAGACTGGCGAAAAACTGAGTTATACAAATTCCCTCTTGCTCAGACGAGGCTCTCAGCAATGGCTGGATGTAATCTTTTGGGCTCTCAATGATCTTTTGGCTCACTGGATGTAATGTTTCGGTCTCTCAATGATCTTTTGGCTCACTGGATGTAATGTTTCGGTCTCTAAGGCATTTATGTAATCTCTTTTTGTTCAATTTGAGGCTCTCAGTATGCACTGTTGTTGCTAACTTTTATATTTGAATTTGAATGGTTATGGCCGCTACTTGTAATCTTTTGCCTTTAAGGCTCTTAGCAATTGTTGAGTTTTTATAAATGTAAGATCCTCTATTCAATTTTTGCTCTGTGTAAGTTGATAATTTTTATATATCCTGTTATTGGACATAGATGTACATTGTTAACTCTTTCCCTCAGTTTTCACTCGATAAATTGTACTTTTGACCTCATTTTTATTTACTACAACAACGACTAAAATACTAGGAAAGAAGGACTATAATTTCCTTGGTTTATGACCAAAATAGCGCTAAAATAATTCCATCGGACCCCACCATTGTGGTTGCATGGAGATACATCTAGAAAAATACAATTGACGATATGGCCCTTGAGGGGACCCTCTAGGGGGAAGGGCCATATGGATGTGTTAAAGAGACAACATGTGATCGCCACTAAGCCTAGTGTGACTAGATGAGCATAAGGACTATGGAGGCTCAAAGAACACTGAGTAAGACACGAGAGGGAGATAGCAAATCTATCTCTCTTGTAGTGTGTGTACTCAACAATATGTGATAGGCCTCTTCTATAGAGAGTTCCCTTTGAAGAGTTAACCATGTGGGATCCTCTCATCCACATCTCTCCTTGTGGATGTCCTCAATCCACATCTCCACATCATGTAGTCCACATCCTAGGGTGGCTACTTTGATTCTTTCTTGTACCATACCTTAGCCTTTAATGATTTTTTGATCAAGTTCTTTGAGGATAGTTATGTATTGGCAACCCACACACATAGAGTTGGAGTTTTTCCCAATGATATGAACTCATTGCATCTACTGAGGCTTTGATTCAACAAAAGTCTTGGGAATACTGGGGAGGTAGCAAGCTAAGGGTGTCCACTTCTGGACCACTTTTGGGTGAGTGTGACACCCGCTCGAGTGAAAATACAAAGGTTTTGCTTCAGTCTGCGATACCTCGATCGAGGTATTATCTCCAATGAAAATCACACACGAGGACAACCGAGCCAAGCCAATACCTCAATCGAGGTCCTGGACTTTTTTCACCGAACTGAGCCTATACCTCGATCGAGGTCTCATGGCATGCCACCTATACAAGCCACCTATACCTCGTTCGAGGTATCGTGGCAATCCAGCTATACCTCGATCAAGGTATTGGCAAGTCCACATACCTTGATCACGATCGTGTCATATACCTCGATCGAGGTAAATGCCATCCGACAGGGCAGTTGACATACCTCGAGCGAGGTATGCTGGACCGATGACTTGGCCGCATGTCCAATACGTCGATCGAGGTATGTGGCATCCGGCTGGCTGCTGACATACCTCGATCGAGGTATCGTGGCACATCCATACCTCGATCGAGGTAGATGGACCGATGTGTATGGGGCATGTCAAATACCTTGATCGAGGTATAGAGGTATGACGGAGCGATGTATATGTGGCATGTAAAATACCTCGATCGAGGTATCGTGGCATTTCTATACCTCGATTGAGGTATATGGATCGCTATGCATGTTGCATGTGAAATACCTCGATCGAGGTAGGGAAACCCTAAATTTTCGTATATAAAGAGAGGGACCCCCCCTCATTCTTCATACCTCGATCGAGCTCCTCCTCATCGAAATTGATGGATTTGCGGGAGCTCGACGGAATTGCGGCAGCGACGGAGAGCGACCGACGGACAACGACAGAGATGGACGGAGCGGGAGAGTCCAGGTAAGGTTTTTTTTATGTAGCATTTTTTTTAAACAAAAATTTATTTAAATTTTAGTTTATAGGAATAATTATAAAATATTTCTAGATTTCAAATGCATTTTAAAGTTTTTTTTTTGGAATTATGTAATTTTTTATTTAAAATGTAAAAATGTAAATATTTTATTTTTTAAAATCATCTTTTAAAAAAAGAGATTGAAGTTATTTTTTAAATTAGTGCTATTTTTATTTAAATAAAAAAAAGTTTAAATTTTATTTTTAAAAATGATCTTTGAAAAAAAAAGAAAATAAGAGTTTATAGGAAAATGTAATCTAATTATAAAATATTTCAAAATTTCAAATGCATTTTAAATTTTTTTAAAATATATATTTTTTTAATTATGTAATTTTTTATTTAAAATTTGAAAATGTATATATTTTGTTTTTTAAATTCATCTATTTATAATTATAAAATATTTCTAAATTTCAAATGCATTTTAAAGTTTTTTTATTTTTTTTTTGGAATTACGTAATTTTTTATTTAAAATGTGAAAATGTAAATATTTTGTTTTTTAAAATCATCTTTTAAAAAAAAGAGATTAAAGTTATTTTTTAAATTAGTGCTATTTTTATTTAAATAAAAAAACGTTTAAATTTTATTTTTAAAAATGATCTTTGAAAAAAAAAAAAAAAGAGTTTATAGGAAAATATAATCTAATTATAAAATATTTCAAAATTTCAAATGCATTAAAATTTTTTTTAAATAATTTTTTTAATTACGTAATTTTTTATTTAAAATGTGAAAATGTATATATTTTGTTTTTAAAATTCATCTATTTATAATTATAAAATATTTCTAAATTTCAAATGCATTTTAAAGTTTTTTAAATTTTTTTTGGAATTATGTAATTTTTTATTTAAAATGTGAAAATGTAAATATTTTGTTTTTCAAAATCATCTTTAAAAAAAAAGAGATTAAAGTTATTTTTTAAATTAGTGCTATTTTTATTTAAATAAAAAAACGTTTAAATTTTATTTTTAAAAATGATCTTTGAAAAAAAAAGAAAATAAGAGTTTATAGAAAAATGCAATCTAATTATAAAATATTTCGAAATTTCAAATGCATTTTAAAATTTTTTTAAATAATTTTTTTTAATTACGTAATTTTTTATTTAAAATGTGAAAATGTATAAATTTTATTTTTTAAATTCATCTATTAAAAAAAAGAGAGATTAAAGTAGGTTTTATGTTATTTTTCAAGTTGGTGCTATTTTTATTTAAATAAAAAAATGTTTAAATTTTAGTCGTAAAAATCATCTTTAAAAAAAAAAGAAAATAAGAGTTTAAGGTAGCTTTTATGTTATTTAAGTTAGTGAGGTTTTTATTTAAATGTTAGAAAGTATATATTTTGTTTTTTAAAATCATCTATTAAAAAAAAGAGAGATTAAAGTAGTTTACATGTTATTTTTTAAATTAGTGAAGTTTTGAATTAAATATAACGTTTAAATTTTGTTTTTAGAAATCATCTATTGAAAAAAAGAAATTATTGCGGTGTGCATTTATCTATCTTTATGTGGAATATTATAGATTATATAGTTGGTTAAGAGTTGTTTCATAATTTAGGTAGAGTAAGTAGGCTGAGTGAACAAGCTAGAGCAAGATGATCTAGTTAAGGCCTAGTCAAAAAGTTGTTTAGGGCTAGCTATTCCCAACTAGCTAGGAGCCAGTCATGCCAACCAATCATTCAACAGATGCTCCAAGTCAAGCAGTATAACCAGGGTTATCTCAATGACCATAACCTATCTCTATCCTATAAATATTGTCATTTCCTGTATATTCTATACATTTCAAGATGCTATTCTACATTAGTTTGGCATATGTTTAGAGGTGCAATTTGACTTCCACTTGCAATTATTGAGAGGTGCATTTGTCCACCTTCATGTGGAATATTCTAGTATGCAGATCTTGCCTTGGGTTATATCTTTTAAGTTAGCATCTATTCCTTGTAGTTTATTATAATGTATTGTACATAACATTTTCTTTCTATCACTCAGTATCTTTACATCTCTCTTCCAAAAATACACCTCTACTACATACGTTGACATGCTAGTAGAGCCCATGGTAGTGTAGAGCCTCGAAAAATGGAGGGAGCATCTAGAACAAAAGCTATTTGCTATTAATTACAGCAAGGGTGGGTAGTATAGACAAGGAGAATGAGCTTGAAGAAACCGACTTTCTAAAGTAAACAACTTGTAAATAATTGTAAATACGAATTGAATTTGCAACATAGCACTGTTGTAGGCATAGCGACACATTTGGCCCATCTACCGGTAGGTGCATAGGATGATCCCAACGACATCCTACCTCATCAAGGAGTACGTACAAATAGTTTTCATTACGTAAATAGATTATAAGTCATATTGAATAGAATATTATTTTCATTACCCAAATAGAATATTAATTTCCATGTGTTTTTTTTGTGCATGCGCTAGCCAGCGCACAGGTTCTAGCACCACTATTCGTATGCAGATAGAGATTCTGAGAGCTGAGATGAGGGTACTACAGGATGCTAGGGCACCCCCTCACTTGGTTGCGAGTCTAGATTCAGTCATTGAGGCTCTGGGTCGATTGGACACAGTTGAGGACGTTGTGGATAGCTTTCAGGCATAGGCTGAGGTAGAGATCACTGGTCATGGCTTGGATTGGATAGTTGTTTGAGCATGAGTCACCTCACAGGCAGGCCTTAGAGGATATGTTTTGGGATGGTCACACTGATGCGATGCGACCACGATCAAGGCTACCCTTGCATATTTTACGTTGTAGGCACCCCGTCATAGCAGCACACATTTATCCGAGATATCTCGCTACGAATGGTGGTCAATTGCCTCACAACCGTCAGATAGCCAGGTCATTTGCCATGCAGCTATACGCTGAGTTTGTGCTTGGTCATCGGGTAGACTACCCTAGTACCCATCCAGGATTAGGAGCGGGACATGGTAGGATGGGGCACCAGGAGCGTCAGACTACTGCAGGTGTTCGGAATCGACGTGAGGCACCAGAGTTGCACACTATTCGTGCACCGGCATTGCGAGCTGTTGGAGGATGGATTAGGGGGGATGTTCATTCAGTGGCATCATCCTTGCACGACATGGTCTCTGCCCTATCAAGATCACTTTCAGTTCCACCTCCCCCACCTCCCACATCTATGGAGCCTCCCACATCTACACCACCTCCCACATCTACACCGCCTCAGCATGAGATGGAGACTCGAGATGCACGGATTGCAGAGTTGGAGGCATTATTGTCCGAGTCTAGGGACGATGTTAGTTATTCTGATTATTTTGTTTATTTTTTTGTAGCATGTTTTGAACTGAAGTTTTTTGGTTAATTCTCACCATGTATGCGACATGTTTGCATTGTAGGCACATCTATTACGACAGGATATGGAGTCTCGTGTACGACTGTTGGAGGCAGATTTGGAGGAGCAGAGGATTCGGACACGCATAGCATACCATCGTACGAAGCACTATATTTTGTAGTTGAGACATATTAGTCGTGATCCATCTTGCCATAGGATCAACCCCAGCATGGCCCTATACCCTGCTCCTCCTATAGATGTGCCGACTAGGACACCCATAGATGCACCAGTCATAGCCAAGCTTCCTACCGCCACTTGCGTCCTTTGCCACGAGGAGTTTGACACCGTAGGGTGGTTTGGACTAGGGTGCGGCCACATCGCACATCTCCATTGCATGACCCGCCACATGGTGGCACGATCAGTGTGCCCTGTATGCTTTGCTGACATTGATGTGGCCACATACAGAGGACTAGGCATGGATGATCTGTATCCTGGTCATCATCAGGCCATTGATCCATTCGCCTGCGTGGTCTTGACAGAGCACTACAGGGAGGAGGCACAGAGAGCTTTACTACAACAGGAGGGTGCTGATACATCAGTGGTTGCAGCGTGTGTTCCGCGATGCTTCTCATATGGTGATTTCATGCCAGGTGACGAGGCACGAGCAGAGGAGGCATGTTGTATTGAGCGAGAGGCAGAGCTTCAGACATCATTGCAGCAGTGGGTGGAGCAGCAGCTTGGGCGGGGCCGAGACCAGCATCTTCTACATGTAGAGACGATTACTCATGCTAGATTTGAGGCACGAGTATTCGTAGATGCACGACTTTGGGAGCTGAGACGCGCATGCATAGAGGAGGTGAGGGAGGCAGAGATGGCAGTGGTGGCTCGTGCAGCATGCCCTCCTCTTCATCAGGATGAGGCTGGCCCATCTCATGCAGGAGATGAGGGTGGCCCATCTAATCCGGCTTTGCCTGAGGGCACACAGCGGATGGTTGGGCAGTGGGTCATACAGGAGCCACGTCAGAGGATGACTAGAGGATCATATGTGGAGTTATCAGATTCTGATTCAGGATGATTGTTTAGGCTTCACACATTTCTTGTTTAGGGATGCACTTCTGCACGATGATGATGATGATGTACACATTCATTTTGGTACTTTCATGATATTGTTCTTACTTTTATGATGTATGAGCATTTTTGTACTTTCATGATGTTCTTCTTACTTTGTTTATCTCAGTTTATAGTTTGTTCAAATCTAACATAAACATTTAAAATTAGGAGTATGATTTTGAATTTCAAATATCTCAATTCACACATCTAATACATAAGGTATTTTAAAAAGAATGCCATGTGAAGTAATTGTAAACATTAAGCATTGAAAAAGTGTTCAAGTATAAGGTCTCTCTCTCTCTCTCTTTCTCGTGCTATGAACTTTATCATTTTGAATATCATATTGAATTTTGTATATATCAATGCTTGCAATTATTACACTAAACCTAAGAGCCGTGCGAAGTTTCATCCCCATGTGCGTATTTAAAATTAAGAGTATGATTTTGAATTTCAGATATCTCAATTCACACATCTAATACATAAGGTATTTTAAAAATAATACCGTGTGTCATAATTGTAAACATTAAGCATTGAAATGGTGTTCAAGTATAAGGTCTCTCTCTCTCTCTCTCTTTCTAGAGCTCTCTTGTGCTATGAACTTTATCATTTTGAATATCATATTGACTTTTGTATATATCAATGCTTGCCATTTTTCATACGTAGTCACTAGTAGGGATTATACCTTCCACGTGGCACATACGAAATTATTTGGAGACCAAATTTTGCATGGATGTATGCATTATACCTTCCACGTGGCGCATACCAAAATCATTTGGAGACCAAATCTTGCATGGATGTATGTCTAGGGTAGCCTAAGAGCCGTGCAAAGTTTAATCCCCAATAGATTAGTACGTGCACCATTTTTCATACGTAATCACTAGTAGGGAGTGCTTGCAAAAATGTATGCATTATACCTTCCACGTGGCACATACCAAATCAGTTGGAGACCAAATCTTGCGTGGATGTACGTCTAGGGTAGCCTAAGAGCTGTGTGAAGTTTCATCCCCAACAGGGTTTAGGGTTTAGGGTTTAGTCATGTTAGTAGGGATTATAAAAATGTATGCATTATACCTTCCACGTGGCACATACCAAATCAGTTGGAGACCAAATCTTGTGTGGATGTATGTCTAGGGTAGCCTAAGAGCCGTGTGAAGTTTCATCCCCAACAGGGTTTAGGATTTAGGGTTTAGAGTTTAGTCGTGCTAGTAGGGATTGTAAAAATGTACGCATTATAGCTTCCATGTGGCGCATACCAAATCAGTTGGAGACCAAATCTTGCATGGACGTATGTCTAGGGTAGCCTAAGAGCCATCTGAAGTTTCATCCCCAACAAGGTTTAGGGTTTAGGGTTTAGGGTTTAGTCGTGCTAGTAGGGATTGTAAAAATGTACGCATTATACCTTCCACGTGGCGCATACCAAATCAGTTGGAGACCAAATCTTGCATGGATATACATCTAGGGTAGCCTAAGAGCCGTGTGAAGTTTCATCCCCAACAGGGTTTAGGGTTTAGTCATGCTGTAGGGATTTGTAAAAATCTACGCATTATACCTTCCACGTGGCACATACCAAATCAATTGGAGACCAAATCTTGTGTGGATGTACGTCTAGGGTAGCCTAAGAGCCATGCAAAGTTTAATCCCCAACACGTAAGTCCACATGCGTATTTCATTAGTACGTGCGCCATTTTTCATACGTAGTCGGGCTAGTAGGGATTGTAAAAATGTATGCATTATACCTTCCACTTGGCGCATACCAAATCAGTTGGAGACCAAATCTTGTGTGGATGTATGTCTAGGGTAGCCTAAGAGCAGTGCAAAGTTTAATCTCCAACAGATAAGTCCACATGCGTATTTCGTTAGTACGTGCGCCATTTTTCATACGTAGTCGTGCTAGTAGGGATTGTAAAAATGTACGCATTATACCTTCCACGTGGCGCATACCAAATTAGTTAGAGACCAAATCTTGCGTGGATGTATGTCTAGGGTGGCCTAAGATCCGTTCGAAGTTTCATCCTCAACAGATAAGTCCATTTGCGTATTTCGTTAGTACGTGCGCCATTTTTCATACGTAGTTATGCTAGTAGGTATTGTAAAAATGTATGCATTATACCTTCCACGTGGCGTATACCAAATCAGTTGGAGACCAAAGCTTACATGGATGTATGTCTAGGGTGGCCTAAGAGCCGTGTGAAGTTTCATCCCCAACAGATAAGTCCATCTGCGTATTTCGTTAGTACATCTGCCATTTTTCATACATAGTCGTGTTAGTAGGGATTGTAAAAATGTACACATTATACCTTCCACGTGGTGCATACCAAATCAGTTGGAGACCAAATCTTGCATGGATGTACGTCTAGGGTAGCCTAAGAGCCATGCAAAGTTTAATCCCCAACAGATAAGTCCACATGCGTATTTCATTAGTACGTGCACCATTTTTCATACGTAGTCGTGCTAGTAGGGATTGTAAAAATGTACACATTATACCTTCCACGTGGCGCATACCAAATCAGTTGGAGACCAAATCTTGCGTGGATGTATGTCTAGGGTGGCCTAAGAGCCGTGCGAAGTTTCATCCCCAACAGATAAGTCCATCTGCATATTTCGTTAGTACGTGCACCATTTTTCATATGTAGTTGTGCTAGTAGAGATTGTAAAAATGTACGCATTATACCTTCCACGTGGCGCATACCAAATCAGTTGGAGACCAAATCTTGCATGGATGTATGTCTAGGGTGGCCTAAGAGCCGTGTGAAGTTTCATCCCCAATAGATAAGTCCATCTGCATATTTCGTTAGTACGTGCGCCATTTTTCATACGTAGTCGTGCTAGTAGGGATTGTAAAAATGTACGCATTATACCTTCCACATGGCGCATACCAAATTAGTTGGAGACCAAATCTTGCGTGGATGTATGTCTAGGGTGGCCTAAGAGTCGTGCAAAGTTTCACCAACAGATAAGTCTACACGCGTATTTCGTTAGTACGTGCGCGAATTTTCTTAGTCACGTTTTTAAAATGTCCTAAAGCATAAAACACAATTACAATATTACTACTAATAAACAATTTTTTGTTTTACAAACACAACAAATCCCATTGAGAAGACATCAGACATCATGTATAAAATAGAATCTAATACAATGATGTGTATGAACGTGTATACAACCATCAGAGTGAAATACAAAATATGAGTCCATGAAAATTACAATGGTACGGTCACACAGTGAGCCTATACATATCGAATACAAAAATGTGTAATCAACTAGTGATACCCAATAAAAATCAATCTGATCAACTGATGATCCCAAAATATATGATATGTAATGTGCTACTCCTCAGGATCAGCTCTCATGCCAATAGTTGCAAGTATGCTCTCGTGATCCACCACTGCAAGGCGCCATCATGGAGTGGACGTTGCCTTGCGAGTGCGAACACGACTCAAAGTAATCTTGATCGCAACAACTAGATGAGAATACATGTATGCCTCCTGATCCGCCACGTACTCCTGGAACTCAATATAGCGACCACGCCTCTGTTTCTGCTGAAAATAGTGGCCACCTATGATCATGCTATGAGCATTGAAGTGCATCCCATGCCCATCCACTGTATCCTCATTCAGCACACTCTTTAGCATAGAGCATCGCAACAAGTAATAATCCACACCCTCCTCATTGCACTCCGAAGCAATAACCGCGAAGATATCACCAATACGCAACATATCTGTAAGATGGTCATAATCTCTAGAGGAACTGAATCCCGCATCCTGATCATCATGTACCTCCTCCCAAGGCTGGAAGGGAGAAAGCACTTGCCGTACGCATGGATCGGCCCATGGTATCATGGAGCACCCTCCCCAATCATCATCAATGCATGCAGAGCAGAAACATGCAAACTGTCGAGAAAAGATCGCGGGGTGAGACTCACCTATCCTCCAGATGGAATGGAAATCAAGAGTGCCAGACACTGAACGACAATCAAAAGGCCTAGACCAATCAAGACTCCCAATGTCCATGCACCAAAAATACCGGCTCACCACCCTATCATCATGCGACTGAAACGAGGAGATAGCACTAGTGGATAAGTGCTAGCTGCACCACCACACCACATCATGTGCATCCTTGAAGCGATCGGCACTGTGACACAACCAGTATCGATGCAAAGCACGCTTCACGCAAGCACCTGCACCATCGTGCTCTCCCTTACCGTGCCCTGTCTCGAAGTAGCTCCATGTGATCGGAATGCCTGTCTCACGGTGCCATCTACAGAACCAATAAAACTGTTTAGCAGATTTGAACTGACCATCACAGTCGTCTAACTAGATCCAGCGCCGCTGCCATGTGACACCATGATCCCTCAAGAAACTATCATGCAAAGTGAAGCAATGCTGCACAAAATGGGCATCATGCGATCGATCATCACTAATGTAGAAGTGATACTCTCGCACAATGACGCGTGAGTCCATGGTGCTATCAATGCCATCCACATGAGCCTGTGCATGACGATAGCTAATGTGCACAAATATAGCAACTTGTAATATGGCATTGAAAAAAAATATGACTATTGAAATAATTCAATATAATGAGGCCATAAAAAAATCAATACTCAATCACACGTCACCTGTTCGGAGAAATAATACTCCGATTGGATCTCATGCTGTGGTGCAAAGGTGTAATTCTCCGCAAAGTCCACCACTGAGACAACCACCCTTGTAGGAAATGTCCTCAAACATGCACGGAACTGATGATCCTCCCATTTCGCAGTGTGCGAGTGGCGTATGTGGCGGTACAGCTTCCCTCGAAAACTGTCAATGAATACAACACGTGGTGTCTCCTTCCCCACAAGCTGCAACCTCCTCGACTGTGCACCACCATCTAATGTCAAGGTACTGTACTCATACTGCTGCCAACGAACCATCTGCACATCACAAGTATCTAGTGCAACTCGTAGCACTCTAGCAAAGTCACCACACAAAGTACACCTGCCTTCCACACAATCAAGGGAGTGGAATAAAGCATCACCATCTCGTGTACACAATATGGAATAAATGAAGTCACGAGGGCTAGTAGGAACCACTCCCCTATGGCCATCAAGGGAACGGAATACGTCATACATCAATCCAAAATCCACATGGTAGCGACAACAGCATGTGTCACGCTCCTGAGAGCATCGCACAAACCATGGCCTGCATCGCTCAAATGACCTCTGCCCAATCCTAAACTCTGGGTGCGCCTCTACAAACTGAGTGTACAACTCAGTCTGGGTACACTCCAAAAAACATGCACCATGCTCAATGTACACACCGCATGACACCCTCTTCCGCAATGCCTTCTTGAACACTGGGGATGCTCTGCAATGCTCCTCCCAAAACTGTTGTATGAAGGACCTAGTGGAATCATCCAACAATCGATCGCTGTGAGATGCACGACCACCACTCGAAGCCCAAAGAGCATCAGTCTCACTATCCTCTAGACTCTGCCTCCTAATCATGCTTGCTCGCAATGCTCGCAATGTGTGTGGTGCAATCTGAAGAAGACGTGAAGCGGTACGCACATGGCCTATCATATGAGGTCTACTAATGGCAGCCACAATAGCACGACGTGCTGCCAAGGCATCACTGGAGTTCCTATGCTTAATAGAAGCATAGGAACGTCGAACACTGCTAAGGACCTCGCTACATACAACCCTATCTCTACGTGCACCAAGACCAGCAAGCCTCCTACACTCTACCAAGTCAGGGTGATCAATCAGGGGCGTGAGAAGAGAAGACTGCGAAGCTGGCGTGAGGTCACAAAAAAAAGACTGCACAATCTTACTAGTACGACGACGGATAGTGGACTTCAGCAAGTCACATCGTGAAGCAACACTACTACTACAAGGTGGGGCAAGGGGATCAATGGGAGATGGTAGGGTGGAGGGGGGAAGGGAGGTGCCAAGGGGAATGGGGGGAGGGGGGAGGGTGGAGGGGGAAGATGTAGAGGTGGAGGCGCCAAGGGGAACGGGGGGAGGGGGAAGAGGTAGGGGAAGGGCGGAGGCTAGAGGTAGGGGAGCGGATGAGGATGGGGGGACAATGGAGGTGGGGGTGGGGGTGGGGGTGGGGGTGGAGGTGGAGGTGGAGGTGGGATGTAGAGGTGGAGGTGGATCGGTGGTGGCAGCGCGAGCTCTAGCTCTAGAGGCTCTCTTGCGCTCACGAGCCTTCCGCTTGTGCTCCTCGTCAATGAGATTTGGGGGGGGGTTCCTACATCTTTCACGTCTACTAGCTCTACGGCTTTGAGAACCCATTCTCAATGAAAGTAGGATGGAAGATGTGACAGAGTGATGAGGAGGTAAGAATGGCTAAGAATGGGTGAAATGAACCAAAACGTGGTGTCTTATAGAGAGCCTAACCTCATCCACTAGATTGCTCTTCATTATTATTGGTGGAGAAGGTGCTAAGATTGAAACTAATTGGCTGGAATCCAACGTTAATTTCGGATATTTGCATCGTTTGATTTTATCAGTTTTGTCCTACAAATACCTCGATCGAGGTATGCTATGTCTAGGTCATATACCTCGATCGAGGTATTCAATGCCTCATGCAGGTATAAACCTCCATCGAGGTACATTGCCCACAGTCATATACCTCGATCGAGGTATTCTATGCCTCAAGTAGGTCATAAACCTCGATCGAGGTATTCTATGCCTCGCACATTGCGGTCATAAACCTCGATCGAGGTATTCGATGCCTTACGCACATCGTGATTTGTATACATGTGGCTGATGTGGCACCATGCATGGTCATGATGTGGCAACATGGTGTGGAATATATGAGTCTCTTCCATGACATGGAAATGTGATGTGGCATGATGAGTTGTCATTCATGAGGTGGTAGATTGACATGGCAAATTGAGGTGGAGGGATTGGTGACGTGGCAAGGTTGACGGGGTATGCCAAGGTGGCAAGGTGTGATGACGTGGCTCCAAGAGTTCCTATGATGTGGAATGATGAGGTGGCACATGTGGCTGATGTGGTAGCACATGTGGCAATGTAAGGTGACATGGCAAGGAGTGATGTCACATCTCCTTCATGACATGGCACCATGCGGTCTAACAACATGGCATGGTTGCAAGGCAAAAATAGATGACTCAGCAATCCACATGGGCAGCATGAACACTCCAAAGGATTGCCACTAGGGTCAGTGATGCTTCTAGCCTACCTCACCAAGCCTAATACCAAGCCTACCTTGTCTTGGTATTAGGCTTGGGTGGCCCTTTTTCCCCCACAAAAGGGAGATTGCACTCTTGGAGGCCATACCATACGTTTCTCTTACTCGAATTTAACCAAAATTTTTTCCTCTTATTCATCATGCGGAGGACTAAAAATATTGACATTTTTGAAATGTTTGGTCATGTTTGAGAATTACTAGATTTATTTTTAATATTCTTTGTTGATCCTTAGAGGAGTAAAAGTAAAAATTAAACTTCAATCTTCCTAAATCTAACCATTGGATTTGGGATTTGATGATTCAACCACACACCCTTATGTGCCTACTAACCTTCCACTGAATTGGATTTGTTTAATTATTCAAAATACTAAAAAAATGTGGTGTGCTACTAAAATGCATGTATTTTATGACTTTATTTATTATAAATAATTATTTATAATTACATAAATCACTCAAAAAATTACCAATAAATCAAGTTAAGCTCTACATAATGTAAAGAGACCACTTACAAAGTTTCAATAACATTTAATTTAAAATGAGTGAGAAATTTAGAATTTAATATGACACTCTCTGTTCGTGACAAAGGTGTGACCACCTTGGAACCATGCCGTGTGACACAAAGAAATTTTTTGTGTGTGCATCGAATTTTTGATCAGACTATACGATTGTGTGCAGAATAGCAAGTATGATGTTGTGTTTGAAGACTTCAAAGACTAGATCCATAGGGAAGTAGGTGAGATTTGCATTTTTGTGTGCTAAAAAGCTTGTTTTTCCACCTCCTAAGGATTGGGGAGTGAACAAAAAGTGGACACCCTTAGCTTGCTACTTCCCACTATTATCAATGATGTGAGGCAGTTTGACGTATTGCATCTCTCCCCAATAAAGAGGCATAGGTTGAAGATTGAGGACGTTGCTTAGAGAATGCATTCACTACATACTCGACTAAATGCTTAGAGTCTAGAAGATAAAAATCTAGTTGTGTCAAATATGATAACTGTTTGTCATTGGTCATGCAGCTCACCTTGGATTCTATAGGCTTGGAACATTGACGGAAAACAAATTTTTTTGGTCAATTGAGTCAGTCATTGTGGAGAAAAGAAGAGGGGTAAAAAATGAAGATGGAAAATCCTTGATTAAACTAAGGGGGAGGGGAGGAGCTTTAATTAAGATTAATGAAGAGTAGGGGACATTAAAGAGGGAGCTACATGAGATTGGGGAGGGGGGTAGGGACCACTTATGAAGAAGAAATTCAAGAGGAAGGGACATGTGAAAGGAGGAGGGGGAGGAGGGACCATTTATATTGTTATGTTTGTTACTCATTAGAGATGTTATACTACTCATAGAACTTAGAGGAGTTTTCGTTCTCTAAAAGGTATGGTTGTAAGACCTCTCTGCTTTCTCTTATTTGCATTTTTGTTCAGATCATAATATTTGTATTTTTTTTCACATCATCACAATGTGATTAGGTCCCCTCCAATTCGGTAACTCTTGTATCGCACTGTGAAGATTCTGAGACGGCATATTTTTCTTATTCACTTTTTCATTCTAATTATCACACTGCAATTGATATATAGCAGTGCTATAACTGCTATGTGCTACACATAGCAATGCTAATTGGTGATATAGCATTGCTATAACTACTATGTCGTCTATGGGAACAACTATGTGGTAGCATGATGTTGAGAAACTCTTCAATCTTGTTCCATGATTATGACAAGCTAAAGTGCTAAGTGTTAGTATTGCTAATTGCTAACTGCCATGTGTTAGCAGTTAGTAATGTTAGCATTTAGCATTGCTAAGTGTCATATGTTAGCAGTTAGCAATGCTAAGTGCTATGTGTTAGTAGTTAGCAATGCTAGCACTTAGTAGTGCTAAGTGCTAGCATTGCTAAGTGTTAAGAGCGAGCATTGCTAAGTGCTAAGTGCTAGTATTGCTAAGTTTCTAGCATTGCCAAGTGCAAAGTGCCAAGTCTCTAAGTTGCTATAAGTGTTATGTATTGTATGGTAACTGCTATGTACTATGCATAGTAGTGCTAAGTGATAGTATGTTGAGAGTTCACGCTCAACATCATGTGATCATGTGTGCATAGCACCATCACGTGATCATATGTGCATAGCACTAACCTTATAGAGTGCTATAAAGGAAAGGGTTAGATCCCCTAACCCTAACCCTAAAAGGGTTTGTATATATTCTATTTTTTCAACTAATTCTAGTGTACAGTTAGTCATGTGTGGTGTGCTCTCTAGCTGTGCCCTCTCTCCTCATCTCCACTCTTCTCCTCTCCCCTCTTCATATTTTGTCATGGTATCAGAGCTCCCTTGTCTTCCGTTGAGACATTGTGATTCTTGAGAGTGTGAGAGAGATTGTGAGATTGAGAGTTCTCTTGAGTGATTGTGAGATCCTTCCCTTCACTTCCGTTGAGAGAAAATTCCATCCACTTCCATTCATTGAGTGTCCATTTCTTTGAAAGATTTCATTACTTGAGAAAAAGAGTATTCCTTGTTTATGAGAGAAAGAGAGATCTAGATCTTAGTCTTTGATAGAGAGGCCTTCAAAGGTTTCGTGAGAAAGATAGGGAGACTCTCTTCATAATGTTTTGAGAGAGAAAGAGATTTCTGTTAATTGAGAGGCTATCGGCAGTCTATCTGCAAGTTCATGGCTCCAACAAAGCTCCTTTGATCGAGAGCCTATCCACAGCAAGCAAGCAACCTTATTGCCAAAGCTCGCCTTGCATCCACCAACTCGACCAGCCCTTCACGATCGACGGACTACAACAGCTACAACACTTGAGGCGGCTCAAGGTGACGAGAGGCTATTCCATCGATCGATCTCCTGGCTACTCTCTCCATACGCGACTACTCCATCTAGCGCTCTCCATCAACAACGAAGCTACAGCCGACGCTCGACGCCCTACACAAGCCTCCTCTCCAACCCATCAACAGCTCTCAACAAAGCTCCAACCAGAGCTCTATCTCACGTTGCACGTCGTCTCCAGCCACTAAGGCCAGCCCACCGATGGCTCCTTAGCACAGCGCCTACAAAGTGCTCCAACGGCCGGCTCCTTGACAGACTCCCAACTGACGCCAACGCCAATACAACACCCCTTTGTTCGTAAATCACGTACGTTATCTGCACGATTATGTCTTTGTTCGTAAATCGCACCACGAATTGGTACTTTGGAGTGTTATACTTGTTTGTGTCCTGAGAGATCAACCGAATGCGGGCACGGTAATCGGTTTTCCCCGCGGCACCCAGTTCGTTGCGAAGAAGAAGTTCTGAAGCTATGCGGACTGCAGCTCCGCAATGACTCATCTACGGCAACGACTAGGCTCCCACCAGCGTGCTCTCGCTCCATGCAAATCAAGCTTTCCCTAGCCGAAGGCAACCGACGAGCATCTCCCACAACACTGCTAGCTACAAGCTCTCAAGAGGCTTGACTAGCGTATCAAGGCGACTCCAACGAGTTGTCGTTCTCCATTGCATTGCCATCGCTCCTCGACGTCACATCGCCTCAGAAATCCACAAAGTCTCCTAAGGTCTCCCTCCTTGAGACACGTGGCCTTATCCCCAACCTTATCCACCCAGGGTCACCACACACACAGGTGTGGTCAAGGATCAGCCACGTGGCACCCTTATCCACAGTGCCACGTCAGCACTGCCATGTCATCTGCCACATCAGCACTGCCATGTCATCTACCACGTCAGCACTGCCACATCATCTGCCATGTCAGCACTGCCATGTCATCAAGCCACATCATCAGGCCACGTCATCAGTGCCACGTCACCCTGCTGACATCATCTGTGCCACCTCAGTAGTCCAGTCAGCACTGACCCTCTGCAGGCACAGTCCCTTGCCAGGCACACTGTGCACACTCCTGCCACCTCAGCACAGAGCTTCACTGGCACACCTCTTGCTAAGCACAGTGCCACATCATCACTGCATGTGACTCACAGTGACACATCATCATTGAGCACCATTTGCACTCCTTTTGCGCCTCCACCTAGATCAAGTCATATCTCTTGATCCAGGAAGAATTTGAGGGTGCTCCAAAAAGGAAAGTCGCTCGATTTTTCGTGCTCTACGCGCTCGTTACATCACGCGCACATTTCGGCGCAAGTTACACTCACATTTGAGCCTCGCCGACAAAACCACTTCCTTCACGCACATTTGCCTCTACATCGATGCATCTGACCCAGCACTTAAAAAGAACAAAGGAAAAGGAATTATTTGCTGCTCTTTCATTGATCGACGGTTGGTTTAGATCTAGATCAGAGTAGACTAGATCGCCATAGAGGGGACGCTTTGAATTCCCCAAGTTGCCAATCTAAGCCATGCCCGAAATTCCCGACTAGTACCTACTCGGAGTCAGTCCATACACTTACATCCGATTTCACATCATTACATTACCTGAAACCTTACGTTCATCAGTTCAGTGAGCAGACTTCAGAGTTCAGAGGCATTGCAGATTGATTCAGTGGGCAGATAGCACTTGATTTCACACACACATGCCACCATTGTAAAGCCTGTTTGGCTATCTCACGGCATCGTGCACATCATTTTTTCAGCCTTGTAAAGCCTCTTGGCTATTCCAGGCATCATTGCCACAAGCCTTATAACACAGATCAGATCTTATATACAGTAGTTCTATCTTCACCGACGGTACAGAGATTTCACTTGGCATCTTCAGTGTATTTGCAGTGATTCATACAGAGTTTTTCAGGACACTTTTGAGTACATTGTTTGCACCATGTCGACTAGCAACCTCAATCTGGAGGCATCTGCTAAGTTAGACAACTCCAATTACGGTACATGGAAATACCAAATGGAGACCATTCTTGTGCTTCAGGACAAATGGGAGTATGTCGATGGATCCATACCTAGACCATTGGCCGATCCAGCCACCAGTAGCTCTACTCCATCTGTTGTCACAGCACCAGTAACGGGATCTACATCGGGATCTACATCTACACAAACAGTTTCCGCACCAGTAGCAGATCCTGCCATTGCCCGAGCTCAAGCAGAATGGGATAAGAAAGACAAGTATGCCTATCACCTGATCAAGCAGAATGTGCAAGATGTCATGCTAGGACAGCTCAACACAGTCAAGACATCAAAAGAAGCATGGGATATGTTCGCAGCTCTCTACGATTCCAAGAACACATCCAGGATTCTCACCCTGAGAAACCAGATCAACCAGAGTTTCCGCAACAGCAGTGAAACCGGTCATGCTTATGTACTCCGCATCAAAGACTACAACAATCAACTTGCAGTAGCAGGAGAGACTATGAATCCCGCACAAATGGTTCAAGTAATCCTGAATGGACTAGGAGAAGGATATGAGAATCTAGTCCAGAGTATTGCCATCCAACGGCAAATTCCAACACTTGAAGAACTTCAGTCAGTTCTACTTGGTGAAGAACTCAGGACTCAGGCCATTCAAGCACGTAAAGGTCATTCTAATGATCAGGCATTCACAGCTTCAGACAGAAGCAGAGGCAAAGGCAGAAACAGAGGTAGATCATATCAGAAAAGTGGTCATCATCATCAACAAAATCAAAGTCAGAATCAGCATCAGCATCAGCAGCATCCTCAGCAACATCAAAATCAGCAAAGAGGAAATCATTCCAACCGAGGAAGATTCCAAGGACGAGGGAATGCATCCACCAATGTGTCAAACATTCAATGCAACTATTGTCACAAGTTTGGACACTATGAAAGAGATTGCCGCAAGAAGCAGTATGACCAAGGTGGTCAATCCAGCAATAATCGAGGGAATTCCCGAGGAAGAGGAAATCATCGTGGTGGACATTCTAGTCACAGTCATTTTGCAAATGAACATGGAAATATGTTTCTTGCAAGTGAGGAATTGCATCAGACTGATACAATGCACCTAGACACTGATTTCAATCCCAAAGAGGATTTCAGCTATCAAGTCGACCAAGTGGAATAGGATCCTTGGTACATCGACAGTGGTGCATCATCTCATATGACAAATCATCAAGAATGGTTCACAGAAATGAAGCCATTAGAAGGTCAAAAGAATGTCATCTACACAGCAGACAATACACCGCGAATCTGGTTCAAGGGACAGGTGTTATCCCTATGAACAATTTCACTGGTACAAAAGGATTAGTCAAAGATGTGCTCTATGTTCCGAAGCTCAGTAAGAACCTTTTGTCAATAGGTCAAATGACGGAACACAACTACAAAGTCATCTTCGACGGTGATGAATGCACTATCAGAGACAAATCCAAAAGAGGTCAGCTAGTAGCAAAAGGTGTCAAGGAAGGATGCTTATACAGGACGCTAGCTACAGTACCAGATAAGCATGCCATGTCAGCTCAAATGCAACAGATGCCACTATCCGCAAAATGGCACAAGAGATATGGTCATGTCAACTTCAAGTACTTGTTAGATCTAAGGAATCAAAATATGGCAATTGGGATTCTGAAGCTACAATTTCTTGGAAAAGTTTGTGAAGCATGCTGCTTCGGCAAACAAAAGCGAACCAACTTTGTCAGAAGTACCTCTCGTGCATGAGGTATTCTTGATTTGATTCATACAGATGTATGGGGTTATGCCCAGACCCGCAGCATCAATGGTTCACTTTATTACTTGACCTTCATCGATGACTACAGCAGATATTGTTGGGTCTATTTTTTGAAAGAGAAATCTGAAGTGTTTGCCAGATTTCAAGAATTCAAAGCCATGGTAGAAAACCAAACAGGCAGAAAGATCAAGGTCATGAGATCAGACAGAGGAGGTGAATACATGTCTTCAGCCTTCATGAACTTTTGCAAAAATCACGGCATTCGAAGACAATTCACATGTGCAGATACTCCTCAGCAAAATGCAAGAGCTGAAAGGAAGAATGGGACTTTAGCAGACAGTGCTAGAGCAATGCTTAGTGAAAAGCATCTTCCGAATCAGTATTGGGCAGAAGCAATAGCTACAGCTAACTACTTGCTTAATCGGCTTTCTACCGAACCGATACAAGGTATGACTCCTTATGAAGCATTCACTGGACACAAGCCACGCATTGGGCATCTCCGCATATTTGGTTGCATAGCATATGCCCACATACATGATGATCATCGCAGGAAATTGGATGCGAAGTCACGCAAATGCATCATGGTTGGCTACAGTGAAGAAAGCAAAGCATACAAATTGTATGATCCCATCAACCGCAAAGTCATTATCTCCAGAGATGTAATCTTCGATGAGGAATCAGAATGGAAAACCTCACCTACACAGGAGATAGAAGCATCGACTTCACAGTCACCTACAGAACAGGTTGATGAAGAAGAGCAAGAATTGCCAGCAACACCCCAATCAGTGCCACAGCAGCTCAGATGGTCTACTAGGGAAAGCAGACCACCAGCCAGATTGACATATGCTCAGAAAGGCAAAGCAATTCAGGTGGAAACCACCAACTATGCTCTTATGACTACCATCATGGCTACAGAAGAGCCAGTGTACTTCGAAGACGCAGTAGATAAGCAAGAATGGCAAACTGCTATGAATGAAGAAATGGATGCTTTGTATAAAAATAACACATGGGAATTATGCGACCTTCCACCAGGCAAGAAGGCCATAGCAACAAATGGGTATACAAAGTAAAGTACAATCCAGATGGCAGTATTCAGAGATACAAAGCCAGATTAGTTGCAAAAGGATTTGCACAACAATATGGCCAAGATTATGATGAGACTTATGCTCCAGTAGCAAAGATGGATTCCATACGGTTCTTGATATCACTAGCGACACTCAGTAAATGGAATGTGTATCAGCTCGATGTCAAGAATGCATTTCTCAATGGTTATCTAGACGAGGATGTCTACATGCAACAACCAGCCGGTTACGTTGAACCAGGAAAAGAGAACAAGGTTTGCCATCTCAAGAAAAGTCTCTATGGCTTAAAGCAAGCACCCAGAAGTTGGTACAGCAGAATTGACAAGTATTTTGCTGATCTGGGATACATGAAGTCCAATGCAGATCATACTCTCTACTACAAAGTTCAAGGGGAAGATATTACTATTGCACTTTTGTACGTAGATGATCTGATTGTGACAGGAAGCAAGGATAGCTTCATCAGAAAACTAAAACAAGACTTATCTGCAGAGTTCGACATGAAAGATCTTGGACTTATGCACTATTGTCTTGGAATTGAGTTCTGGAGAGATTCCGATAGCACATTCATGAGTCAGCTCAAATATGTTGACAGTCTCTTGAAGAAGTTTCATATGGCAGATTGCAAGATTGCAGCCACTCCCATGGAACAGAGTTTGAAACTTACTAAAGATTCAGAAAAGCCTACAGTCAATGACAGATACTACAGGCAACTCATTGGATCTCTTATATATCTGACAATCACACGGCTTGATATTTGTTATGCAGTAAGCTCACTAGCACAGTTTATGGCAAATCCAAAACAGTCTCACTGGAATGCAGCCAAAAGAGTCTTGAGATACATTAGAGGTACAAGACAATTTGGGATAGAATACAGAGGAAGTCATCCACGGTTGCATGGATACTGTGACAGTGACTATGCTGGAGATCATGAGACCAGGAGATCGACATAGGGATATGCATTTTTCCTTGGTCAAGGTGCTATATCATGGTTGTCAAACAAACAGCCAACTGTTTCTTTGTCTTCGACTGAAGCAGAATATAGAGCACTCACTACAGGTGCATGTGAGGCTATATGGCTCAGAAGACTATTGTCAGAAACAGATTACTTTGATGAGTCAAAGCCAACAACAATATACTGTGATAATCAATCGGCTCAAGCATTGGCCAAAAATCCAGTATATCACTCCAGAACAAAGCATATTGATGTCAGAGAGCACTTCATCAGAGAAAGAGTGTTACTTGGTGACATCACACTGCAGCATTGTGATAGCAAAGAAAATGTTGCAGACATCTTTACCAAACCACTCGGTAAAGAGCTATTCGAGAAACACCGGCTAGCTCTTGGTTTGATGCAGAGGAAGGACATTCCCATTAAAGGGGTGTGATGGAATGTAATGCTCAGTCCTTCTTCGATTCCCCAGAATCATCATCTTGAGGGAAGGCCTACTTCATGATGTTGATCTTGAGGGAAGGTGTTGAGAGTTCACGCTCAACATCATGTGATCATGTGTGCATAGCACCATCACGTGATCATATGTGCATAGCACTAACCTTATAGAGTGCTATAAAGGAAAGGGTTAGATCCCCTAACCCTAACCCTAAAAGGGTTTGTATATATTCTATTTTTTCAACTAATTCTAGTGTACAGTTAGTCATGTGTGGTGTGCTCTCTAGCTGTGCCCTCTCTCCTCATCTCCACTCTTCTCCTCTCCCCTCTTCATATTTTGTCATAGTATAGCATCGCTATAACTGCTATATGCTATACATAGCAGTGCCAAGTGATAGTACAACACTACTGCTATGTGTTATACATAGTAGTGCTAAGTGATAGTATAGCATGGATATATGGTAATTGATATGTGCTCTATATCCCACTTATTAGTCCCTTGACATCGACCAATACTCTATCATCTCTATCTTCATTAAAGCTAGATTAATATTTGTTGCAGCCAATCAAAGGCTTTTAGTCCATAGGAGCGCCGAGTACATCATCTCTATCTTCATTGAAGCTATATTAATATTTGTTGCAACCAATTAAAGGACGCCAAGTGTCCATAGGAGTGCCAAGTGTTCACAAGAGCACCGAGTACGAGGGGGTCCCACTCCCCTCGCGTCCTAGCCATGCATGCCACCCCATACCCCCAAAAAGGTCAGAAGGATGACTAAGGAGGGTCCAAGGGCCTTTATATGCAAGGAACCCACAATGTTGCTTGTGCTTATGGGATTTTATATCCCCAAATCCATGTGTCATAGCCAGAACCCTCCTTCAATAAACTATGCTCCACACACCATTTGAGACCGCCAACACCCCCCTTTAAGGCAAACAATGGAGAGACAAATGACTTGCCACAGTTTGGGGAGAGTTTTGATGACCTCACTGACTGTCTGGAAGAGGGGGATAACTTTGCAGTTGTCACAGATTTTGGGGAGAACGAGGAAGATGACCCAAACTTTCTGTTGCAGTGCCCAAAACCTAAGTACAAGGTTAAGGAAACATTTAAGGATAATTGGGAAACAACCTATGAGAAGTGGGATGTAGTTGTTGGAGCTTTTTGGTACAAAAAAAAATCCAAGAGAGGCTGCAATTACGAACTACTACATAAGAGTCCACAAACATGTGTGTACTCTCATCTAGTAAGAGCTATTAAGTTCCAGATGCAACCTGGGCCACAACGCAATCTGGGCCACAACACTATTAAGTTCCAGATACAACTTGGGCCACAATGCCACGTGAGAGTATTTAGGAAGGAACAGTCGGAGACACTACCGAAATTAGGGTACAGAGGTATAGGTGCACTTTTAAATGCCATTGCGAATCATGCCAATTCCACTACCCAAAGAACATGCAATTGCCACATGTCACCCATGTGGGGGCCATGCTCAAATCTTGCACAGTTTGAAGTTGATCAAATTGCTCTGATACCATGTTGCAGCCAATCAAAGGCTGCCAAGTGCCCACAAGAGCGCCGATGAGTACAAGGGGGTTCCCACTCCCCTCACCTCCTAGCCACACATGCCACCCTAGTCTCCCAAATAGGCCGGTAGGATGGTTGAGGAGGGTCCAAGGGCCCTTTATATGCAAGGAATCCACAATGTTGCTTATGCTTATGGGATTTTATATTCCCAAATCCATGTGCAGAGCTGTGACCCTCCTTCAATAAACCATGATCCACACACCATTTCAGGGGTGAAGGCCACCACCGCTAACACCCCCTGTGGCCAAACCCCGAGGCAAACAAACTTGGGGCTAACCAAACTTGACCACAACCAAACACAAGGCCGGGTCAATCAACAAGGACCAGCTGCCAAAAAACTCCCAACCAAACACAAGGCCGGGTCAATCAACAAGGACCAGCTGCCAAAAAACTCCATGGGTAGCAATACATCTGCCAAAGACCACAAGGGAGCCGCCACGTGAGAGCATTTTGGAAGGAGCAGTTGGAGGCACTATCAAAATCAAGGTACAAAGGTATAGGCACACTTCTAAATGCCACCGCGGATCACGCCAACTCCACTACCCAAAGAACACACAATTGCCACATGTCACCCATGCAGGGGCTGTGCTCAGATCTTGCACAGTACGAAGTCAATCAGACTGCTGTGATACCATGTTGCAACCAATCAAAGGCTACCAAGTGTCCATAGGAGCACCGACAAGTACAAGGGGGTCCCACTCCCCTCGCCTCCTAGCCACGTATGCCACCCCAGTCTCCCAAAAAGGCCCGGCAGGATGGCTGAGGAGTGTCCAAGTGCCCTTTATATGCAAGGAATCCACAATGTTGCTTGTGCTTATGGGATTTTATATCCCCAAATCCACGTGTCACAGCCACGACCCTTCTTCAATAAACCATGATCCACACACCATTTGAGGGGTGAAGGTCACCACCTCCAACAATATCTATCTCCTCATCTTCATCTTGATGCAAAAAATCACCTTCTTGAACATCCTTCCTCATGAGAGTAAGGATCAGAATCATCAAAAGCTTGAAATACACAATTGAACACGAATCTAACCATGTATTCCACAACCTTGACACCACATTATTCCTATGAATAACACTTAAAGAAGTTCAAAATTATACTCCATTGTCACAAAATTTTATCATCATCAAGCCTATTTTAAATATTACCCATGTAAAAAAATAGGTCCACAAGCTCTAATAATACCTGTGACTCATCCAAAATATGTATGGGATGTCCTTTTTTGTTTTGCAAAGAAAGGTAAATTTTATTGATGCATGAAAAAACCACATATAAATCAGCTGCCAAAAAGGGTTGATGATGGTAGTACAAGGAAAAAAAGGTCCAGCTATTCCAACCCAACCTGCCAACAATCCTAGCTCACTGCCTAGGGACTGTGTCCGAAAGATGGGCTAACAGCCAAGATAGGGGCCTATACATCCAACGCATATCTCCCACCAAATGAGTAGAAAATGTATGCAGGCCAAGTCTTTCAGAAATGATCCTACTATCAGTGGTACCTCATGAGCTTGAGCTTGGGACAGCGCACTCTCTTGCCAAATAGCTACCAGTGTAGTCACGAGTGGAACCTGTTGCCTCTCATCACCTAATTGCAATGGGCAACATAGATGTTGTAGGAAGTGATGATGGCCACTATCTCCCACACACTATCCTCTGGTAGAGGCTATGGTTAAGTGTGAAGGTGTGCGGTATGGCATCAAGGAATTCCATCTGGAATACCTGCTTACCATGAATCCTGTATATCATTGAGATTGGATTAAAAAAAAGGCATGATGTCCCTCTGTGAGCCACGCTACCATCCCCATGTGAAGTCACTCTCCATCCTCTATGCCCTGGACACAATTCAAATATGGTTACCAAGTGCATAGAGCCATGGAGCACCTCCATAGGCAATGTGGGATCTAGCTCTCCCTCTGTACAACAACACACGTGATGCTGCGGAACCTCGGTAATTAGGATCTTAGGATGCGTCAACCCTCATCTGCTCGAATTGATGGGTAAGCATTGGTGACCCAGCATCCATAAGAAGTAAGAGATCTTCTATGGCCATAGTCATGGCCAAAAGCGGCTGACCACCTCCCTGGGAACCTCCTGCTCTAGCCAGTGTCATTCCCTCGACGGTGTCCATGCTGCTACCTCCAATTGAATGTGTCTACTAATGTGCGTTGTATCAGAGAAAAATGGCACCTTCTCTGTCCTATCTAGGTGTTCCAACTGCACTAGCCAGAACCACTCTCTGGGTCTCACTGGATGTCCCTAAGAGGCTTGCCCTCCCATAGCTAGAGCCTCCAAACTGCTCCCTCTGGCCTGGCTAATATCGTGCTCCATCAATATGCCACACTCTACCCAAGTGTCAAACTACTATGATCCTCTACTACTCTAAATTCTCCAGGGCTACCAGCTCCTCTGCGTCTCTCTTACTCGATTCATAATAGGCCACTTGGTCTCACCCTGTAAAACCTACAGGGTGCATGAAACCCCGGTGCATTCTGAAAAAAATGGACCTTGAGAGGTACTCCCATTTGCAACCCCTCCCACCATGACTTAGGAATCGCTAGGTTGATCGTGGGGCTTTCCATATGCATGCTCCTTGTGCAAGTGAGAGAATATATGTGCTTTGACCTATGGATCCCTAGTGAGCTGACTCTAGAACCCAAAGGATCTCGTTGGTCTACTATCCCACCATGCCCATCCGATATGTGTCCTTTGACCTAACATCTGACCATCTGCATCTCTAACCTCTAGGTGTGGCCAGAGAATAGGCTATCTCTTGAGCTCTTCCCTATAGGAAGGGCTAGCCTGGATGAGTCCTCTTGAAATCTTGCACCACACTTTGATCAAGCTACTCATGAAGGGGGGTCCTATCCCTCCCTCCAAGAAGATCCACCTACAAGACTGTTGCTATGGACCACCTATTCGGGGAGTGTTCTTGAGAAGTCCCCTCTATAGGAGGAGCCTCCAAGGCTTTGTGCTAGGTGGGTCTCCCCTAGCCACAAGCTTGCACTGCTCTGTATCTCTGGGTCTGTAATAACCAAACCTCCCCGAGATTGTGGAAGGATCATTGTCTAACAAGCCACTCTAGCCTTGGTGTTTTGTGTGACATCTGAAGCTTCCCAAAGATAGTTGCATAGGTCCAATCTTCTGAGATGACCCATGCAACTATGAAAGAACTAGCAGGATGTGATGTACCAAGACGTAGCGAGTAAGACCTGGTTAACAACTAGAGCCCTGCCTCGAGGGGAGAGTTTGGCCAAGCTCCAATGTAGACGCTTGCACCACACGCTCTCTAGGACCGGGGCAATCTGCTACTCTGCCATGATATCTACCCCCACCTTACACCCTAGATATCTCACAATCTGTCGCCAAACCGTGTCCCCTAGTCATGGATCTTCTGGACCTCCTCTGTGCCCATGAAGAAACCTACTGATTTGGTCCAGTTGATTCATGCCCCAAAGGCCTCGCTGTAGATGGACAAATCCCCCTTGACTGTCTCCTCTCTGGTCCAATCCATCGCCTCCCAGAAAGTAAAAATGTTATCCAAGATCCTACATTCCTAAACAAAACCAGCCCATGTGTCGTGGATGATATCCTAAAGGTGGGGTCTCATCCAAAAACTCAAGACCTTGTCCAAGATCTTGTATGCAGTGTGTAGTAGTGTGATCATCCTCCACTACCAAATGTCCATCCTGCCCCCTCCTTTCGGGAGCAAGCATATTCAACCATGACTCAGGGACTGTGGAAGAGAGCATATGTCAAAAATCTTTTGGCAGGCCCATAGGTGCGGAGTGTGGATATGCTCCTAGAATAAACAAAAGAAAGTTGGAGTCAAACCATCATCCCTTGGGAAATTCTACATGGGAAGGGCGCCTCTAGACGCCTACTCAGTGAGGAGCTCTAAGGGTCTTCCAGAGCTCCTCCTCCATGAAGGGGGCCTCTAGACACCTTCCAGGCTCAAACCACTGCTGAAACCTGATCCCACATTGCCCCTTTGGCCACCAGGGAAGCCGGGGTCTCCTCCTCTGTCTAAAACAATTGCATGTTGAAGTTCGTAGTCATCTCTAAAATCTCCTCGAGGTCCATACGCATGTAACCATAAGAATGTCTCAGCCACCTGTGCAATTGCATACTTGCTCCTAAATGTGGAATAGCTACCGAGTCATCCTATCCACCTGCTGTACCCATCTAGCACAGGAAGAGTGGTATGGGAACTTGACCCTCTGCACCTCCATATCTTGCAAGATCATTTGTGTGGCCTCATATCTCTTGCTTAGCCCCATTGCGAGATAGGCTCCTACTCTTTGAGGTGCTCTATGGAGGCCAAGTCCCTCCTCAGGGCTCTCTCCCACTCCTATAGGGAAGGCCTCCTCATGAGTGCCTGAGACTGATTGGCACCAGTGCCATTCTCCACAAATCCACATGGAGATTGTAACTAGTGCCATTCTCCATGTGGGATTATGGAGAATGGTGCTAGTGCTATTCTCCACAAACCCACATGGATATTGGAACCAGTGCCATTCTCCATTTGGGATTATGGAGATCATACTAGTGCTAATCTCCATTTGAGTCTAGGATTATGGAGAATGGCACTTGTGCTATTCTCCAGAATCCATGCACGGGTGCCAATCTCCATTTGAGTCTCTGATTATGGAGAATGGCACTACTTCCAATCGCCATTTGAGACTCTGATTATGCAGAATGGCACTACTTCCAATCTCAATTTAAGTCTGGGATTTCGGAGAATGGAACTGGTGCCAATCTCTAGAATTCATGCAATGGTGTCAATCGTCGATTTGAAGTAGGGATTTTAGAGAATAGCACTAGTGCCAAACTCCATTTGAGTATGAGATGATGGAGAATGGCACTGGTGCCAATCTTTATTTGAGACTGACAATTTTTAGACCCACATGGAGATTGTCACCAGTGCCTTTTCCACACACCCACATGGAGATTGCCACCAGTGCCATTCTCCACAAACCCACACCAATGCCATTTTGTATGTTGGATTATGGACAATGGCACGTGTGCCAATCTCCATGTTCTGGAAATTTTCAAAACCACATGGAAATTGGCATCAATGCCATTCTCCACAAACCCACATGGAGATTGGCACTAGTGCCATTCTCCACACACCCACGTGGAGATTGGCATCAGTGCCATTCTCCACAAACCCACATGAAGATTGGCAGTGGTGCCAATCTGCATGTGGGATTATGGAGATGGCATGTGTGGCAATCTCCATGTGAATTTGGTAATCTTCAGAACCACATGGAAAGTGGCACTAGCACCATTCTTCACAAACCCACATGGAGATTGGCACTAGTGCCATTCTCCATTTGGGATTGTGGAGAATGGCACTGGTGCCAATCTCCATGTGGGTTTCTAGAGGATGGAACTAGTGTCATTCTCTGCAATCCCACATGGAGCTTGGTGCTAGTGCCATTCTCCATGTGGGTTGGAGAATGGCATTGGTGCCAAACTCCGTGTGAGTGTGACAAATTTTAGATTTCCTTGTGATAATGGCATTGCTGCCAATCTCCATGTTGGTATATGGAGATTGGCACCAGTGCCAATCTCCACATTTGGAATTTAGAGAAAATTTTACCAAATTACCAAAATATTTAGGAAAATAATTCATTCTTTCATGGAGATTTTGTTTAGACCCATTCCTCGATTTTGGAGATTGGCACCAGTGCTATTCTCTAAAAACCCATATGGGGATTGGCACTGATGCCATTCTCCATAAATTCAGCTAGAGATTGGCACCAGCACCATTCTCCATAGGAAAGCCAAGCTCACATGGATATTATCGCTAGTGCCATTCTCCACATGAAGATTGGCACTAGTGCCATTCTTCCCCTTGTAGGAACTACAATTTCTCTATCTCTTCCAAGCATAGTTTCATTATACCTTTTCAATGAGAGGAATGAAACTAGTTTCACCACTAGTTACATTATGTTCTTTGTAAAGGAGGTAGACTAGCATTATTTTGTTACAAGGGGGCATGGCACTAGTGCAAATGTGTCAAGTGTTGGAGTTGCAAAAAGGATTCAGCAAATGAGGCAAAAGAGAGACTTTATTCAAGAGAGATAGGCCCAATATATAGGCTCCAGTTACATCTAGTAGTGACATCATATGTGAGCTCAGTAGAGCATCTAGATCCACAAATCTCTCAATCAGTTCCATGATTCTCTCAATCACACACCACACACCTAGATTCACTTAATCACACCTACTGACACCTATCCAGGCACACCATGTGTTCACACACTCACAACCTTAGACCTTAGGAGTCTAGATCCCATTACATCAATTTTTCCTTCATTCCCCCCCACAAATTGATGACCTCAACCCTAGTAGTAGTCGATGGGACACTTCATGGCTTGCCCACCTCTAATGGCAATACACATCATCCACAACCTGGTACTCACTCTAGTTGCATCAGCAATAGTCTCATTTGGGCATCCTCATCCCAACATTATCTCACTCTGACTTTGGCTTGTTGGTTTACAATTGGGAGATAGACAATGACTATGCATGGGAATACCCTTAGATCCAACAAGGTAACACATAAGACTAACAGTCATTTGAGGGGGACATCACAAGGCAGAGAACCCTTGTTGACCACACACACAAAAACATTCTAAGTGGAAGATGTGGGGAAATACCCCCCTTTGATGGCATGTCTTATCCTTTTCCTCCTTCTCTTCCAAGCTACCAAAGTGTGAGGTACATTGTCATTGAAGAGGTTCTTGGTGTAGCCAATCTTGTAACTCCTTTGCTCTTTGTCCTTCTCCACAGTCTTTAATGTATCTTGTCGATATTTTGCAATACAAGATCCTTGTAGTCCTTCACCTTGTTTGAGTGTCCAAGCTTTAAGACCATTTTGTGAATTATATGGACTGAAGAGGGTCTTACCACTTGATGGACTGAAGAGGGTCTTACCACTTGTCATGCAAGGGCAGTGTCTACTCTTGTATAAGAGGTGGTCATGATTGTATGGCAAGGTATAGTCAATCAAATACAAGCTCATTTCATACATCAAGAAAGATGTTGAAACCATCATGCAAGTCATGATATACTCTTTCTTCATGTAAGCTCTTGTCATGGTCAATCCACACTAGTCAACTAGTCAACAAGATAGTATGACTTGAAATCCACTTCAAAGTACCATAACTTCAATCCTCAATATAAAAGATGAAAAATGCATTCAATTGAACTTAAAAAAACATTTTTTGAATTTAAAAAGGAATCTCTGAATCTCTGATGTATAGCCCGTGCTGAGACTCGCTCCATCCCGTACCATTTCTATCGATTCAGCTTGCTGGAGCCTCCATTCCCAAAATGGTCTGAGGGGCACTTAGACGACCCTATGGGCTATCGGCTGGTGAATTATGACAGAAAATGGTCGAGGGAATGAGGAGAAACTAAAGAAAAACCAATCAAGTTTTGAAGAAGACATGGTTTTTGGAGGTGGAGAAGATGCTACTGCTCCTGGTGGTGTGAAGTTTCATTTGGTATGAGACTTGCACTAAGTCTTCTACTTCCAAGTACCTTTGATTGTGCAGCAAATTCCCTCTACTTGATGCTTTGTGGAGTGAGGTAGCAATCCTCCAATGTTCCTCTGTTTTCTGCAAGCATTTCTAGACTATTTTTGAAGTTTGATGCTACACTAAATGCTAAGGTGATGCTTGAGGAGTTAAAGTACAGTTCCTTCAATTCCTCTCCAGTGGAAGTGCACCCTAACTAGAGGAATCTACAACTAAAAGGGTTGGAGCAATGGTTCATAGATGAAGGAGAATAAGCACTTGGAAATTTCGTGGGAAGAGGGGGAAGAAAAGCTTCAAAAACTTCATGGTGAAGAAGATGATGACATGGCACTCAAGGACGTCTCAAGGAGAGTGAACCAATGCTTTGATACCACATGTTGGAGTTGCATATTGGAATAAGTATTGGGTAGAGAAAGGGTTAGATCTAGAGGTATGGGAGTGTATTGACTCAGTGGTCCTGGTCGTGGACTTAAAAGACATAAATCAACCGAAG
Source organism: Dipteris shenzhenensis (assembly GCF_047967505.1). Lineage (NCBI taxonomy): Eukaryota > Viridiplantae > Streptophyta > Polypodiopsida > Gleicheniales > Dipteridaceae > Dipteris > Dipteris shenzhenensis. Next base: position 38,421,734 of record NC_141614.1, read on the forward strand.
CAGATTAAGATTCTACAGTGTATATATCAAAGCCCAGGAGAGGTATCAGAGCATAGAAAATGGTGATGATTTTTTCCTTGTTGATCTCCCAAGCTTCCAGTGTAACATGTTCTATCATGTGATGTTTCTCAATTTTTGTGATATTATCGATGCATATTTGCATATAATTCATATGACAATTTTCACACTTATCTTCCACCACCAACTACTCTGTTCCTAGTGGTTCACTTTGCACAGTGTTTGTTAAGACCACCACAACTGGTGTTTATTACTCGTTTATTAACACCTTGCAAGTGAAATGTTGGTGTCATCCCGAAGTGGTGTTGATTAACGCCACAAATACATGATTTTCAAACTCTCTTATACTACCAAATGCTCTGTTCCGGTCCTTATACCCAATGGAATGTTTCACAACCAATGAAGTCTTCCACAATCATTGGAATTTCCAAATATCAACAAAATTTTCAATATGGGCATAGTTCTCACAATTTCCCACAATCAATGAAAATTTTCCCAAATTTAATGAAACGTTTCCCAAATTTAATCCACCCAATATCGAAATTCCCAAAATGCAACTTTTGTCCCACTTTATCTAATACAGTGTTAGGGGAGGATTGGGGAGAGGAGGGCTAGGCATAGGAGGTACAACTAGTAGGGGGAGAGAGCGAGAGAGGGAGGCCAGGTAGAAAGAGGAGCTCATTAATCCATCAAGAGGGATTAGGGAGGGAGGGAAGAGCAAGTGAAGACAGAGGGGAAGCAATAAGAGGGATTGGGGAGGGAGGGAAGAGCAAGCGAAGGATAGGCTTGGGGAGAGGATGGCTAGGCAGCAGGGGAGGTACAATTGGCAGGGGGAGAGAGCGAGAGAGGGAGACCAGGTAGAAAGAGGAGCTCATTAATCCATCAAGGTCCTCAGTCTTGGTGGAAGATCAATCTCCACTGTCCAATGAAAGGCTAAATCCAACCACCAAAAAAGTTAAAGCGCCCACTAATTGCATTAAAAGACCACATGTACGTATTTTGAATACTGGGAAAACGACTCGAGACCAAATTGCCATCTAACAAATGTCACATAAGACATGTGTTCCAATCGCTTGGATAGGGTGTATGTGCCACGCACAGTCACCTAAAATCCAGACAGTCTTCACAATACCAAACGAAGACCTGTCGGGCACGTGGTGGACTTTTATCGTAGATTGAGATGGCTATGGACTTTAATGCTACAGGGCCTAGCAAGTGGATAGAATAGACAGATAGTGGCTCTGTGAGGCCACATGGTGAGGTGGGGTTAACCCCCGGATACACATGGCACATTGTCCACATGGACAAAATTCATGCTACCACAGAGTCGCCTGGAAAAGATCGCCCTAGTAAAACATGAAATGACCTCTACCCTGTGAGCTACCATCCAAGTAAATTACCTGGAAAAGATCCCCCTAGTAAAACATGAAATGACCTGTCCGTGTGAGCTACCATCCAAGTAAATTACCTCGGTGGGTGCGGCCCTTTGGAGCCTCCAAATAATTTCTCATAGCAACTTTCTGTGTTAATAATTTTCAATGACTAGAAGTTGGTGGTTTTGCTCTTCCAAATAAAACCACTAGCGGAAACTGAAGGTGACATATATCATCGAGGTGGTCGTCTTCCTCAGATGCGTGTTGCTACCACCCAAGCTCGCCTGCCTTCGCAGAACATGGCTGACCCTTCCTTCCCCAAAGCCATCGCCTCTGACTCCCCCCCTCAGCCCCCTCCCTCTTCTGCCTCCTCCAAACGCCGCTGGAGCCCCTGCACCTGGCGATACGCCATCGAAGAAGGCCAGCCCGAGCTTGGATCCAAGCCTCGCTCTAATTACATTCTTTCCCCCCCTTCCTCTGCCCCCCGTGACCGCGAGCGCCCTTCTGAACCGCCCAAGAAGCCCTCTTCCCCCGAAAAGACCGGCGACGTTCCGCAGAGCAGTAATCGCGACCAGATCCCGGTGGAGCAGAGTCCCAGCAGGCAGTCGGCGGAGAGAGGAGGAGCGTGCAAGAAGCAGGGACAGAGAGACTCGGAGGAGATGGAGGACGGGGCGAGGAAGAGCACAAACCAGAAGAAGGTCACAGAATTACACGAGGAGAGGAGGAGGAGGAGGAAGAAGAAAGAGATCTCTATGCGAAGGGAAGAGAAAGAAGGGCATTCGGGAGATGCGAGCAAGAGGCGCAAGCGAGAACTGACGCCGTCGGAGCTTTACTTTTGCGAGGTGTGTGCAGCGAGAGCGAGCAACGGAAGCGGATCGCCGGTGGGTGATTGCTGCTAGGTGGGAGTCGTCGTCGGCAAAGGAGTGACAGAGGGATCGAAGAAGAACTGCGGCTACAGGTTGGTTATTTGGATGAGGCAAGGTTTTGGAGGAACAGTGCGTATTGCTATGTTGCATGCTGTGTAGGTTGTGATGTTGGATGGGAATCCCACGGGCTTTGGATCATGCAAGGGAGCGGATGAGGATGGATCGCGGGAAGAATATGGGCGAGTGAGGCGTTGAGTTTGTGGATCGATGTGGGAGTGAGTCGTTCTGCAGAGATAGTTTGAAGCTGGTTGTTTCTTTGGCGGCGTCGCAATGGAGATGGGAGGAGGTGCTTCAGGGATATTGAGCTTTTTGGCTCTTACTGGGCAGGTCAGGAAACCCCACGGATTTTCTGTGTTTGATCTGCGATTTTGAGCGAGCCTTTTCACATGGTGTATGCGAGAGAGAGAGCGAGAGAGAGAGAGAGAGAGAGAGAGAGAAGCAACATTGCTTTTGGAATCTTTTCCACAAATTGGCCAACTTTATCATAATTTTCTCTCCCCTATCCTTCTCCATGGTTTAACTCCGGGTTAACTTTGCAATAGGTTACTAGCCTGTTTATCTCCATGAATTGACTTCATAGTGTGAGTTCATACTCGTCTCCAATGTTTTAAGAGAGAGAGAGAGAGATCATTTGCAAACATAGCATTGAGGTGATATGTGTACTTGTTTCTGTTTTTTCTGGGAAAAAAAAGAATCTTATCTCTTTTTCTATTGCATGTTTAGATTGAAGAAAGTAGTTTTTGTATATCTTTTCAAGAGTTATTAAGAATGGTGTAAATTGCACCATAGACAAAGGCATAGAAAATGTAACTCGAAGAGGCAAGTTTGTATACTTTGAGAATCATCACTTTTGACAATGAATCATTTATTACTTCAAGATCTTTATTATTTAAGGTGAAAAAATGTGATTAAACATTTAATATTGTTGATTACTTCTTATTTTATCTTTATTATATATTAAGAAGAACTTGCCACATGGAGGAGTTTTGAGGCTCAATGGAGCTTGGAGGAGACTTGGATGAGAGAGAGAGAGAGAGAGAATTAACATAAAGAGATAGAGAAGAGATGATTGAGATGTACGGGGAGGGTAGGGACTTTGCGAGGTTTCCCTACATGGCACCACGATAGTGGGGTGGGGGACTAGTGCGATTGAGGGTTGCTAGATTTTGCCACATGGTAGCACGGGGGTGTGGAATAGAGGGTAGCATGCAGGGTGATGTCGACATGTGCAAGAGAATGCATGTGTGGAGTGGGGCAATAATTGCAAGCGTAAATGCATGTGATAGGGTGATGACATATGAGTGGAGGGGGCCCAAGGGGGACATGCTGGGGGTGCGGAATAGAGGGTAGCATGCAGGGTGATGTCGACATGCGCAAGAGAATGGGGACAACAATTGTAAGTGTAAATGCATGTGATAGGGCGACGAACTACGAGTGGAGGGGGCCCAAGAGGGACATGCATGAAACATGGCCATAGAGTGGGTAACTGCCAGATGCTTACATGGCTCGGCCCACGTGGTGTGGCGTCGGTCCTTAGCACCCGTCCAAAGCGTTAGAGGAGATATGGGGTCTCAAAAGGGCCTCCAATTAGTGTTTCCTAATTTCAAGGGTTTAGAGAGGGATTTGAGGTGAACCAATGAGAGTGCTCCTTTGTGTGGGGCAATGGTACATTGAGGTGTACAAAAGGACATGTTGAGCATTCATGGGCGGGGAGACCTCTCACCCATGGTTTAGACCCATGATCTTCACTCCTAGCCATTGATCTCATCTACAATCCAAGGGATACATTCAAGGTAGAATGCTCCAAGCCATTGGACAAGGTGTAGATCCAATGTCTCTCTTTTCTCCTTTCTTTTCTCTCTTCCTCCCCTCTATTTTCTATCTTTTTCCCCTCTCTTATTTCCTCTCCTTCCTCGTCTCTTTTCCCTCCCTCTTTTCTCCTTTCTTTTCTTTTCTTTCTCCTCTCTTTTCTCTCTTCCTCCCCTCTCTTTTCTCTCTTTTGTCCTCTCTTTTCTCTCTTTCTACCTTCTCTTTTCTCTTTTTCCCCCCTCTCTTCCTCTTCCATCCTCTCTTTTCCTTCACTTCTCTCCTTTTCCCTTTCTCTTATTTTCACATCCTGATTCTCCCCTCTCTCTTATTTCCCCTCTTATTTCCTCTCTTTTCTCCTCTCTTTTCCTGCTATCTTTTCTCTCTTTTCAAAAACATATAGCATAATAAATAACAAAGAGAGGGATAAAACATAACAAAGCATAACAAATATTCAAGAGGGGTTACAACATAAACACTTTTTAGAGCATAACAAATATCCAAGAGAGGGCTCCCTCTCATATACTAGAAACTATAATTACATTCTCCAAATCAGAGTTCTCTATAATACTTTGGTCTTCTCATCGTTTGGTCTTCGATAAAGTGCTACCCTCTCCTTTGTCAGCTTTCTTCTTATTCTTCTTCTCCACTTCTTTTTTCTTTTGCTCCTTACTCCAAGGAGCTTCCTTGGGCATGTGGCCTTCCTCTTGTAGCTCAGCATACACTTGACAATAGAATCCTCTAGGATTTCACAATCTATCTTGTCTTGGTCGAAATAATCCTTGCCCGTGGCGTGTGCGGAGGGACACAGATGCGCTCCAGGGAGCGATGGTACATCTACCTCCACATCCTTTATATAGTAATACTGATGGTACAACTCCTCTAAGTATGCTATTCGTTTGGGCCATTGGGAGTAGTAGAGAGAGAGCGACGAGAAGGGAGCGATGAGTGACGAGAGAGCGATGAGAGAGTGACGAGGAGTAGCAGAGTAGAAGGAGTGGAAGGAGGGTGACAAGAGAGCGATGAGAAGGGAACGAGCAATAGACTGGAAGGAAACGGTGAGAGATATAGCAAGGGAGTGGTGTGAGACAAAGAAGAGAGGAGGGGAGAATTTAAAGATGGGGAAAAATGAAGCAGAAAAGGGAAAATCAAAGAATCAAATGTACAAAAGCTGAGATAAAGCGGGTAGTGTGATAGGGGATGTGATTGGCACAGATTATGGAATAAAGGAGAGTGGATGCAACAAAGTTTTCTAGAATTATCATTTTGGAATATATTGGCTTGTTGGTCCCCTTAATTTTTTTGAATAGAATTGAATGTGAATGTGGCTTGTTTGTATCCTGAATTCTTTTACATACCTTGAACGAGTGCCCTGATATGATTTGTAATGTGTTTTATATGCCTGTATTTGGTTGTTTTTTTCAAAGAGATTATAAATGGAACACCCTCCTCCCGAATAGTCTTTCATAAACCCCAACCTGCTTCCCCATGTTGCTGTCGTTTGGGACATTGATACTCTGCTATCACATGTAGCAAAAAAAATTATGCTTGATGCAGATTGGATAAAGTTTAACGTCGAAGTGCAAGCATGTGGGTGGGGTCCAGACCGATCATACCGGAGCAGTATTTTTTGAGGGTCATAGGAAACAACCTACAGGATCTCTGCAAGCTTTGGAAAGACTGCTTCAAGCCCTCATTAATAAGGAGGAGAATGTCAAAGACATAATGGTTTGTGTAGACATCTTGGACCATGAGTACATCATCCAAGAAGAGTATCAATATATATTAGAAGACATGCAAGATGAGGTTCCGAGTGACCCGTCTAGCCATGAGGAGGAGGACAATACAAGTGATAGTAATGCAGAGCAATAGACCTCCTCCTCTCTTTAGCATATGCATGAGAATGTAAGAGAGCCAGGAAAGTTATGTACTGGCTGTCTATCAGTATTTCGGACTCCATGATTGTGCATATTCAGGATGCAAATATGCCAAAGGAGGCATGGGATACTTTGGCAAAAATGTATAGCACAAATACGCAAGCCAGGAAAATGCAACTCAAACAGGAGTTGCACAATGTGCAGAGAGAAAATTTGAGCATAAATGACTACCGCATGAAAGTGAACAAAATTGCAGATGCACTTGCTTCCATTGGGTCGCCAGTGGATGATGACGATTTGGTCTCTGTGACCTTGAATGGTCTAGGAAAGGATTATGCACAGTTCCGGACATCCATTGCCGTCCGTGAAAACTTTCCTGATTTTGAGGAGTTGATTGCTCTTCTAATTTCTGAAGAGTAGAGAAATGGGGGTGCATCTTCTTCAGCAGGAACTTCAAAAGAAACTGTTTTCTACTCAAATGCCGGCAGAGGTAGAGGCAGAGGTAGAGGAGGCCGATCTGCAGGCCGTGGTAGAAATCAGAATATGCAGCAAACGCAAGAAAACCAGTCCTATGCAGGAGGACGTGGTAACTCTAGAGGCAGGGGGAGCCAAAGAGGCCGTGGTGGATGGCAGAGAGGCCAAAATGCAAACAGCAATGTTGAATGCTACTACTGTGGCAAAATGGGGCATATGGCTAAAGACTGCTACAAAAAGCAGAATGACATTATGAATGGAAAATTGCAGCAAGGCAATTATGCATCTTCTAGTAGGCAGGGTGATGACAGAAATGAGCATCTATTTATGGTGCAGCATATGATCAATTCTGTGACAAGTGCAAGAAGAACAAAATGATGTGTGGTATGTTGACTTAGGTGCGTCAAACCACATGACAGGTCATGCAAAATGGATGCAAGATGCAAGGAAAATGGAAAAGCCAGGATTTGTGGAGACTGGTGATGATACTGCACATCCTATTGTGCAAATTGGCAAAATTCCTTTGTCTATGCAGGATGGGAAAAAGAAATACTTGTCTGATGTATTTCATGTCCCGAACATCACCAAGAACCTGGTTTCTGTTGGTCAGATGGTTGAGCAGGGCTTGCAGGTCAGATTTAATCCTCATGGATGCTTTGTTGAGGATATGAAAAATAATGGTCGCTTGATAGCAAAAGGAAAGAAGAAGGGCAGGATGTTTACGTTGGATGCGGACATGCCTGAATTGAGTGCAGCAATGTTTGCACATGGGACCGGTGTAGTTGCAGATATTGATATCTGGCACAAACGCATTGGTCATGTTAATATACAGTGACTTAAATCAATGCAAGCCCAAAATATTGTTGCAGGATTGCCTAAATTCAAGGTTGCAGAAATGCACAAGGTTTGTGAAGCCTGTCAATTTGGGAAACAGGCAAGGAAACCTTTTCCTAGGCATGTTCAAGAGAGTAAAAAGCCATTGGAATTAATCCACTTTGATGTGTGGACTACAAAAGCTGCATCTATTGGAGGCTGTCACTATTTTGTCACATTTATTGATGACTTCAGTAGAAAACTGTGGGTGTATTTTATGAAAAAGAAAAGTGAAGTGTTTGGGCACTTCAAAGCTTTCAAAGCTATGGTTGAAAAAGAAACAGGCCTGCAAATAAAATGCCTAAGGTCAGATGGAGGGGGAGAATACCTCTCAAATGAGTTTGCAAGGTTCTTGCAGGAGCATGGTATAAAGCAGCAATATTCATGCAGTCATACCCCACAGCAAAATGGAATTGCAGAAAGAAAAAACAGGCATATTGGAAAGGTATCTCGGGCTATGCTAAATGAAAAAGATCTACTAGATTATTATTGGGCTGAAGCAGTTACTATAGCAGTCTATATAATGAACAGGACACTGCAGCAATACATGGCATGACGCCAGAGGAGATGTATACTGGTAGGAAACCAGATATTTCTCATTTGAAGATTTTTGGTTGCATTGCCTATGTCCATGTGCCAGACGAGTTGAGGTCCAAGTTGGATCCAAAAGCTGAGAAGTGCATCTTTATTGGTTATTCTCTGCAGCAGAAAGGGTATAGATGCTATAACCCTTCTACACGTAAGTTCACAGTGAGCAGAGATGTTGTTTTTGATGAGATGAGCAGTAGGTATAAACCAGTAAATGTAATGATTGATGTAGATGCACAAAATGGTAATGTTGCACAGAATGCACAGCAGCAATCACAAAATATCAGTGGACCTGGAGTGTCCTCTACCAGTGGTTCACATACTTCGCCATGGACAGGCACATTGAGATCAAGAGAATCCCCTCAAAGCAATGCAGAGAGTGGTACGCAGGTATCACGAAAAGGAAAAGAGAAGGTAGATCAGCCCATGTTTGATGTGAATGTAGGTCACTCTTGTGTGGATGGTGAATCCAGTGGCTCAGAACAGAGCATTGATGATGAGTTGGGTATTCCTTCTGTTGTTACACCTGGAGTAAGGAAGACCAGGGATGTTTTGAGAGCACCTGGAAGTGAGCCTATTTTGCGCAGGTCTACCAGGGTCAGGTATCCTGTGGATAGGCTGAAATATGATGGATTTACAGCCATTCACTATGCTTATATGGTCAAAATGATACAGGAACCAGAACCCACTTCTTTTGAGCAAGCCATGGGAAATGAAAAATGGGAGAAAGCCATGGATGAAGAAATGGATGCCTTGGATGCTAATGCTACATGGGAAATGGTGCCTTTGCCTAAAGGCAAGAATGCAATTGGCTGTAAATGGGTTTATAAGATCAAGCACAATGCAGATGGTTCTGTGAATAGATACAAGGCAAGATTAGTTGTCAAGGGGTATGCACAGACATATGGCATTGATTATGAAGAAACTTTCAGCCCGGTTGCAAGGATGGCAACCGTAAGAGCAGCCATTGCTATGGCTGCATCAAAGGGATGGTCTTTACATCAGATGGATGTAAAGAATGCCTTCTTGCATGGTGATTTGCAAGAACAGGTCTTTATGGAGTAGCCAGCAGGTTATGTTCATGCTATTCATCCTGAGTTTGTTTGCAGGTTGAAGAAAGCCTTGTATGGCTTGAAGCAAGCACCTAGAGCATGGTCTGACAAGATAGGACAGTATCTTGTCACTATTGGTTTTCAGATTTCCAAGGCAGATTTCTCACTCTATGTGAGAAAAACAGAGAAAGGGATTATGCTGCTGGTCATTTATGTTGATGATTTGATCATCACAGGTGATAGTGATGAAGATATCCTTCATGTGAAAATGCTATTGAGGCAGAAGTTTGAGATGAAGGATTTGGGAGAGCTGCATTATTTCTTGGGCATTGAGGTGATTAGATCACCAAGTGGGATACAGCTCTTGCAGAGGCAGTATGGACTGGACATGCTGTCCAAATATGGGATGACAGGCTGTAAGCCTATTTCAGTTCCTTTGGAGCAGAATGTGAAGCTGAGCACAGATGCAGGTGAGCTTTTGGAAGACCCTACTATGTACAGACGCATAGTAGGAAGTTTGATTTACATGACTATTACCAAGCCAGATTTGAGCTATGCTGTTGGGTTGGTAAGTCAGTTTATGCAGGCTCCAAGGAAACCGCATTTGGATGCGGCTAGACGCATACTCAGGTATGTGAAGTCCACATTGCAGTATGGACTTTTTTATGAGGCTGGGATTCAGATACAGTTGCATGGATACACTGATGCTGATTGGGCTGGTAGTATTTCTGATAGACGATCTACCAGTGGATATGTGTTCTCTTTTGGGAGTGCTGCAGTCACTTGGAGCAGCAAGAAACAGCCTACAGTTGCCTTGTCGAGCACAGAGGCTGAGTACAGAGGGGTGCAGCAATGGCTGCATGTGAGGTAGCTTGGTTGCATAAGCTACTCTATGATATGCATCAGTCTATAATTGTGATAACATGAGCAGCAATACACTTGGCAAAGAACGCAGTCTTTCATGCTAGAACAAAGCACATTGAGGTGCATTACCACTATGTGCGGGAGAAGGTTTTACTAGGTCTTATTGATCTAGTTTATGTCAGCACAGAGGATCAGGTAGCTGACATATTCACGAAAGCATTGGGCGCAGAGAAGCTGCGCAAGTTCAGAGACCTGCTTGGTGTGCAGGAATTGGGATTGAGCTCAAGGGGGAGTGTTGAGATATCGAGCTCCACTCGCGATATGCCAGGGTGACCGTTGTGTATTTATGTCACCGACGTGTTAGCTGGAGATGCGGTTGGTACACCGCCCACGAATAATAGCTGGATGACAGCTATCCTTATCTACACTAGTTCGTGGCTCAGTTAGTATGCCACCTTAGTTAGTTGAGTTTGGTTTGAGACCCACATATAGGGTTCTTCTATTTCTTTGTACTTGAGTTCTTTTGGCTTTCACAACTAAGAAGAGGAAAACTGTTTTCAGCCTCCACCTTTGTGTGTATTCCCCCAATTGTTCATGTGAGAAAGTTGCAAGTGAGACTCCTTCCCTCTCTCCCACAATCTTCACACCGACTCCTCAGGGGCCTACCCTTGCTACTTCCCCTAGGTGGACTCCCTACCCTTGCGGCTACACCTCGAGGAACTCCTTTACTAGCAGCCCATGGCTTTGTTTGGGGTCCCGATGAGTTTGTTGCATCCATGAGTGATGCAGAGGCAGCGAGATTCTTATCTCCTGTCGTAGAGGACCGCAACTGTTCCCTCTCCTATACCCCTTGGGGGTAGATCAGGGACATCAATGGCTTTACCTACTCGACAAGGTCCCTTGTAGACCCTTTCGAGGGGTTATCACTAAGGCGTATCAATCGTAGGTCTAGAAAGAGTAGCAAGGGTCGAGGCTGCTGCGGGGGCAGGAGGAATGTAGACGAGTCTGCACACTCCCATCTCTCCCCTATATCACAAAACACAATACTAGTCAGGCTCATTGACCTCTACACTCACAGGCTGCAGCACCCTAGAGAGACCACTCGCTCCCTTCCTCCTCGCTCCTTAAATGCTCACTCCACCCCTCGTTCTAGCTCTACTACTCTGTCCACCACGAATCCTTTCGACTTTGTTTTGTTCGAGGACCTATCCTATAGAGTGAACTGTGTTGGGGAGGTTATATAGATGATGACGAGAAGGCAATCACAAGATACACGAGGATGTTGGTGAGCACCCACTTCCCCAATGATATACTCAAACCTTGGAACCAACAGGATAATAAAGCCAAGGAGGCTGTCATAGATGCCCTCATGAGACAAATTTCAAATCCTAAAGGGTATGAGTTTGATCAAAATGCCATGCTTACACGGATGGGGGAGCTCCTTAAGTCTCGTGGATACAAATTAAGGGATGTTGTTAAGGATGGTAAGCACAAGCCAGGGTGGGTGGACCCGAAGGATTGGAAGAGAGTGAAGAAGGATTACAAGGAGAATCTAGATGCATTTGAGCCTCAGCGAAGAGCAGCGAGGATACACCTGGAGACTGCAAGTCCTTTGCACCTCGGGAGTAGTCGCAGACTTGGCAACGAGGCATGGGTGGTAAGTATATATTTATCTTCTACTGAATTTCTAATATGTTCAATCCTTCAATTGTCTTGTCATTCATATCTAACTAATTGAATTTGGATCCACAGAAGTTTGTGATTGGAAGGCCTCTAGACAACGAGGAGTATAGAAGGGCGCTCAAAATTGGAGCCAAGAAATGGTTTAAGGAGAAGGAGAAAGAAGGAGTCCACATCGATTGGGAAAGGGTGGCGGCATGTCATGTGAGTATACCCTATTCCTCTTCGTTATCATTTGACTATCACCATTGTCTTACAATCGATGCTCTTAGTTTTTCTAACTTGTGATCATTCTTACGGAGACACATTCGACCCATCCAGAGATCTGAACGGAGAGACTAGATGTGAACAAGAAACGATTAGGCTAGCAGAAGATGAGGGCGAGGGATCGGGTGCACATAGAGAGACCGAGGGTGAGGAGGACGAGGAGGGCACACATAGAGAGACCGAGGGCGAGGAGGATGAGGAGGAGCAATAGGAGAGAAATAGTAGGATAGGACATTTAGTCGTTCAATATTTCGGCACTTCTACCCTTTTGTAGCAGATTACTTCGGTGGATTTGTCATTTTTGAGTTCGGCACTTTTGCCATTTTGTAGCGCATTAGTGCATTACTTCGACGGATTTGACATTTTGTAGCACATTGCTTCGGCACATTTGCATTACTTTGTAGACCTTCTTTGCTTCAGCACATTTGCCATTACTTTGTAGACCTTCATTGCTTCAGCACGTTTGCCATTACTTTGTAGACCTTCTTTGCAAAATTGTAATGTACACCTCCACATTTGCAACATTTAATCGTGATTTTAATGGGAAAAACTATTTAATAGGGCAGGAAGGGACTGAAACAAGCCCCATCTTGCCCCACAATTTTTCTTGAAAGCTTCTTTAAAAACATTGGTATATATAGACGCTTGTATCGACACTGCAATGTCGGTACATATCGTCGACTACACCAATGCCCATACCGACACTGTGGGGCATATGTTATCGATGGTGACATCGACTCCCACACCGACGGTTTCTTTGCAACGTCCACACTGACGGACTTTTCGATACTTTCCACTTGTTAAAAAACAAAATTCTTTGTATTAGCATCGGTATCAGTGTCGAAAAGCAGCCCGCGTCTTGTAGTGAATTGGGTCGCATCATAAGCAATGGTTGGTTTGCCACTGAGCCAATGTCGCAGTTTCGATGACCAAAACCAGAGAGCGTTGCAACTGTTCATCCAATGAAATCGTACCAACGTTATCCTAAGACGCCGTTGGGATGTTACCGTCTGTAGTAGAAATGATTCTGCCATAGAACTACGCCTATTATCCTTCGTCATCTTCCCTTTGGCAGCTATGGTCTTGGAGTTGGCAAGGCACACGTACAGTAGGATCATTAGTGTTTTGGGGTTCATGTGGAACCCACAAAAGCATTCCAGAATAACAAAAAACTCAAAACACAATGCACAATTCATATATGGAATGCAGGATGTCATTACAGATACCATTTGAATTGCTTGAAATATATCAAGAGGTACAAAAGGAGTAATATCTATTTCAAAAATGCAAAATGCTTACAATAGTAGATCTAAAAAAACTCTCTCCACACTCTCTATCTCGGAACATCACATTCCAAATCTCATACATTTCCAAACGTGCATTAAAGAGGTACACCTAGCAGGTGGTGATCCTTTGTATCTATAAGCATTAATCTATGCTAAAATATATCTAAAATCCTATCTGGATAATATCTGCTTATCAAACATGTTATGTACTCATTTATGAATGTGATTTGGTGCATTTTCCACTCGCAAAATTCCATGCTCTTGCTGAATTTACTTACTAGCTGGAATAGTTGTGTAGACAAAGTGAAGGTGCCTTAATGGTGGAGACTCGGAAAGATGATCTGTAGAGTGCAAGAACCAGATTTGGTCAACACTCTCAATCGATAAGGTTTCATGAGACAATCCACAGGAAACTGTGTACAAACGATGGGATTAGATTCTCGCAAGTAGGTTTGTGATTCAATCCGCTATCAAATTATGGCGGCAGAGCCTCCCTAACGTCTCTGATAGAATACCACTAAGTGTGAAGAACACAGACACGTCAAACACTCCAACAATCAACAAACAAACACATAGTAAATAAACACCATTGGATAGTGACCATGCAAGAAAGAACTACAATTTAACTAAGAGAGAATTTGGGTGCCAGAGAGGGGACCTTCTGAATCAACCATTTCAGTATCAGAATCACTAAGACACACTTCATATGCGAACACTTAGGAGGAAGATCAGTGTAGGGAATGAAACTAGGCTTGCAATTTATAAGAACCTTACAATAAAGCAAATGAGAACTGCATGCATCCCCAAGAACCATGCACACCTTAGTCGTATCAGAGTAGAGATACTTGTTCTTGATATGACACACCCCCGTTTAATTTTGTTTTACCCTCTTGTCTCCAACCAATGCCAAGAATAGATAAACTATTGATAGAGGAAGGATTTCTAAAGCCTAAAATAGATCTAATAACTAAGTGCATCGTAATGGAAGCTATTGAAGTCTCCTCTTCACCGAATCGTCCAACACACAAATCTGCAAAACCACACTAGATAATGAGCTCGAGCCAGCGAATCTTCATCAATACACAATCACATGCACGGACGATTTCGAAGCCTCCTCTTCGTTGAATCGTCCAACACACAAATCTGCAAAATCAGATTGTAATGAGCTCCAGCCAAGTGAATCTTTATCAATTATAGTCATACGTAGAGACAATTTCAAAGCCTCAGATCTTCATACTCCCCTCCTCAGCAACACGCAGAGGTTTCCTCCGAAAACACGTGACCTGTAAACTTGTAAGCTCCACCAAAAAGATCGCACGGTAAGGCACCACATGCAAGCGCACAGTGCTCTTCAATCCTGATCCGCATAGCTCAGCAAGAGAGAGAAGCCCACAAGAAGACAATGCAAAATGACAAAAAGCCTAACCCTAAGAGCATTATCAACCTGTAAACACCCTTTAACAAGAGGCACACGTGCCTAGAGCACTGCCCTGCCCCCAAGTTTCCCCTTTCAAAGGGCTTCCAAAATAGCAACTTTCTAGTGATGTTGTTCCCTTTTCAAAGGGCTTCCAAGATAGCAACTTTGTAGTAGCTAGAGCTGTGCACAAACTAGGCGTAATGAATGAGGTCAATGTGACCAAAACAACTCCAAAGTCCAAGCAAAAATATAATGAGGGAAAAGTGGGTGTTGACTTATTGAATGAGGAATATTCAAATATAACAATTGTATGAACATTGACGTTTGTGGCCATTGAACAAGAGAGCTTCCATCGCTCAGCCATGGCAGCGAGCTTGCCTCCCACAATCTACGATCTTACCGTCAAGGTATTCCATTCATCGTTGCAAGGCTTTTTCTCAACATTCTTCCTCCTTTCTCAGCTTTTGCCTCTTCACTCTTTCGGATCTCTCACTTTCGGCGTTTTGATATCGCCGCAAAATTATCCTACTGTCCGCGGCGACTCGTTTCAGTCATTCCCGCCTTTTGGGTAGTCGCATTTCCAGTATAGTTTTGTAGATTTGATGGACAACGCAGACTTGTGGTGGTGTAGGACAATATAGGCAACGATGTCAGCCTGAACACTTACAAAGGCAAAGTTCTTCTGATAGTGAACGTGGCCTCTCAATGGTAAGGCCTTTCCAATGTTGCTTTCGTTGAGCAAGCGGCTTTTCGCTGGATTTATTGACTTAACATTTCTTCTTGGCAGTGGTCTTACGACAACCAACTACAAAGATTTGACTGAATTATACGGCAAATACAAGGATAAAGGTCGGATTTTGTGCAAACCTTTAAGACTTGCGCGTTAACTTGCCAGGGGATAGTATTCTTGTATTTTTGGGTAGCGTTTAAAACATAAAAATAATTGCCTAGACTAGACGTGAAACAAGAGAGGAGGGGTTGTAGAGATGATCATTCCTGTCGCCTTTGTTTCTACTCAGGACTTGAGATCTTGGCCTTTCCTTGCAATCAGTTTGCTGGACAAGAACCAGGCTCGAATGAACAGATTCAAGAATTTGCATGCACGAGATTCAAAGCTGAATATCCCATATTTGACAAGGTTGGTTGCTGTATAAAGTTTACTTTCGCAAGGCTTTTGAGCGTCTCTTTTCCTTCGAACACCCTTCTCATGAGTACACGCAGAGTTGTCCGAGCAGATGTAGTGAAGTTGGGGATCCAATTATCTTTTTCTCCTGTGCTCGCATATATTCTAGGTTGTTGTTTCCTTTCTATCGTGTGTCACAAGTCGTGATGCCTGACAGGTGGATGTAAATGGTCGGAAAGCAGCTCCACTGTATCAATTTTTGAAAAAGTCTAAAGGTGGAGGAATTTTTGGGGATTTCATCAAGTGGAATTTCACGAAATTCTTGGTAAACAAAGATGGTATTGTTGTTCAACGCTTCTCCCCAACAACAGCTCCTTCAAAGATTGAGGTTTGTTTTTCTGTTTCTACCTCGGAGGTTAAAAAAAAGAACCAACTCCCCATCCGTCTCCCTCCCTTCTCTTTCCCCTCTGTTTCCTCTCCAAAGTGCTTTTTCTGTTTTGGAGGCTTTGAGTCAGGTCAACTGACTCTCTCATATGCCCCTCTTGGCCTGCAAGTGTAAGAATTTGAAAGTTGGTATTGGAGTGCACCATTTTTGGCATGCAAGTATAAAACTTTCAAAGTTAGTATTCATGTGCAGTGAATCAACACCTTTTATGCCTGTTCGCTCGGAACTTTCTTTAAGTACGGCTCTCCTTTTACTGTGGTTTCTAGATAAAGGCAATTGCAACAGATAAGATTTTTTTTTGGTGCTGCACGGGCCTTCTATGGGGTTAGTTTTTGGGAATGAACTTCTCAGCTTAAGTTGGGACCTTATTATTCATATCTGATACAAACTTTAATTCATGCAGGGTGATATACAAAAACTGTTGGGGCTCTCCTGAACTTTCACTCAGAGACCCTGAAATAGAGACATGCGTTTGAAGGGAATTAGGTGGGTCATTCAGACGTTGGGTAAGCCTACAGAATGCACGAAATTTATTGTCAAAGACAAAATTTGCCATGCTTTTTTAAGGCTCCTAAAAAGATTGGAAATCTCTGACAGTGGTCATAAAAGCAATCTATGCAGGATTTGCTTAGCTGAGGTTTATAGTATTCCTGAAGTATAATGAGACGCATGGCATCATGTCTGCGTCATGATTCTGGGCTGATGTCATTTTTCTACATATTTGCTTAGCTGAGGATGAGATATCATCGTGTAAATCCCAGCAAAAGTTTGTGATTTCTTATGTAGACAAATGCTCAAACTTAATTCCGTTTTCACCTATAAAAGTTTTATTTGCAATCTCTTCTAGGAGAGGCTAAAATCAGCAGCATAGACGTATGCTAGTTGCTCTATAGCTCAAAAGGATTTGGTTTTGAAACATCAAAACTTTTGTGAGTCTTTTGGTTGAATTTGCAAGCCAGGTCTTATCTTTGGAAGCTTCATAACATTCTAATTAATCTAGAATCATTGCAACAAGTTGTAAGACTTCTCTAACTAATGTCTCAAACTAGTTGATTTATTGTCTCAAAATAATGTCTCAAACTAAATGTGAACAACTTGAGTATAGTGGTTTACACATTATGAAAATGCCTCATATTGCTCAAACATTTCTGATTGGGCAAAATATGGAGTCATTTCTTTCCAATCTCATCGATTTTCCCGCCTTTGTAAAACTAAGGAGTCTTTTATCACTTCAGTAATAATTTGATCACTTTACTAATACACAAGAGGTATAATCCAAGAAAAATCATGAAAAAAGTACGCACAATCTTAGATATGCAGTTTTTTATCTAAGGCATGTTTAGAATGATTGAACCTAAGCTGAAAAAAAAACCGGGGAGCTGAATAGCCCATTTTTCTTCTATTTTCAAAAGAGAGTTAGATTGACGATGCTTGTGCTTTCTAAGTTAGGAATGTAATTTTGCATCTTTGTAGGAAGCCTTACATACGTGTAAAGGGTTCATTTAGTTTTTTATGTTTTACATAATTCATTTGTTATTTAAATTCTTTCTTTCATTCCTACACGAGAGAGAGAGAGAGAGAGAGAGAGAGAGAGAGAGAGAGATTTTTCTTGTTTTTTGGAAGATTTTGTTAAGGATGCTAAGATAGCAAAATGATGCTGATCAGCCTATTAAAAGAGATGGGTACTCTTGGATGATGCTTTTTGGTTGCCATGATTTTTCATCCTCAAGTAGTTCTTTTCATTTGATGAGGTACTATCCTATTGTGAAGTGCTCTATCTCTGAAGCATACAATGCACTCTGAGACATAAAGGATATAACACTCCTCATCCATAGGTGGCAATGTGCACATGCTCGCTTACACGTAGTTTCAGGAAAGGCACATGGAATACATTATGGATTTTGGGGGTGCTTGATACACTACTTTCCCAATCTTGCAGATGATCATGTAAGGCCCATAGTACGATGAGTAAGGCTTAGCTTTGTGTTGATATTTCCCTTCAATAAATTTTATGCAAGTCAAGATCCATCCAGTGTCTCGAGCTCACATATGGCTTCTGCTCATATGGGGGCCTTACAACTTGAGCATCTTGAACCACTGGTGGTTACCAAGAGGGTGGGGCATTAAGCATATCTAACAGTTTGGACCACTTGCTGATGAAATATGTTGCATTAACCTTTTTCAAAATCTTGGTACCATGCTCAGTAGTTCGTCCGATGTTATTTAGATCTATGCTTGTAGAAAAAAAAATTGGTATAGAAAGCTTACTTCGTGTTATGTTCCTTGTTGATGCTTTGGTTCAAGGTACTCGGTGCTAACTCGACCCTGCGAAATGCTCGGTGAAGATGCTTGCTCTTGCAATTGTATTGAGAACGATGTGCTCGGGTGATAGAACAGGTGACAACATTAACACTGAGAGTTTGAGGTTAGTTGTTTACAGAAGAACTGTATGATGACGGGAGAATTCCGACTCTACACACACTTAGGAAAGTAATACTGAATGCAATACACCATAAAGGATGAAAGAGATAAACAAAGAGAATCAAGTTATATTGATCTTCTGCTTACAATCGAGCCACCCTGGCTTGCAATGAACACTCAGGAAGATTCCTAACATAGCAAGCTGCAATGAACACTCAGGAAGATTCCTAACCTAGCAAGCTTAAGTGAGAGGGAGAAAACTTGGCACACTGTTCTCTCTTGTTCTCTGCCTCTCCATGTTACAATTGCTTTCTACTAACTACACAAAATCACCTTTCACAATACATCGTGATTTGCTACTTGCTATTGTTTGATTTGCCGTAATTTCTTGCATTTCCAACTCCAACTGGTGTTTGGTCCTGAATGTTCCACTACTTCTAAGCAATATGCACTCTATAACTATAGTTAGAACCCTACCCATGTTAGCGTGACCTGAGGGCTAATATTTTTCCTTGGCTATCCTTGAGTCATGTCCTCACAGATAGGTGGGAACCAACCCCTGGTCGAATGTTGAGGCCCCTTACATAGGTCTCAAAGGTTGTTCCTCATTGCCGCTGACTCGGTGACACGGCTACTGATCAACTTCTCAAGCTCCCACAAGGTCTTTTGACTAGTAAGAAGGGGCATCTAGATTGAAGGTCTTTATGGCCTGTCATACACAAAGATTACACACTACACTTCCTGGAGTATGCCTTGGTACACTATGGGGGAGTAGTGAAATCGACCTCTTCAATCTACGACCATCCACTGTATCTAACACTATCTCCCAATCTCGAACTCGATGCAAGGACTTCAGTAACCAACACGGCCTCGAGAAGATCCTTCCTTGGCAAAATTGGCTCGACGTCCAAAATTTGCTCAAATGTTTGGATTCTCACGTCATGTGTATCTATCGAAATTGTGACTTATACTAGGGCATCTCCAAAATCACAAGTCTTGGTGACCTTACCCCTAAAATTTATTCAGCCCACTGGATCAAGCACTAGCAGTGCTTGGGCCATTACTTCCTCTGCTAACTTAGAGCCCAAGGTACCTTCCCCTTCAATGGGATTTGATCCTGAGGTATCCATATGGGTGTTAGCTTGCAATAGCTCATGCACACCAGCTTGGCTTGCTAAATTGTCGTGCTCTGGTGGCTATCTTCAGTGTAGCTTACGGGGTGTTCATCTGAAGCTTGGAGGAGAAGAATGACGGATTGAAGTTGGACATATTGCTCCAATTTCACCTGTAGATGAGTGTCTCTTGATTTGACTCTTTTGCGTCAGTAACCACTTGTTATAGCTGGGCGTTCTCCTTTTCTAGCCTCTCCACTTGAGCCTAGGCCGCATGGGGGGGATTTGGATTGACCCTTGTTTGTTGCATCTTCACCAACCTTCTTTGCAACTGGACGTTGGCCCCTATAACATCCTCAACCTCATTCTAGGGCTTGGCAACAAAGCTGTCTATAATTTGTTCACTTTGCATTTAAGACTCAGTCGGGAGTAGTTTCGGAGTAGCTTGTCATGCACCACTCTCTTGCTATCACACTTCGCTATCAGGTCTTCCTTGGCTCATCTCAAGCTCGTCGTATGCTCTTCAAAAAACTTAGCCATCTCCTCCCTGCACTGTGTTTACAAAAATAAATTATGATCTAGAACCTAGGGAGGGAGCCTATGGTTGGCTAAGTAATCTAGATCCTCTGTCATGTGTACCATATTCTCCCTCAAGATCTGCCACTAGGACTCGATGGCACTCTAATCTTGATGATTATTCTGCTTTAGCACGGGATCAAGGTAGAACGGCTCTAGAACTAGGAGATCTCGTAAAGGAGAGGGAGGCAAAGGTAGTACTAGCAAGGATTGTGGTTGGAGTCTGTATACTACCACGGTGTTGCTCGAGCAATTGCTTGGCGAGTGTCTATAGAGACTCCTCAGTGTTTCCTTTGTTTTTTCCCTCAACAACTTCCTCTTTCCTTTGCTCCCTAGGTGTTTCACTTCCATCAGACCCCTTAGCAGATTTCTCTTGAGCCAATTACTGCTTGAAGTTCCCTTGCCACTATTTCTCTTCAAAGTTTGATCTTGCACGTTCTCCTCAGAGGTGCCCTTGCCCCTATTCCCCTCCAAAGTTTGTTCCTGTGTGCATTCTCCCCGTCACTCTGGTTGTTGTCTTCCTACTCCTGACACTGCTATTCCGAGTGGTTTTCATCGTCCTTGGCTCCTAAAGAGCCTGCACCTAGTGCTAGATGGGCATTGAGCCATTGGACTTGGTTGGTTGTAGGACGATGATGTAGCATGTACAAATGAGGCGAGCTTGCAGTGCATGTGTCCCTTGCTCACACTGCCTTGTATTGGGACTTGAACGCCTTTCCAATTGTGGTGAACTATTCCACTGCAAGGACTTCCTCCAATGCTGCCACCAGTTGAGCTACATATTATCGTGGAACATAGCCCAGACTCTTCGTAAGGTCAATGAACTCGAACAAGAATTTGCATACTGCCCTTAGGCCTTCATCAAATGCTTATTGATGAGGTAGCCCTATGAAGGCGAGTAGCTATCCTCATTGAATTAAGGATCGCACCTTTCAACAAAGGCTAGCTTTCCTGGAATTGGGTGTTCTTTGATGCATAATACCTACTCCATCAACTGTAAGCTCCATTGAACATGTATATTGTCTTTCACAACGTTGTGATCCTCTTCATCATATGAATTCAAGATCTCTTTCGCCAAGGCTTCATTCCACACCTACTTCCATGGAAGTCATCCAAATTTTAGGAGATTATTGCTCCGCAAGATTTCTTTGAGGATGTCATTCTCAAAGTGCTCGATTGGGTACATAGGTGACACACGAGAAAGTGCTCTTCACCTCTTCTATCGATCTTGTCACTCTTTTCACTCCTCCATGGCTACAAACACTGTGTAGAAGCTTATTAGAGATGGGGATGATGAAGAAGAATGGAAAGCACGTCAAAATTTTGGGCATGACAAATACAAGAGGACTGTTGTGAGAGATGAAGATATGAGAGCAGTGGGAGGTTGCAAAAATGAATGGATACAATGATGCGAATCCCCAACCCAATGTATCCAAATAGGATCTAAAATTGGACATTCTGTCAGATGAATGGATTCGTGATAAAGTAGAGTACCCCTTTCTTGGACATGATTATTCTGTATTATTGTCCCCACAATGTCTAAATGACCACTTGTCAGCATGCAATGCATTTCTTCCACTCTCACTAAGCAACTTACTAGCAATCTTGGCATTAAATTCACCAAGGCATTCTTGATGGAGTAATCTTCATCCAAGTCCTGCATGATCGAGGGCCCCACTGCTCGGTATGGCTTCACCTTACTTCCATGATACAACTCAGGGAATACATTCCCTTTCAAATCTTCAAGTTGAAATGTCCCATTGGAGAAAACTTTAGTTAACTCTGGTAGTGACCATTCCATCCCATTTGAATTTTTTTTGAGAGGCCCCAACTTGGCATTGTATAATAATATGAGTATACCCTTCTTCAAGTGCTTAGGCACAATTTTCCTACCATGCCATGCCTTTCTCCTACATTGTATCACCATATTCCAAGTGATACTTGGTAGCAATACAAAGATTGGGAACAAAAGATTGATCCTCTAGAGCTACAACAATTTGGTTATAACCACTATAACCATCCATAAATGAATACATCTCATGTCTTGCAACTTGGTCCAAGTTTCCTGCAGGGAAGGGTATTGGAAATAGACCAGGGACTGTTTGTGCATTTAGCTTCTGATGGAGTTGTTCTAGAATTATATGTGGAGTTACTTGAAATTTTTATCGTTCATTTTCCTTATGTTCAGATGTTTGGGGATCTGCTTCAAATGCTATTTCCAGATAGTTTCATCCATATATTTTCTCATCTTCTTCCAATTCTAGAAGGTTGGGTGGTAATTCCATTGGTTTGCTTATTATGTTTCTAAAAGGGTCAAAATATAGATGGAAATTAGCCTACCATGTGACCAATGCAATGGTATCATCGATGGCTACAAAATGTAGATTGATCTCAATTGGGCCTCGAGAGTAATCATTTATATTATTTCATTGACATTTTGGGTAGCCATTTGTATTTCTTCATCCACATGTGGCAGTTCATCAGATTAAATTTGGACATCTGCTATGAGAACTTGAGGGCTCCTTTGTTGCTGGAGTCTTCGCTCTTGCCTAAGTTGATATTGATGTTGCGTGTAATAGAAGCTAAAATCTTTCTCATCATATCTTTATGACGTGAAATATTTTGCATTTCACTATCGATACCAATACACCTCCTTTGGTTTAGCTTCAGACTAGGAGATTTGAAATTTCATTTCTTTATGATATCATAACTATTATGCCAATGAGTACTCACCTCTTTCCAAAACTCTGAGTTGGGGCGATCTTGCTCCTAGATTAAAAAACTATGTATGATCACCAAACCAACAAGAATAATGTGAAGAGAGTGGGAGAGAAGGAAGGAGTCTCACTTGCAGCTTTCTCACATACACAATGGGGGAATATACACAAAGGTGGAGGTTGAAAACAATTTTCTTCTTCTTAGTTGTGAAAGCCAAAAGAACTCTAAGTACAAAAGAATAGGTGAACCCTATATGTGGGTCTCAAACCAAACTCAGCTAACTAAGGTGGCATACTAACTAAGCCACTAACTAGAGTACATAAAGATAGCTGTCATCCAGCTATTATTCATGGGTGGTGTACCAATCACATCTGCAGCTAACAAGTCGGTGATATAAATGCACAACGGTCACCCTGGCATATCATGAGTGGAGCTCGATATCTCAACACTCCCCCTCAAGCTCAATCCCAATTCTTGCACACCAAGTAGGTCTCTGAACTTGCGCAGCTTTCTCTGCACCCAATTCCTTCGTGAATATGTCAGCTACTTGATCCTCTGTGCTGACATAAACTAGATCAATAAAACCTACTAGAACCTTCTCCCGCACATAGTGATAATGCACCTTAATGTGCTTTGTTCTAGCATGATAGACTGGGTTATTTGCCAAGTGTATACTGCTCATGTTGTCACAATAAATGACAACTGGCCCATCTGATGCATATCATAAAGTAGCTTATGCAACCAGCCTCACATGCAGCCATTGCTGCACCCCTGTACTCAGCCTCTATGCTCGACAAGGCAACTATAGGCTATTTCTTGTTGCTCCAAGTGACTGCAGCACTCCCAAAAGAGAACATATATCCACTTGAAGATTGTCTATCAGAAATACTACTAGCCCAATCAGCATCAGTGTATCCATGCAATTGTATCTGAACCCCAATCTCATAAAATAGCCCATACTACAATGTGGACTTCACATACCTCATTATGCATCTAGCTACATCCAAATGCAGTTTCCTTGGAGCCTGCATAAACTGACTTACCAACCCAACAACATAGCTCAAATCTGGCCTAGTAATAGTCATATAAATCAAACTTCCTACTATGTGTCTGTACATAGTAGGGTCTTCCAGAAGCTCACCTACATCTGCGCTCAACTTCACATTCTGCTCCAAAGGAACTGAAATAGGCTTACAACCTGTCATCACATATTTGGACAGCATTTCCAATCCATACTGCCTCTGCAAGAGCCATATCCCACTTGTGGATCTAATCACCTAAATGCCCAAGAAGTAACGCAGCTCTCCCAAATCCTTCATCTCAAACTTCTGCTTCAATAGAATTTTCACATGAAGGATATCTTCATCACTATCACCTGTGATGATCAAATCATCAAAATAAATGACAAGCAGCATAATGCCTTTCAGTGTTTTTCTCACATAAAGTGAGAAATTTGCCTTGGAAATCTGAAAGCCAATACTGACAAGATATTGTCCTATCTTGTCAGACCATGCTCTGGGTGCTTTCTTCAAGCCATACAAGGCTTTCTTCAACCTGCAAACAAACTCAGGATGAACATCATGAACATAACTTGGTGGCTGCTCCATATAGACCTCTTCTTGCAAATCACCATGCAAGAAAGAATTCATTACATCCATCTGATGTAAAGACCATCCCTTTGATGCAGCGATAGCAATGACTGCTCTTACGGTTGCCATCCTTGCAACCAAACTGAATGTTTCTTCATAATCAATGCCATATGTCTGTGCATACCCCTTGACAACTAATCTTGCCTTATATCTGTTCACAGAACCATCTGCATTGTGCTTCACCTTATAAGTCCACTTGCAGCCAATCACCTTATAAGACATGCATTCACATCAACCATGGGCTGATCTACTTTCTCTTTTCCTTTTTGTGATACTTGCATACCACTATCTGCATTGCTTTGAGGAGATCCTCCTGATCTCAATTTGCCTGTCCATGGCGAAGTATGTAAACCACTGCTAGAGGACACTATAGGTCCACTAATATTTTGTGATTGCTGCTCTAAATTCTGTGCAGCATTACCATTTTGTGCATCTACGTCATCAATCACATTTACTGATTTATACCAGCTGCTCATCTCATAAAAAATAACATCTCTGCTCACTGTAAACTTATGAGTAGAAGGGTTATAGCATATAAACCCTTTATGCTACAGAGAATAACCAATAAAGATGCACTTCTCAGCTTTTGGATTCAAGTTGGATCTCAATTCATCTGGCACATGAACATAGGCAATGCAACAAAAAACTTTCAAATGAGAAATATCTAGTTTCCTACGAGTATACCTCTCCTCTAGTGTCATGCCATGTATTGTTGCAGCGGGAGTCCTGTTCATTATGTAGACTGTTGTAGCAACTGCTTTAGCCCAATAATAATATGGCAAGTCTTTTTCGTTGAGCATGGCACGAGATACCTCTCCAATATGCCTGTTTTTCCTTTCTACAAGTCCATTTTGCTGTAGGGTATGACTGCATGAATATTGCTGTTTTATGCCATGCTCCTACAGGAAACTTGCAAACTCATTTGAGAGGTACTCTCCCCCTCCATCTAACCTTAGGCATTTTATTTGCAGGCCTATTTCTTTTTGAACCATAGCTTTAAAAGGTTTGAAATGCCCAAACACTTCACTTTTCTTTTTCATAAAATACACCCAAACTTTTCTGCTGTAGTCATCAATAAAAGTGACAAAATAATGATAGCCTCCAATAGATGCAACTTTAGTACTCCACATATCAAAGTGGATTAATTCCAATGGCCTCTTACTCTCTTGAACATGTCTAGGAAATGGTTTTCTTGCCTGTTTTCCAAATTGACAGGCTTCACATACCTTATGCATTTCTGCAACCTTGAACTTAGGCAATCTTGCAACAATATTTTGGGCCTGCATTAACTTAAGTCGCTGTACATTAACATGACCAATGCGTTTATGTCGGATATCAATATCTGCAACTACACTGGTCCCATGTGCAAACATTGCTGCACTCAATTCACGCATGTCTGCATCTAACATAAACATCCTGCCCTTCTTCTTCCCTTTTGCTATGAAGCGACCTTTATTTTTCATATCCTCAACAAAGCATCCATGAGGATTAAATCTGACGTGCAAGCCCTACTCAACCATTTGACCAATAGAATCCAAGTTCTTGGTGATATTCGGGACATGAAATACATCAGACAGGTATTTCTTTTTTCCATCCTGCATAGACAAAGGAATTTTACCAATCTGCACAATAGGATGTGGAGTATCATCACCAGTCTCCACAAATCCTGGTCTTTCCATTTTCATTGCATCTTGCATCCATTTTGCATGACCTGTCATGGTTTGATGCACTTGAGTCAACATACCACACATCATTGCTTTCTTCTGCACTTGTCACAGAATTGGTCATGTGCTGCACCATAAACAGATGCTCATTTCTGTCATCACCCTGTCTACTAGAGGATGCATAATTGCCTTGCTGCAATTTTCTAGTCATGATGTCATTCTGCTTTTTATAGCAGTCTTTAACAATATGACCCATTTTACCACAGTAGTAGCATTCAACATTGTTGTTTGCATTTTGGCCTCTCTGCCATCCACCACGACCTCTTTGGCTCCCCCTGCCTCTAAAGTTACCACATCCTCCTCCATAGGATTGGTTTTCTTGAATTTGTGGCATATTCTGATCTCTGCCACGGCCTCCAAATTGGCCTGCTCTACCTCTGGCTCTACCTCTTCTAGCATTTGAGTAGAAGACAGCTTCTTTTGAAGTTCCTCTTGAAGAAGATGCACCACCATTTCTCTGCTCTTCAGAAATTAGAAGAGCAATAAACTCCTCAAAATTAGGAAAATTCTCACGGACGGCAATGGATGTTCGGAATTGTGCATAATCCTTTCCTCGACCATTCAAGGTCATAGAAACTAAATCATCATCTTCCACTGGTGACCCAGTAGAAGCAAGTGCATCTGCAATCTTTTTCACCTTCATGTGGTAGTCATTGATTCTCATATTTTCTCTCTACACATTATGCAACTCCTGCTTGAGCTACATTTTCCTGGCTTGCGTATTTGTGCTATACATTTTTGTCAAAGTATCCCATGCCTCCTTCAGCGTGCTTGCATTCTAAATATGCACAATCATTGAATCTAGAATACTGATAGATAGCCAGTACATAACTTTTCTAGCTCTCTCATGCCAGTCTTTAAATGCCGATAACTCCTATTGATTTGGAACATTAGGAATAACTGGTTCTTGTTCAGCTCCAGTAATGAACTCCCAATATCCTTTTCCCTTAAGGAAATTCGTCATTCTAAACTTCCATGCTTGGAAGTTGTTCTTGTCAAGCTTTTCAGTGACAATCTATGAAAGAGCATCAGATGCCATTACAGAACATTGCAAAATATTATGTTACTGCAAAAAAACACTTCTTCTACCTCACAAGGGCAAATCTACAAAACTGACGACAGTGGTATTTGACCACACAGTCACTTCCTAGTGACGATTATGCACCAATAGCAATAAGAATGATTCTGTCACTCCCAATATCTCTGCGCACAAATTGCTGCGATAAATTTTCATTGACCTGCAGAATAGTGGTCGCATAGCAAAAATAGGGCACTTTCCTGAGTGCCTGCAGAAATCTTCCGCCACCAAAACAGGCCCCGAAATGGCCTCGAATCAAAAAAATAATTTCACCAAGGGCTTTGCCCTTACTCGTAGCACATATTGCCCTTTCGCCACACTGCAAAGGGCATGCCAATCTGAGACAGTGCACTCTTGCACTTTCTAGCTGTGCTACCTGCAGAGATTTGCTTCCAAACTTGAAAAAAAAGGAAAGCAACACTGATCCTCTTACTAGGACACTGCAAACTTGGTTTGCTTTCTTGAGCTCCTTACCACGAACCGAGCTCTGATACCATGTGAAGACAGTGGGAGAGAAGGAAGGAGTCTCACTTGCAGCTTTCTCACATACACAATGGGGGAATATACACAAAGGTGGAGGCTAAAAACAATTTTCCTCTTCTTAGTTGTGAAAGCCAAACGAACTCTAAGTACAAAAGAATAGGTGAACGCTATATGTGGGTCTTAAACCAAACTCAGCTAACTAAGGTGGCATACTAACTGAGCCACTAACCAAAGTACATAAAGATAGTTGTCATCCAGCTATTATTCATGGGTGGTGTACCAACCGCATCTGCAGCTAACAAGTCGGTGACATAAATGCACAACGGTCACCCTGGCATATCACGAGTGGAGCTCGATATCTCAACAAATAACACTCTTGGTTGATAAGTATATCAATTTCTATGCTAAATGTAAATGTTCTGAGGTAGAATCAAAATTTCCTTAATGATTCGACCTATGAGGGTTTACATGATGATTCTTGTGTGCAATAAGATCTTAGCTTCATTTTCCATGATCCAAAGACATCCCATTGTTGCTATGCCATTGAATCACGTTTCTTGGTAAGTTTAGTTGATGTTTAGAGGCATATTTAATTACTAGAATCTATTGAGTCTTTGGACTTGCATCATCTCTAGTGTTAAACAGGATACATGGCTCTAAAAATGTGTAGACTAGAATTATAAGAAATGTGCATGCTAAATATGATTTGGTACTTATGATCTCAAACCAATTTCATACACCACTTTACCCCAATCAAATCCACATTGCAAATATCTTTAGATTGTTATGGAAAAAC
The DNA here is from genome assembly GCF_047967505.1 of Dipteris shenzhenensis. NCBI lineage: Eukaryota > Viridiplantae > Streptophyta > Polypodiopsida > Gleicheniales > Dipteridaceae > Dipteris > Dipteris shenzhenensis. Next base: position 38,450,360 of record NC_141614.1, read on the forward strand.
GTGATAACCAAATAGATTCATCATAGACTACACAATCGTGGAAATGGATATTTTGTATTTTGGAAACATAAGCTACAAATGTCACAAACTTTGCATATATTCAGTCATGTGTTGAACAACATAGAATGCTATCATATAATCACTGATAATGGATCATTGCAAAACCATATGTGTGAGGAGTTAAGCATTACACCCAACAATGGTGGCTCTTCATATCTCAAGATATGAAAGTATGTCGTTATCCATTAGGCTATCTTGCACGACATATTTCTTTAGAATATTTGGAGTATATTTATCTCCATTTATAATTATTTTAGGCAACCCAAGGAGTGCAAACGTTAATCTTTGTATTGAAAAGCACCACCAAAAGCACCAGGCACCAAGTACCACTAAGCATCAATTACTCATTGAGGGTCAGGGAAAAAGACCTTCAATATTTAGCAATCATAGAGGTAACCTACTATAAGAATGATTGGAAGAAGTGAGTGCAATTACCATTAGTAGTTGCTAGAAATTTCAAGAATTCAAAGCCATGGTAGAAAACCAGATAGGTAGACATATCAAAATCATGAGATCAGACAGTGGTCAACATGAAAATTTACCTTATTAGCCAATAATAATGCCTAAACTTATGCAATGCATAAATCATACCAAGTGCCTCTCTTTCTCTGACTGCATAGTTTCTCTCATGTTTGGTTAAGATCCTACTTGCATAGTATATAGGTATGAACCATTTTGGTGTTTTTTGTTGCATTAGGATTGCACCAACTGCTGAATCTGAAGCATCCACAAATACTTCAAAAGGAGGAGATTAATCAGGGGGTTGTAGGATAGGTGCCACCATTAGCATATTTTTCAAAAGCTGAATGCATATTCTTGAGGATTTCCCAAGATGAATATTTATGTATCTCTAGTCAGCTTTGTGAGAGGATAACAAATATTTGCAAGGTATCTTAGAAATTTGCAATGCCATTTGATTTGGCCTATAAATCTTTGAAGTTGTTTGATGTTTTTTGGGGCTTTTGTTTGATTTTTTTGGGGCTTTTGCATTCTGAATTGCTAAAACCTTGTTAGGATCAATCTCCATACCTTGTTGGGAGATAATATGTCCTAGTAGAATTCCCCTACTAATAGCAGCAAAAGCACACTTTGCTAGATTTAAATTGAGACCAGCAAATTTGCATTTAGCAAAGAATAATGCTAAGTGATTCAAGTGTTCCACCATCTTTCCAAAAACTGAGAAATCATCCAAAAATACCTTCATGAAGGACGTCAGGTACGCTGCAAATACCTCTTGTATATATTTTTGAAAAGTAGGTGGGGCATTCTTCAGTCCAAAAGTCATCACATTGGATGCAAATACACCCCATTCTATGATAAAAGCAGTTTTATCCCTAATTTTTGGAGCCATTCTGATTTGGTTATACCCACTAAAGCCATCCAAAAAACTATAAATTTCAGGTCCAGCTACAGTATCAAGCAATGAAGCACAAAATGGTAGTGGCAATGGATCAGTGATAGTGGCTACATTTAATTTTTATAGTCTACACAAATTCTTAGTTTCCCATTTTTCTTTAGAACAATGACAATAGGAGATAACCATGTGACATGTGTCAAGGGATATATGAAACTAACTCTTAATAACTTGTTAATCTCCTCTTTGACTAGCTTGGCATAATTTGGATTCATTCTATATCTGCTTTGTATGATTAGTATTGCATCAGTTTTCAGATTGATTCTATGTTGACAGAACTTAGGATCTACCCCCTTCATATCAGTGTAGTGCCATGCAAAAATATCTTTGTACTGCGCCAATATTCTTTGAGTTCCATTTTAAAAGGTGGAGAGAGATTTGTGCTTACCATAACTGGTTGTGGGTTGTCACTGTTTCCCAAGTTCATCTCCTCCAAGTCATCCTGCCTGACCTTGGCACTGTTTTGCATATGTCCTTCAAATTGTATTTTTGCTTCCATGATTGGCTCATCTGCTAATTTAAAAGTGATATCCCTTGGTGCATCATCTTTGCTTGCATCAGTAGCCTCTGTTGTATATTTTTCTTTGAAAACCTGATCCAACTGGTTTCTAACTTTGCTCCGTTTTGTAGCAGTCTCATTTGTGTCAGAATGTTGTATTTGCTGAGGATTTGATGATTTAGACCTATATATTGATCAATAATCTTAATAACATCAATCTCAAAAATAGGATATACATTGGGGTTTCTTCTGAGCCATCAATGATCACATCAACCACAGGTACATCATCACCAACATCTATATCTACCTTTTTAACAACAGGAATGACACTTTTCTTTTTTTTCTTCTTTGACACTCTTGTGCTTGCTAGCTTTCCCCATTCTTTCTTAGTTTTGGAGAAAAAGCAAGTAATTGACCAAAGGTGATATGAGCTTCCTTTTCTTTAAGGTCAGACAACAAGTCATAGCTTCCAATGCCTTGTCCTAAAGGAAAGTCTGACTGGCTAATTCTCCTTCTAGATGCCTTCTTTTTCTTACTACAGCATTCTTCTTCTTGATGTTCCTCATCTACTTCTTCCTTGCTTTCTTCTTCTTCTTTTGCTTTACCACGCCCCCATTTAGCCATCATTACCTCTCTTTCCTCATCCCCTGAAGAAGCTTCTAACAAGGATACTTGTTTTTCTTCTTTTGTTCTCAATCTAGGACACTTGGGGCAATAGTGACCTTTTTCATTACATTCATAGCAAGTGACCCCACTCTTATCTCGAGGCCCATCCTCACTCTTTGGTTCTCTAAGTTGTCGTGCATTAACCAAATGCAATTTCTAATCAATAAACTCTGCCATCAATTGGGAGATATTATGATCTAACTTAGAGGACTTTGGTACCTAAGGAATGCCCATTACCTCCACCTTAGAAGTTGAAGCTGTTGAAGACACAAAAGAGGATTTGATCTTTAGAGAAGCTTCTTTCTTGGTTGCAATGTAAAGTGCCTCCACGTATGTTGTTGGATCTTTACTCATTACTTTCGAGCGAGGACGATGAGGCTCCAAAGCCATAACAAATCTGCTCATCTTTAAGTGCTCCATTCCTATGAGACTTTGAGGGGTCGATGATGCAGATGCCACAGCTCTCAAAGCTGCCCTTTCATACTTTGTCCATAAAGTTTAATATCGGATTGCCAACACAGAGACCATATCTCACCCTCTCCTTTTGATAGAACCGGTCCAATTGCAACATCAAAGCATTTGGTGACTCCACTGCCCCAAACCTCTGCTTCATGGTAGCTAGTACTTGGTCCTAGTCCTCCTTGGTAGAGTTCGGCAAGGCCTCATGCCAACTCAAGGCTACACCTTCAAGAAAATCACCCAAAATCTCCGCCTGATCCTTCATGGACCATCCAAAAAGCTGACATCCTCGAGCAAAATCCTGAAGATAAGACTCTGGGTCTTCCCCTTGGGTCCCTCAAAACACTGGAATCTTCACCATGATGAAACACAAAAAGGAAACACTAAGATCCAAATAATATCCCAAACAAGATCCAAACAAGATCCCACAGAGCCTTAGTATACCAAGATCCAAATAATGTCCCAAACAAGATCCAAACAAGATCCGATACAGCCTTAATATACCAAGATCCAAATAATATCCCAAACAAGATCCAAACAAGATCCCACAGAGCCTTAGTATGCCAAGACCCAACTTATTATGCATAACCACTTGTTAAAAACCCTCCATAATGTGATCCTCAACAAAATCTTCAAAAATAAGTGACCAACCAGCACCATGAAAACAGTGTGTATACATACATTCAAGAATCACCCTTGTCACAATTGGAAGTGCACATAACAGCTTCAAGATATCGTACTCTTCATCATTTGCATAGCAAAAGAAGTTGAAAGCATTGAGAATCACCACTCCACTATTATAGTCAAAAACTACACAGAGACTCGACTCTTCTTCACACCAAGCTACCAGTGCATGAAACAATCCCCAATCTATCATTGTGCCTAATGAAGGAGTTGTCGATTCACCAACATATTCAAGAGTGCAAACATAAAGGATATAATCATGATGACCATGCGAATAGCTTGAGCATCACCTTCATAATCTTCTAGTTCTCTTAAACGGGCTGCAATCTACTACAGTCCCTTCTAACGGAGTTCTTCCATGCATCTTCTTTATCACATCAGAAAACACATGCCTATACTAGGCATAACATGCAATCAAGTACCCCCAAGACCATTTAGTAAGGTGGGATGAATCCAATACCAAACATACCCGGCATCTCCACCAAAAGATGTGACATGAAGTTGGGGGTAATAAACATCATGCACCTCTTCACTTTCTACTGCTTTTGAACTGAGTGGCAAAGATATTTATCACTAAGAAAGGGACATTAAAAAGAAGCTTTTATGCCAAGATACCACACCATACTTTCCTCCCTTAGATGAGAATGAAGATGGTAACATCCCAAGTGATGTTGTACTCAAGCATAGGGAGAAGGAAAGGATCAGCAGAGGCCATAGTTTCAACAAGACGGTTTGCGCCAAAGAGAAGAGAGATACATTGTTGAAAGAAGATCTTGTGGCTCAACATGACATGAACTGATATATATTGAGGAGTTTGAAGGGGCTGATTGGGTCGGATGGGTAGGTTCCGGGGAAACATTGCACCTCCTTCATAGATACCTTTACAATTAGCTCAAAACACTCTCCATGCTTAGACTTCATCAATGATCCAAGTCCCATAGAGGTTGCCTAAAAGGGAAGTAAGAGCTCCCTTTGTGTCTTGGGAAATAGATAAACCATGTATGTGCAATGAGCGGCCGAATAGACAACACTTTTGAGCACTTTGGAAGAGAATGAAGCAATGGAAAAAGGGAAGAGATAGTCAAGAGAGAGAATCTGAAGTGATCTTCATTACCAATAGAGTGAGACTCCACTCTAATGCAACTCAAAATAGTATATTTCATAAGCATATGCATTTGTGTATGCTTATGCTCATATGCTTATGCTTATGCATGAGCATATGCTCATATGCTTACGCTTGTGCATGAGCATATGCTCATATGCTCATGCATAAGCATATGCATATGCTCTCTCTTTTTCCCCTCATTTTTTCCCTCTCTTTTCTTCTTTTGTCCTCTCTCTTCTCCTTCTCTTTTCCCCTCTTCCTTCTCTTCTTTTTCCCTCTTGGTTCCTTCTCTTCATCTTTTCTCTCTTTTCATAATCATATGCATTTGTGCATGCTTATGCTCATGCACGAGCATATGCTCATATGCTCATGCATAAGTATGAGCATATGCTTCCTCTCTTTTTCCACTCTTTTCTCCTTCTCTTTTCCCCTCTTCTTCTTTTTCTCTCTCTTTTCCCCTCTCTTTCATTCTCTTTTGTCTCTTTTCATAAGCATATGCTAAAGTAGATGCTTATGCTTATGCATGAACATATGCTCATATGCTCATGAATAAGCATAAGCATATCTTTCTCTCTTTTTGCCCTCTCTTTTTTCCTCTCTTTTCTTCTTTTCCCCTCTCTTTTTTCTACTCTTTTCTTCTTTTTCCCTCTCTTTTGGCCTTCTATTTTCCCCTCTTCCTTCTCTTCTTTTCCCCTCTCTTTCATCCTCTTTTCCCTCTTTTCATAAGAATATGCTAAAGTAGATGCTTATGCTTATGCATGAGCATATGCTCATATGCTCATGCATAAGCATAAGCATATGATTTCTCTCTTTTTCCCCTTGCCTTAGGCATATTTGGTTCATTTGCTTTTTCTCCTGAGCCATATTTGTTTCTCTTTTTTTTCAAATAGATTCTAAGTGGAACAACCATGCCCTCACCCACAACTGTCCTCCTAAAACCCCAACCCAGTTCCCCATGTTGGGGTGATTTGGGACATCTCTTCTCTGCTAGCTCATGTAAAAGAGAAGATTGTGCATGATAGCGACTACGTCAAGTACAATGTCCAGGTGCGTGTGCTTGGGTAGGGTCCAGGCCGAAGGATAGTGGAGTAGGGGTGATTGAGGAACACACGAATCAACCTATGGGACCTCCATAGGTTTTAAAGAGACCACTAGGACCACTGGAGCATGAAAGGTGAATGTATAAAGGACATAATGGGTTGTGTGGAGGCCTTTTGGAGCCAGTACATAATCCTTAAAGAGCATGAATTCATATTAGAAGAAGTGGAGGTTGAGGTCTCGAGTTAGCTGTGCCTAATGGCTCCAGGGAGGAAAGTACCTCGAACAATAATGCAAAGCAGTAGACCTGCTACACTATTTTGACATTTTCAGAAAATGTCTCTTGCGGAGACAAATTTTGCTTAAGCATACTTTTGGAGACAAATTTTGTGCTCTCTTTTTGTACATGAGAACTCTTGTTTAACAATAGTAATTTTGGCGATATTTTTATATATGAAAACCTTCTTGGATTCCACTTGTCTTTCATAAATATTTATCCTTTCAAAACTGGATTTTCATAATTGTCTTAAGTAAATAGTTTTTCTTTCATAATTGTCCTTTCTGCGTTGATGTCATTTCATAATTTTCTTAAGTGATTAATTGTATTTTCATATTTTCTTGATTTTAAAATTCATTTTAGTCTTAAGTAATTAATTAATTGTCTTTTTGCTTCTTACGTGCTCTTGTGTTTGTTTTTGTTTTTGTGTTTGTCTCCATATTTGTCCAATCCCTCCAAATTAGACATGGGATCACGTCGCACATCCTATGAGTACAGAAACCCTTGTAGGCACGGAGTTGATGACATTAGATCTTGGCATTCCCACTAAGATGCCCTTAGATCCATGCCCAATGATCTAATGGCTCAAATAAAATGCCATGCAAGAGCCGTTGGATGGAGAATGATCTAGTGGTCCTTAATAAGGCATCTTTTGTGAGTCTTTCCATAAGTTGGATCATTATTTGAATGTATCTCGACTATCCATATAATTCAAAATTCGTGGGGATGACTTTATTACTTGTAAAATCCTTAGAGCTATTGCTTACCAATGATTTTTCGTTTGAAATTAAGGAGATTACTCATTACCTAATCCTCCCCTTATGATGCCCTTTTTGAGTGCATATTTTCCCTATTGCAAATATCATCCCAAATAGGGCAAGCATGGTGCCCACTTTTTCCTGTTCAAAAATAAAATTATTGGCCTTGAAAGCATTTATAATTCAAAAAATATGTCATTTATGTTGTGGATGTATAGCCTTTATATTTTGTAAAGATTGCAACATTTGGAAGCATTCATTCAAGATTGCAACATGTACATTTTGCATGGCATTTGTAACATCTTCATCTTTCATTAAGCATATTGTACGTGACATTTGCATCTTGTGTCCTATCTCACACAAGATGAGCTCACAAATATTAATTTTGATGCATGCAGACTTTGCATACTACACTCCAAGCATTTATCTATACTGAGCTATTTGAACTATAGTATATGCACTACACTTTTGGAAAATGTCATAAGGAGAGGATACTCCTCCTCCGCATAGGAAGGATGAAGTCTCTAGAAGAGCAGGCAAGCATCCATTGACACAAGAGGAGACTAAAGAGGAGGCACAACATGCCGAGCATCAACGATTATAATTTGAGTGACTACGCAGGGTTGCTAATGCAGTGCCCAAGCATGTGCCAGAGACTCTTGCATGTACATTTGTGTACGCTCGACCTGGATGTTTGTATGTTTAATAATTCAATTTGTGTTTGAAGATATTGCCAATAAGTATCTGAATAGCAATCGACACCATGGGCATTGGTTTTGTAGCCATGCAATGGAAAGAAGTACACAAGCTCATCTCCAAACAAGAGCTCTAGGCAATCTGGCCCTTAGAGGCAGATGAAGAGACAGCTCAGGCAGTCAGGCAAGAAGACACAAAAGAACAGAGGGAGATGGAAGCACCCAAAGCCAAGCTTTAGACCAGCACGGGAGGTGGAAGATAAGCAATTGCTGAGATGAACAGACTTGGCAAGATGCCAAGGAGATCTACATTAAGGTATATGGAAAGCCCCCACACCATAATGAAGTGGCGATGTACTTCACCAAATTCTTGTAAGTGCACTTCATTAAGGGTATATAGGTGGACTTCTCCTCGTACAAGGACAAATGTACGTGTGGTCATACAAAAGTGAAGATCACCCAATCCCAATTGTCTACGGCATTTGAGGGTGTGCGTGGCCCACTGGAGCAACAAGTGGTGCAACTTTGTGAAGAGAACATGGCCCGGTTTGACCAGGTCCAATGCCTCAAGACTAAAAGACTGCAAACTGAGCCAGAGTTATAGAATGAGAATATTTCTTTATGTGCCCAATTGAAGAGCTTGGAGGACCTCAACACACGGTTGCAGCAAGAGGACCACAAAGCATGTGCAACACTAATTGGAGATGCAAGTGGCAACACATGAAGATCTTCCTCTTTGTCCAAACCGACTCCATGAGAGTCGCCTATTAGCTGAGTAGAGTAGTTGCTCACATATGTAGTAGGGTTGTGTAGAGAATCAAGTCCTCTTTTTTATCTATGTAAAACTCTACAACAAATCCAGTGGGGGTGCACCTAGACATGGTCTTGCTATGGTTCTATCCCCCTGGTGGCACCTTGGATAATGTGTATGTCGAAGGGGTGGAAAAGGCTTCTTAATGAGTGTGATGACATGTGCATAATGTGAGGGAGAAATCCCATATGTAATGCTGACTCCTCTAGATACTTGGATATATAATGAAGTATGAAGGCCCTCTCATAGTTGCGCAGGATTTTTGGGACTTGAGAGATTGATGCATGGCTAGGAGGTGAGGAGATGGGATCCCCCATACTTGGTGCTAGTATTTGTTAGATATGCTCAATGCCCCACCCTCTTGGTAACCACCAGTGGTCCAAGGTGCTCAAATTGTAAGGCCCTCATATGAGGAGAAGCCATGTGTGTGAGGCCGGGACACAGGATGGATCTTGACTTGCATGTCAGATGAAGTCTATCAATGAGAGTGTTGATGGTAGAAAGGTGAGTGTGTGGGAGCCCCTTATTCTTGCTAGGGCTTGGGGGCCAGTTGTTCCCCAGCTGGGGGGTCCCCGAGGTGATGATATAGGGAATATTCCTTGAATATTCCATGGACGACTAGTCGGTTCCACCGACCAAGTTGATTGGTCGGCTCCACTGACTAGGTCGACTGGTCAACTCCACCAACTACGTTGATCCAACTACCACCCTCATAGCTATAAAGAGGCGACCTCCCCAGTCCATTGTATCAGATCAGTTCAGATTAGATCAGACCTTCTAGCTAGTAGCTCTTCACCTAGTATCTGTCTAGATCACCATCTAAGCTCCACTGTGGGAGTGCACGGGTGGATGGAGCCATCATCTATACTACATCAGTATTGAAGGAAAAGTTTGTTCCTCTCCAGTTTGCTATGTACTCTATATTCTTTGTTCAGTTTTTGTTCCACTGCACCGTGTAATTTAACATGGTATCAGAGCCTAGGTAGCTCTAAGGATCGAAGAATAGAAGAGAGGCGAGGGATTCAACAGCATACGGAGTGATGGCAATAGGAAGCGGCTCAACAGGAAGCAGCTCAAGTTTAGTAGCTATTGCTAGACTAACAATCCAGGCATTAAAGATTCAACCACCACCAGCCTTCACTGAAGGCAAGCTACATAGTACGAACTACACTCTGTGGAAGTTTAAAATTACTGCTATTTTGGATTTATATGAGCTTCTGGAGATAGTACTGGGGACTGACCCAGAACCACAAGGAACCCTCGACCCAACAAATCTGAGGAGAATGATACCTCCCAATGCCGACCTTCTATGAGCTTGGAAACGTCAGAATGCAGATGCTCTATGTGCCCTGGTTACAAGTACTACTGATAGTGTTTTGAGCTTGATTCAACATACATCTAAGGCAACTATAGCCTGGAACATATTGAAGAGTCAGTATGAGGCGTGGAATCAGACAAGGATCCAAAACTTGGAGAATCAGCTTGCAGCAGAGAAGTTTAATGAAGGAGAGACAACAGAGGTGTTCATAACCCGAATCAGAAAATCGTGTGACCAGATGGCTAGTGCTGGGATACAAAAGACTACCGAAGAGCTAGCACGGCGGTGTCTCCGATTATGTCCACCAAGGTTTGATGGATTGGTAACAACACTTAACACTCAAGTGAGACCCCAACCATTGTCATTTCAGGAGTTGTGTGCTTTACTTATAGAGGAGGAATTGAGGCTTAAAGCTCGAGATGGAGGTGGCAATGTGGATGCTGCTTTCTCTGCCACTACGAAAGGCAAAGGTGGTTCCTCCACCAAAGGTGAGTCCTCTACTAGTGGTGATAAAAGGAAGAAGGGCGGCAAGAAGAAGTTTCAGGGAGAATGCTTCTACTGCAAAAAGAAGGACCATATGATTGTAGATTTTCGGGTCAAGAAAGCAGATGAAAAGAATGGTATCTTGAAGAAGACAGATAAGGGGAAAGAGACATCTAACATAGCAGAAGCAGAGTTGGATCTATTTTTGGCCATTGAGGAAGAGTGTTCCTCAATTCAAGAAGCTTCAACCATTGATTCATGGGTGTTGGATAGTGGTGCCTCCCGTCACATGACCTACAAGAAGGGTCTATATTGTTCCATGCAGCCTCTTTAGGAACCCATCACCATGACGGTTGGTAATAATGCAAAATGCCCTGTTGAGAGTATAGGTAGAGTTTCATCTGTTTCTTTGAATGGAGATGTTAAGAAACTATCTAATGTGCTGTATGCTCCAATAATCAAGAGAAATTTACTATCAGTTGCTTCCATAACTGACCTTGACCATGAGGTGAGGTTCAATAAGACAGGAGCAAAAATTTTGGATAGTACAGGCAATCTTGTTGGCATAGGAGTAAGGAGGAACAACCTGTATGATCTAAGTGCTCTTATAGGCATCATTGGAGTGGGCACAAGTAGACTTTGGCATGAAAGATTCGGCCACATATGATTTGCAATGCTGAAGGAGATGCAGAAGCAAGGTATGGTTGCTCACTTACCTGCAGTCATAGAAATCAAAGAACCGTGTGAAGCTTGCATGATGGGCAAGCAACAAAGAAAGGCATTCCCACAAGAAATCAAGAATAGAGCAAACACTCCTCTAGAGTTGATGCATGTTGACTTGTGTAGTAAGATGCCTACACAGGCCTTGGGGGGATCTTCCTATTTTTTATTGATTATTGACGACTATAGTAGGAAGATGTGGGTGTACTTTCTTCGCAAAAAGGCTCAAGATTTTGGTAAATTTAAAGAATGGCTACAACTTGTCGAAAATGAAACAGGGAGAAAAGTGAAGAAAATTAGATCGGATGGTGGTAGTGAGTTTGTTTCTAGAGAGTTTGGAGATTTTTGCAAGAATAAAGGGATCAAGCGACAAACGATGACACCACATATGCCTCAACAAAATTCGGTTATTGAGTGCCGAATGCAGACCACAGTGGAGATGGGGAGGTGTATGTTGAAAAGTGTTGGACTGCCAAACCACTTTTGGGCTGAGGCTGTCAATACTGTGGCTTACATCCTTAATCGTAGCTATATAAAGGCACTCAAAGGTAAAACACCACATGAGGCTTATAGCAGTAAGAAGCCATCTATCTCCCACTTCAGAATGTTTGGGTGTGAATGCTGTGCGCATGTACTAGACAAAGAGAAAAACAAGCTACAACCAAAAAGCACCAAATGTATCTTCTTAGGCTATTGTGATGAGAAGAAAGCCTATAAGTTGTATGACCAAGAGGCAAAGAAGATCATAGCGAGCCCCGATGTGGTGTTCATAGAGTAGTCACATGCAGTGGAGGCAAAGAAGAGCTCTTCCACTTTATCATCAAGCGAAGAGGTAATTCACTATGGACCTAGTCCCAAGAGCTATAAAGGAGGAGGAAATATCAGATGATGAAGGTATAAGTCACCAACCTGTTGTTACACCACCGGAAAAGCCATTGTCACAATGGGTAAGGCAGCTCTATGAACATGATAACCAGATGCCTATGTCTATTGAGCAACATGCAGATGGACCAAGGTGGTCTCAGAGAATTGAGGAGCAAAGGAGGGCTTCTACTCACATACTCAATATGGTCTTGATGGCTGAGATTATTGTAGAAGTAAAGGAGCCTGCGAGTTTGGAGGAAGCACTTGCAAACTGAGATTGGAAAAATGCTATGCAAGTAGAATATGATAGCATCATGAAGAATGAAACTTGGGAGCTGGTAGATCGACCACCTAACAGAAAGGTTATTGGCACCAGGTGGGTTTGGAAGGTAAAGTACAAGGCCGATGGTACTTTGGAAAAGTACAAAGCCAGATTGGTTGCATGAGGATTTTCACAAGTTGAAGGGTTTGATTTTCAGGAATATTTCACTTCGACTACTAGAATGACCACTATTCGCATAGTTTTATCGGTGGCTGCTCATAAAAGGTGGCCAGTTTATCAAATGGATGTGAAATCAGCATTCTTGAATGGTGATATCAAGGAGGAGGTGTACGTGGTCAGCCACCTGGGTTTGAGGCCCCTGATTGTGAGAACAAGGTATGTAAGCTGAAGGAGGCTCTATATGGGCTGAAACATACCCCAAGAGCATGGTACTAATAGATAGACAAATTCTTTCATAAATTAAACTTCAAAAGATGTGCCTCAGATGCTAGCTTGTATGTGTACAAGAAAGGTGGAAAAATTGCTATTATTGTTCTATATGTGGATGATCTCCTTATTACAGGTGACTATGAAGACATGGTCTAGTAGACTACAAAGGCATTGAGCACGGAGTTTGAGATGACAACTTAGGCTTGATGCACTACTGTTTGGGGATTGAAGTCTAGCAAGAGCCAGGCAAGATCTTCATCTCTGAGCAAAAATATGCAAGGGAGATCTTGAAGGCATTTGGTATGTCTGAGTGCAAGGATATAGCTACACCTATGGAGGTAAATGTGCAATTGTCTATGGAGGATGCCTCACCACCAACAGACATCGGGAGGTATAGGAAGTTGGTCGACAGTCTCATCTATCTGTGCAACACCAGACCAAACATGAGTTTTGCTATTGGTGTTTTGAATAGGTTCTCCAATAAGCCCCGAGAGAATCATTGGAATGTAGGGATGCGGGTGCTTAGGTATGTGAAGGGCACTCTTGATTATGGCATCACCTATGGTACGGGCACTTCCTTGGCTGGTCATTGTGACTCAGATTGGTGGGTTGGAGATGTTGATTCCAGGAAATCAATTTCTGGATATTGTTTCTCTTTAGGTTCAGGTATCTTCTCTTGGATCAGTAAGAAACAACCAACAGTGGCATTGTCTTCTACCGAGGCTCAGTACAAGGTAGCATGTTTTGCTACATGTGAAGCAGTGTGGCTGACGAGGATCTTATGGCATAGGGGAGTGCAAGAGGATGAGGCAACTATGCTGAGGTGCGACAATCAAAGTTGCATGGCCATTGCTAAAAATCCAGTGTTTCATGCATGCACAAAACATATAGAGATTCAATATCACTATGTGCGTGATTTGATTGAGGACAGGATAATGGAATTGGTCTACTATCCAACACAGCAAAATGGAGCAGATATCTTCACCAAGGCACTTGGGAAGTATCAGCTTCAGTGTCATCTTTAGAGACTTGGCATTAGGCCGAGAAGGTAGTTCACCTACGGGTGGACATTGAGGGGGGGTGTTAGATATACTCAATGCCCTACCCTCCTGGTAACCACCAGTGTCCAAGGTGCTCAAGTTGTAAGGCCCCCATATGAGGAGAAGCCATGTGTGAGCCTGGGGACACTAGATGGATCCTGACTTGCATGTCAGATGAGGTCTATCAATGAGATTGTTGATGGTAGAAAGGTGAGTGTGTGGGAGCCCCTTATTCTTGCTGTGGGGCCTCGAGGCCAGCAGCCCCCCACCAAGGTTCAAGGGAGGGAGCCCTCAAGGCGACCGTATAGGGAATATTCCTTGAATATTCCATGGACGACTAGTCGGTTCCACTGACTAGGTTGACTGGTCGGCTCCACTGACTAGGTCGACTGGTCGACTCCATCGACTATGTTGATCTGACTACCACCCTCATAGCTATAAAGAGGCAACCTCCCCAGTCCATTGTATCATATCAGTTTAGGTCAGATCATATCTTCTAGCTAGTAGCTCTTCACCTAGTATCTGTCTAGATCACCATCTAAGCTCCACTGTGGAAGTGCACGGGTGGATGGAGTCATCATCTGTACTACATCAGTATTGAAGAAAAAGTTTGTTCCTCTCTAGTTTGATGTGTACTCTATATTCTTTGTTCATTTTCTATTCCACTCCAGTGTGTAATTTAACAGTATTGACATGTGATAGCCATGTGGAGCAAGAGTGGGGGGAAGAGGAAACTCCTTATCCTTGACATTCTTGGCTCTTAAACCGAGTTTGAACCTTGATTAGGGATATACCCTTCACTAGAGACTGGCGCATCCCCCAACTTGTGAGACCCATTCTCATTTGAAGTGTTTGATTTGACTCTGTAGAAACTCTACTCTTGTGTGCCACAACTTTCCACTCAAAAAAATCAATTTCTCCTTGCAAGGAATCGTCTCCACAACCAGAACTGTTTGGACCTACAAACACTCATTCTCCAAGAATACTCGCTCTTCCCCTGCAACCCTTGCTATGTTCTCTTGAGGCAATCCCTTGGAGAGCTTATACCCCAATGTGAGAGACACATTAGTCGCCCTGGAAGGGCATTCCTGTGTGAGGTGACCCACTTTTCTATAGATATAGCAGGCATCAGCCTAAAGACATCTTAATGAGCAACCAAATTCCCATGTGAAATCCCCACTTGAACAAAGTTCGAAACTTCCTGCCCCATATCCCATAGTATCCATGCACATTTTCGACCTATAGGGGATTTGGCAGAGGGGGGAATGAGTAACACTTTCCCAAGCAAAGTGGCCAGCTTGTCGATCGACTTGACCAACAATATTGGTAAGCTAGGAAAGTCCACCCGAACCGTGGAGGCATGGTTAGCTATTTGTCACCATCTATCATCACAACCATATGCCGTGGAACCTCTTCCCTCTGTATCCTAGACAATTGCTTGTGCCCAATATGCCAATGCTTGTTTGATAATTGTATTGACTATTACTCTTTGCCTTGCGGCCACAAATTTCATCTTTATTGTCTGGTAGATTACTTGCCAACTAGGTCAATTTGTCCACTTTGTAAAGCCCAACTATCAATGGCATTGTACATGATGTTGGTAGTTGTATCCAGGACCATGACATTGAATGAAGTTCATGACCATGTATACAATGTCTTTATGATGAAAATATATGCCTTTGTTTTAAGTTTGTTGAATTTATATGATGGTGTACTATATGATGTGGTGGGAATCATATATTTAACTGCTTAGTTTATTAATTTAAATGCACCCAATGTTCATAATTATTTCTCACTATGCAATCAAAAAATCCATTACATGCAATCCTAACGTCATCAATTGGAATAGTGTCAATATATTATTTCATAATAAATAATTTAAGGAAATCTTCGGTTAATTGAAAATAAATAATTTAATAACTTTTCCACTGGTAAGGTGTTCCCAAGTAAGGTTTCATTTGTTGCACATACTCCTTCCAGTCCCTCAGGAGACCATTCAAAAGGAGGTGGTTTTGATTTTGAGGGAGCTAGCTTTGCACGATACAATTCGATGATCCTTATTTGGACTCGTTTGAATTCATTGAAGTGTTCGGCCTTGGCTTTTCTGCAATTTCCTCCAGCTTTCTTGCGGGATCTTCTACTGTTATTCAACTCTAGAGGTTCAACTTTTGGGAGCTTTTGACTACCATTAGGGCATACAGAATGGATGCCATTATCAAAGACTTGATCTTTAATTTCAGCATTCTCAGCCTGAGTTTCAAGGTCCCAAGGAAAATTGGAGTCATCATTGGTATGGGTACCTTCTTAGGTTCATTATCCCACTCAAGGTCAGCCATAAAGAATAGCACCTCTAGATGGATGGTTAATGTGTGAGTGGAGGATCTACTTGTAGCACCTTAGCATCTATCTGCGAGAAAATGGGGTCTAATGAATGGTAGTTGTCAATGGTTGCCAAAGTTCGTATCTAGTTATTGACATTGGTTTGTAAATCGCCCGCTATGGCATCCTGTTGCAGGGGAATTTATTTGCTTGAGATCATCATTGAAGATGTGTCATCCAACACTCTAGGCACAATTGGTTTTATAGCTCCTCTCCCCACATTCACCCTAATTGCGGTGTCACAATTTTGGATTGTCAGTCTATCAGTCTCCTAGTCATGGAGAACTCATGCTTCCTATAACCAAGGATGTCCAAGTAAGATTTGATAGGATTTTTTAGGGATATCCAAGATTGTGAATTGAAGGGAGAAGTGGACTCCTGCGACCTTTGTTGACATACCATTCACTATTCCCAAGGGTTTAGCCCTTGAGTCATCGGCAAGGTGTATGTTGAAATTAGCCTTTTGCATTGGTGGGAGACCCCATTCATCGTAGAGCTCCTTTGATAGGACATTTACACCTACTCCACCATCGACTATGGCTTGGACTTCATTATATGCCTTGTGGATCAAAGGCACAACAATGTTGTGTATATCATCTCTCTCACCCATCCGCACAGGGATATCTTCAATGTCTTCCATAGGTGGAGAGGGACTTGCCTCTTCAATCTAGCCTTTGAAACTCTCCCAAAGATTGGGAAAATTCCGTAGCAGGATTCCGATGGGAATTGGCACAAGGCATCTTAGGATGCTAGAGAGTGCAGCTCCTTCAAGTTGACATGGTGATACATTATATTGCAGAGCCTATTGTTGGAAAAGAGGCTCGAGTATAGTATCTATACTCTATGGGGTCAAGTCAGGGATTGAATATTGAGCTTGTTTCTCAGCTTCAACTTGATCTTGTTCCTTTTGTACCCATTTTGAAGTGTCTAAAAACAAGCCTTCTCCACTCTTCATGGGTATGGAGCTTCTTTTATTTGAGGCTCGGGAGTTGATGTGGATGAGCTTGGCGGCTCATTGCTTGGTTGAGGTAGAGGCACTTGTGCTTTCTTTTTAAGAAATCATCTAGACTAGATTGGAATGTTAGGGTCCTTGGTGGCCTCTTTCTACTAGCATGTAATTACATTTACAAGTTGTGATATTACGCTTGCCGGCCCCAGACTTTGATGGTCCATCCCAATGATTCCAATTGGGATGTTAGGCTTAACCTTTATTTGCTGTGGGACCTTATTTTTCATGGGACAATCCATACATGCATGTCCTATGCCATAATCTCTAGAGAGAGGTTGGAAAGTAGTGAGGCTACCACAATGAGGACACTCTGCAATCCAAGAATTTTCTCCACAACCGTAGTACTTGATTGGAACTTGATATGTGTTGGGACATACTTGATTTGCATAGACTTGCTCTTATATAGCCACCAGTCGTAGTCGATTAGGCTCAATTGGGTGACCGCAACCCAGTCCACCCAAAATGGTCGACTGGGGGTCGATCCCGAAATAGGCCACCGACCACGATAGAACCGGTGCGCAAAAGAGAGCAACTAACTTATGGTCTCCGTTCGGCCCAGCATCCGGGATCATCTGAGGCTCCAAACGGGCCTTGCAACCCGAGACTAGGCTACCCCAGGAAATGCTCCGTCTACCCTTAGTGGGGTCAGTCAAGGGATGCCTTCCCGCACTTGCATGTAGCCTAGTTGGCGGTGTGCCAACTTTATCTAAAGCTATCCAGCCATTAGGCTACACATGGCCCCCATTTGGTGTCCAAACTAGGACCTATCGGATAACTGAGCTACTCAAATGCCTTCTCCTCATATGGGGGGCTTGCAAGTAGAGTTAGCTGGTTCCTACGTAGTTACACGAGAGTGGAGCATTGATATCTAACAATTGTAGCACACTCTGTTCATCTTCTAGATTTTTCCTAGGTAAGTGTCCTATCAATATCCTTATCAACATACTACTTCTTAGTGCTAGTTAGTGTTATACTTGGTGGAAAACATGACACTAGGTGGAAAACATGGTTTAATGCATGATAGACCATGTGAACTATATCCAATGGGCATGATACTTTGCACATGCCTCAACATAGGTGGGACTGATTCATGTGCAAATTGGGATATCCATCGGGTACATGCGCCTTTTAATAATACACCTCAGAGCTTGATTTTTGACAATTGTGCATGACATTAGGTGAAAAAATGGTTTGATGGGTGATCGACCATCCAAAACCTATTTGATGGGCACAACACTTTTCACTTGCCACCAAATAGGTGGGATTGATGTACATGCAAAGTGGGGTGCTCATCAGATACACGCATGTGCAAATAACACACCTGGAAGCAGGTTTTTTGATGATTGTGCATGACACTAGGTGAAAAACATGGTTAATGCATGATTGACCATGCGAACCACTAATGGGCATGATCCTTTGCACCTACCTCAACATAGGTTGTAGTGACATGTGTACAAAGGGGGATGCCCATCGGATACACGTAGGTTTGAGTAACACACATTGAGGAGTGTCTTTTAATGATTGTGCATGACACACAGTGAAAAACATGGTTCAATGCGTGATCAATCATGGGAACCACATCCAATGGGGACAATACTTTTAACATGCCTCAAATAGGTGGAATTGATGCATGTAAAAAGGGGGATGCCCATTGAATAGATGCATGTGCAAATAACACACCTGGAAGTAGGTTTCTTGATGATTGTGCATGACACTAACTGAAAAACATGGTTTAATGCATGATCGACCATACAAACCACATCAGATGGGCATGATACTTTGCACGTGCCTTGAAATAGATGATATTGACATTCTTGAAAATGGGGATTCCTATCAAATACATGCAGGTTCAAATAACAAACCTTGAGGTGTGTTTTTTTATGATTATGCCTGACACTAGGTGAAAACTATGGTTTCGTGCATGATCAACCATATGAACCACATCAGATGGGCATGATACTTTGCACTTTCCTCAACATATGTGGTATTGATGTGCATTTTAAGAGGGATGACCATCGGATATGTGTGCCTTCGAATAACACACCTTGAGGCATGTTTTTTGCTGATTGTGCATGACAGTAGGTGAAAAACATGGTTTAATACATGATCAATTCTACAAACCACATCCGATGGGCATGATACTTTTCACCTGCCTCAACATAGGTGGGATTGATGTGTATGCAAAGGGGGATGCCAATTGGACACATGTAAAATCAAATAACATACCTCGACACATGTTTTTTGACACTAGGTGAAAAACATGGTTTAACACATGATCGACCATGTGAGCCACATCTAATGGACATGATACTCCACATAGGTGAGATATACTTGTGTACAAGTTGGGATGCACATTAGATACGTGCCCCTTCAAATAACACACCACAAAGCATGTTTTTTTGCAATTGTGCATAACACTCTAAAGTGAAAAACATGGTTGCATGAGTGATTGACCATGCGAACCATATCGGATGGGCACATCCTTTGAATTTGCCTCAACATAGGTGGTATTGATGTTGCATGTGCAAATGGGGGTGCCTATCAGATACGTGCAGATTCGAATAACACACCTCATGGCATGTTTTTTGACAATTATGCATGACATTAGGTGAAAAACATTGTTTAATGCGTGATCCACCATGCGAACCACATCCGATGGACCTGAAAATAGAATAAGTATTCCCATAGAATACATGTGCCTTTGAATAACACACCTCAAAGCGTGTTTTTTCATGATTGTGCATGACATTAGGTGAAAAACATGGTTTGATGGGTGATCGACCATGCGAACCATATCCGATGGGCACAATAATTTTCACATGCTTTTAAGTAGGTGGGATTGATGCATGTGCTAAGCATGGTTATCATCGAATATGTTTATGTGTAAATAACACACCAAGAAGTGGGTTTTTTTAATGATTGTGCATGACACTAGGTGAAAAACATGGTTTGATGGATGATCGACCATGCGAACGATATCCAATGGGCACAATACTTTGCATGTGCCTCAACATAGGTGAGATTGACCCATATGCAAAGGTGGATTCCCATCGTATATGTGCAAGTTTGAATAACACACCTCGAGGCATCTTTTTTTATGCGACTGTGCATGACACTAGGTGAAAAACATGATTTAATGCGTGATGGACCATACAAACCACATAGGATAGGCATGATAATTTGCACCTACCTCATTATAGGTGGTTTTGACATGCGTGCAAAGGGGGATTCCCATCCAATACATGGAGATTCAAATAACACACCTCAAGGTGTTATTTTTGACAATTGTGCCCAACACTAGGTGAAAAACATGGTTTAATGGGTGATCGACCATGCGAACCACATCCGATGGGCATGATACTTTGCACATGCCTCAACATAGATGGGTACCAGACTTAATTTTTCTCGTTGTCACCTCCATCTCTAGTTTCATCTTCCTCCCTACAGGCTTGTGATAGACAACCTCAACAGCTCTATTACCTTGACCCAATACAGCTCCAGGTCCTTCCCCCAGACCCACTACAGCTCTATCTCAACCCATCAAATTGTTATCCACACTGAGCCACTACAGCTCAAGATACATCAAGCTGACAACCATCAAGCTCTTCTCAAGCTAATACATACTAATAAGGTTAGTATCTTTTGCTAGAAAAGGCGATATGCATGTTTCTTCAGGTGAGCAAGGGTGACAGAGAGGTGAACATGGGATTAAAAAGAATAAATTCAACTAAGTGTAGGATTTGATTTAGAACTTCTAGTTTCACTCTTGTGGTTGAAAAACCATGTGCTAGCACAAAGAGTGGTTGCACTCCAAATGCTAGAAAAGCAAATTAAGAGTATGATTAAACATGATGACACTAAAGTGGTGGCTGAATATTTTATTAGCGATGCTCAATTCTATGAGATAAAAGCTACACTAACCTAACGTATGCAAGACTTGTGGTAGAAGGTGCATCTCCAAAATAGACCCTTTGAATTGCTGCAATTTTCACTTCAATTATGAAGCATAGTCTTCCAATTCCATTTTCATAGTCTACAACGGTTTCACTTTTGTCTAGTGTTCTTGTACCATACCTCAGGAGGTCACTCATAAATACGTAAGCATAGCATATGGGTTCAATAAAATGGATTTTAAAAATCTTTTTTGCAAGTATTCTACATATAGAATGGTATCATAGAAAATTAAATAGAAAAAGGGTGCATTTTATTCATACAAAAATAGAAAAAGGGTGCATTTTATTAAATAGAAAAAGGGTGCATTTTATTCATACAAAAATTATAGATAAGGGAGGCCTTCAATGCATGTGATATAGAGGATTTATATATAGCGATCCCCTCAAGGTACTATAACATATATAGTCTGTTGCATCAGATATTTTTGTTCAACTAACTACAAGTTCTGCTGATGTAACAAGGCATTTAATGAGCTTACCAAGTCATCTAATCTTGTAATCCTTGCATCTTGCATTTATTGTGATGAGTGATAAAACCCTTTTCCTTTTGCTAAGTAGTAAATTTTTAGAGCTTTTGCCAAGGTGGAAGTGGCATTTTCTACTAAAACTTTAGGATCATCCTCCAAAAAATTAAATAAACTATAGAGATTGGCTTACCCCTAGTTCTATCGATTCGGAAGCTCTCTCTTTTTGTTGTGTTGCAAAGCTTTCTTGATTTTTTTTAACTGCATCCATCATCAACACATCCTATTGATTATCAATTCTATTATGGCCATTTCCATAGGGATTTCCACCCTAGAAACTTGCTCATCTAGTACAAATCCATTGTTCTCCTCTTACTAAGTTGGTTATTTAGCTTAAAAATATCTGAGACCTCTAGGTTTTCTTAGTCTAGGTTTAATGCTCTTATTAGGTGAGTCTCTTCTGCGAGATCTCTTGCTATTAAGACAACCTCGTTTTACTCTCCTTATATTTATTTTCTAAGAGAGAGAATCTAATATTTATGTATGAGTAACCACACTTCTTCAAGTCTACTAAAATTCCTTACTAAATAAATCATTCAACATCAGTGGCTCCAAGCTCTTCACTATCTTGTTCTATTGAAAACAGTAAACACTTACAAGCTTTGTGATTTTCTCTCTACAAGCTTCTCGACTTCAAACCATATGGAAGCCTTTTTTTACTTCAGATTTCTATTTTTTTGTCTTCTTCTCCTCTTTCTTGGACTTCTTACCTATTTCCTTCTTCTTTTTTTGTTTCTTATTTTTATCTTTCCATTTGAATCACTATTGAATGCCTCACTAGTGGAATCATGCTCTATGTGAAACTCACTATGTGTATCTTAGGAACTAGATTAAGAATTGTTGTGAAATCCATCTCTCCTTTGTTTTTGTTTCTTTCATTTTTGTGTCAATTCTTCTTTTAGCCCTCTTGGCTAATCTATCTAGGAGTTGAACCCATTTGCACCCAATGGTATGTCTATGCCCCCAACAAAAATCCACACCTTGGGTTTCAACCCCTTATAGATGTACTATACCAATGTTTTGTTGTTCAATCTTTTAGTTGCATCTCATCTTGCACTCAGGTTGTGGAAACATTGAGCATAGTCCTCAATGGGTTTTCACATTCTGCCAAGTAAATTTTTATGATAGTTTGTGAGTTTTGCAAGTTTTTCTCTATGTGAGGTTAATAGCTATGGGCTATCTATAATCCTTGCATATAAATGTAATTACTAGAACACTAAATGAGAACCCGTAGTAATATTAGGTGATAAATTGTAATTCACATGATAATTGCATGCCTAGAATTTGTAAATTCACTCACACTAAAATTTTGAAACCAACAAAAAGCCATTCTTAGTGTGAAATGAGAAACCTCCGAATAAACTTAATGGTTCAAGAAAGAGAAAGCATTTGATGTTAGCAAAATAATACATGGAAAAATTTGGATAATGTCTATGTCTACTCTGATTGTTCATCTTCAAAATCATTATCCTCCATTGCAATGTCATCTAAAAACACACAAGGATTTCTCTTCTTTACCTTCATAGTCCATGTATCATAGATCTCCTTATGCCTTGCCATGAGGGATGCCTCTTCCTCTACACAATATGGAAAAGTCCTAAAAATTATTAAAATCTTGAACGTTTCAATGCCATGGAGTATGTTTGTCAATAAAAAATCTAGAATGCCATACTTTTATATATACTATAGTTCTTTGTGGTACGTTGGCTAGAACTCATCAATTAATTGATGAGTTTTGAATCTACCTCCCTTCCATGACTACACATAAACATATTAAACCATAAGTTATGTAATCCATGAAGAAAAGTTTTCTATCACAATGAAAAACAAATAAACTCTAACTATGTGGCGTATTGGCCCATTGTAGCCACATGAACTCCTACATTTTCAGCTACCTCAAGGCCACCACACAACCAAGAAATACATATAAAAACACCCCTCGCTCTTTGTAGAAGGAAACAAGTTAGGAACTACATCAATAAGACATTTTTTACCAACCCTGGGTCTTCTAGCTTGCAATAGACCACTCCGACTATGGAAGGTAGTGTGCCCAAATGTTAACTTTTTTAAGCTAAATGTCACCAAGTCCCTCTTCCTTTAGAGTTTCAAGAATTTCTCCTTCTGTCTCATCTTTCATTTCTTTCTCAACCTCACTTTGTGCCATAAAACATTATAAATTTTAGTTGATACCAAGAACAATTATGCCTAAGTGGTGTAGTCCAAAAAAGTTTTACCCAAGAATCTCCTTACTATAGAGATAAAGCGCATGAAAGCTACTTAGAAATTTAGTCTCAAGCTACTAGTGCTAGGAAGTATGAAAGAAAACAAGGTTTTAGCAAGCATATAGCATGTTTATGGATACCAATGAACCATTCTTGACCAGTCCCTCTCTCATTCCACCCTTATGCAGAGGTAGAACAATCATTGAAGAGAAAGACAACTTAGGTAGATTGAAGAGGTTGCACAGCTTTTAAAAATGGAATTTCAAACTGGCTCATGCTCCTTTGGTGTAAATCTATCTGTGAACCAAGATGGACTCTATTTTTAAAAAGGCATCTTCATTAATCCTATCAAAGAAGATCCTTTTAATAAATCTCCAAAGATAATATACCAACTTCAATCTCAAGAGACAAGAACTGAACACATATCGGTTCAACCTATTTAAAGCCCTTCTTGAGGGAGATTCAATTGTACTACTTATAGTAATGAAAGCTACCTTCAATAGATATGTTTGGAGGGATTAGGTCTAAAACTTTCTTCTTGCGTAAATTTGGTCTCAAAACGGGCCTTGCACCTTTTTTGAGAAGCTTCCAAGTTTTGTAAGGCATGTAATCTGCATTCATCCAAGGCTTCTAGCTATACCAAGCATTGAGCATAGGCATCCTCCTGTCCTTCTATTCTTGCACAACAATAGTGTGAAGACTATGTATCTCCAATTCAATGGGCAACATGGCTTCTATTTCATACACTAGTTGGAATGGTGTAAATCCAATAGCTAGCTTGTGTGTGGTTTTGTAAGCCCATAAAACTTCTGCCAAGTGCCAATCCCAATGCCTTTTCTTGGTGTCTACAAGCTTTCCCATTGAATTGCACAACAATCCATTTGTTTTCTCAGCCAAGCCATTACATTGGGGATAGTATGGTGTGGACATACTATGATTTATCTTTAGCTTATGCACCACATCTTCAATTAGTTCATTTCTAAAAGAGGTTCCTCCATCAATGAGAATTTCCAAAGGACAACCAAAGCATGAACAAATTTGATCAAAGAGAAAATTTGCAAGTGTGCTTGCCTTGCTATTGATTGTGGCCTTGGCCTCTGCCCACTGAGTCGCACAATCTATGGCCACCAATAAATAATGCTTGCCCTGAGATGAGCGAGGGAGTGGTCCCACAAAGTCCAACCCCCACCTCTCAAATGGTCCATATGTTGGAATAGGCTTCAAGGGCCCAGGAATCAATTGTCGCCTTCCAAATTTTTGACATACTTTACAACTTCGACACCATTCATATACATCCTTATGGAGGCATGGCCAAAAGTAACGTGCATTAAGAATTCTCCTAGCTGTCCTCGTTGAAGCAAAATGACCAGAGCATTCATGACACATTTCTAGGATTCTCCTAGTCTCCATGGGATGGACCACTCGATAGAGCACCTTATATTTTCCCAATTTATAAAGAAATTCATCAACAATAGTATAGGGGCAAGCCTTTCTTACCAATCTCTGCTTTTGTTGTGGGGTTAATCCTCAAGGAAACATGCCTTCTTCCACATATTGCTAAACATTTTGCAGTTCTGGCCATCTAGTGTCCACTAAAGAAACCACCCCCCAATCTTGTACTACAATGGCTTGAGTAGCTAACTCATTTGACCTTTGATTTTCTTTTTTGTTTACATGAACAAACTTGCAAAAATCAAATTGACTACATAGTGCCATAGCCTTTTGATTAAGCTCCTTCAAATGAGGATTTCTTGTCTTGTAATGCCCTTGCATTTGCTTTATAATAAGCTGAGAATCTCCTCTTACTTCCAATTCTTTAACTTGACTTTGAAGACAACCCTCCAAACCAAGAATCAAAGCATTATACTCAACTGCATTATTATTTGTGATACTTGAAGCTCTTGTCCCTTGCCCACACCTCTTGACCTTCAAAAGTCATCAAGACTATCCCCCCGGCTCCTTGTTCGCATGAAGGACTAAGCCCCATCAAAATACAAGAGAAAAGCTATTGGTGGTGTCTCCCTTTCATCATTAATGTCCTCCTTATATTTCTTTTCTTCTCTTAGATCCTGCCATCCTGTGAGCAGTCCTGTGAGCAAATCTACCATAGTGGACCTAGTGGTATTTTCAGTGACAAAAGAGAAAGAGAACTCTTGAAGCTTTGACAACCATTTTGCAAATCTCCCCCCAGGATTAGGCTTGTGAACTAGATATGCTAATACAGACTGAGGTAAGGAAGAAAAATGGCCGAGGTAATAAATAGGAGCGAAAATTTCTAACTGAAAACACCAAAGAGAGGGCTTGCTACTCCATTTCTTCATACCTTGTTTCCACCTCTATAAGTTGTTGGCTGGCATAATAGATGGGTTGCATTCTACCTGCCTATCCTTTTTCTAGCAATACAGCACCAACTGAATGCAAAGATACACTTAAATTTACATAAAAGTCTTGAGACCAATCAAGGGGCTTCAAGATTGGGCCCTTACTCATGGCCTCCTTAAGTTGCTAAAAAGACTCTTGTTTCTCCACACCCCATTGGAAAGAAACTCATTGTCTTGTCAACAAGTTCATGGGATGCACTATCTTTGTGAAATCATCACAAAAGCATTGATAATACTTGCTTTTTCGTAGAATTCTGTGAACACCAGTGACACTCTCAAGACTTGGCAATGCCATGATTGCTTGAACCTTGTCAGGATCCATTTGCAAGCCTTCTTCAGACACAATATGCCCCAACAAGACTACTTTTGTTTGAGCCAAAATGACATTTGCTAGGATTTAGACACCCTTTTGCTTCATCAATCCTAGTTAAGTCCACCTTTAACTTCTCCATGTTATCTATGCACCGAGAATAAATGCAAAAATCATCCAAAAACCCTTATGAACTTTCCCAACTAAGGCTCGAGCACTTGACTCATGAACCTTTGAAATGTAGCTGGTGCATTGGTCAACCCAAAAGGCATCACTCTATAAACAAAAACTCCCCAAGGTGTGACAAATGATGTTTTCTTTTGATCTTCCTCCCAAATACGAATTTGAAAGTACCCAGAATACCCATCACATATAGAATACATCTCATGCCCTGCTACTTGGTCTAGTAATTCATCTTGGAATGGCAAAGGAAAACGATCCCTCTTAGTGCATGCATTCAAAGGAAGAAAATCCACACAAACCCACCACTTATTTCCTTTCTTTGGTGTGACAACTACAGGAGATATCCATTCTGAATCATCAACAGGAAAGATGAATCCCGCCTCAAGTAGTTGTGTTACCTCTTTCTTTAGTGCCTCAGCTTGGATCACCCCCAATCACCTTAAGCGTTGCACAACTGGCTTGCTTTCTAGCTTCAACTCAATCTTGTGCTCCACAAGAGAGGCTGGTCGAACTTGTGAATAGCTTGTTGCAAAGAGACATGGAAAATCATCTAACATATCCAAGTACTAGAGCTTCTCACTACCTGATAGAGAATCACCAAGAAGCTCTTCATTGCATTGGTGTCGTTTAGTGTGCTCCACATCCTCCACATGAAGTGTCTCCATAGGATCTTCTTGTACCACCACCTTGTTCCCTCCTGACTCATCTCGATCAGCAGCACTAAGACAAAGACCAAAGGCCACTCCTTCCACCTCGAGCTAGACTCCTCGGAGCTACACCTTGTCTCTTCTTCTTCATCGGTTAACTATCTGATGTTGAAGACTCCTCCTTGACAACTTACTTTTTGCAACTTTTGATGTTGTAGCACACCTTCTTATCATTTCCCTGCAACAATATCCCACTTTTGAATAGCCTTTACCTTGCATAGCCAGGGCCTTCCCAAAATCAATGGATAGGCACGTGCATCTAGCTTGGTAGGGATCACCTAAAAAGTAGTCGGCACAGAAATTCCACATACATCTACTTCTAGATTCTTCACAACTCCCAAGGTCTTTAACTTAGTGTTGTCAGCCAATTTGATGCGATAAGGAGAGGTAGTACTAGAGTATTTAAATTAGCATCTATCATGGTCTTCTCACTCATGAAATTAATCGATGCACCTCCATCAATGTATACATTAGAAATCACTTGACCATCAATGATCACATCAACCACAGGTACATTATCACCAACATCTATATCTACCTTTTTAACAATAGGAATGGCACTTTTCTTCTTTTTCTTCTTTGACACTCTTGTGCTTGCTAGCTTTCCCCATTCCTTCCGTAGTTTTGGAGACAAAGCAAGTAATTGACCAAAGGTGATATGAGCTTCCTTTTCTTTAAGGTCGGACAACAAGTCATAGCTTCCAATTCCTTGTCCTAAAGGAAAGTCTAACTAGCTAATTCTCCTTCTAGATGCCCTCTTTTTCTTAATATGGCATTCCTCTTCCTGATGCTCCTCCTCTACTTCTTTCTTGCTTTCTTCTTCTTCTTTTTCTTTACCATGCCCCGGTTTAGCCATCATTACCTCTCTTTCCTCATCCCTTGATGAAGCTTCTAACAAGGATACTTGTTTTTCTTCTTTCTTTCTCAATCTAGGACACTTGGGGTGATAGTCACCCTTTTCATTACATTCATAATAAGTGACCCCACTCTTATCTTGAGGCCTATCTTCACTCTTTAGTGCTCTAGGTTGTTGTGCATTAACCAAATGCAATTTCAAATCAACAAACTCTGCCATCAATTGGGAGATATTATGATCTAACTCAAAGGACTTTGGTACCTGAGGAGTGCCCATTATCTCCACCTTAGAAGTTCAAGCTGTTGAAGACACAAAAGATGATTCGATGTTTAGAGAAGCTTCTTTCTTGGTCGCAATGCGAAGTGCCTCCATGTATGTTGTTGGATGTTTACTCATTACTTTTGAGCGAAGATGAGGCTCCAAAGCCATAACAAATCTGTTGATCTTTAAGTGCTCCATCCCTACAGGACTTTGAGGGGCCGATGATGCAGATGCCATAACTTGCAAAGCTTCCCTTTCATACTTTGTCCATAAAGTTTCATATCGGATTGCCAACGTAGAGACCATCTCACTCTCTCCTTGATAGAACCGGTCCAACTGCAACATCAAAGCATTTGGTGACTCCACTACCCCAAATCTCTGCTTCATTGCAGCCACCACTTGGTCCCTGTCCTCATTAGTAGAGTCAGCAAGGCCTCATGCCAACTCAAGGCTACACCTTCAAGAAAATCATGCAAAATCTCTGCCCGATCCTTCATGGACCATATAGAAAGCCGGTATCCTGGAACAAAATCCCAAAGATACGACTCCGGGTCTTTCCCTTGGGTCCCTCAAAACACTAGAATCTTCACCGTGATGAAACACAAAAACAAAACACCAAGATCCAATTAATATCTCAAACAAGATCCCATAGAGCCTTAGTATACCAAGACCAACTTATTGTACATAACCACTTGTTGAAAACCCTCCACAATGTGATTCTCAACAAAATCTTCAAAAATAAGTGACCAATAAGCACCACGAAAACATTATGTATACATGCATTCAAGAATCACCCTTGTCACAATTGGAAGTGCACATAATAGCTTCAAGATATTGTACTCTTCATTATTTGCATAGCAAAAGAAGTTGAAAGCATTGAGAATCACCACTCCATTGTTATAGTCAAAAACTACCCAAAGACTCAACTTTTCTTCACACCAAGCTGCCAGTGCATGAAACAATCCCCAACCTATCATTGTGCCTGCAGACATCATTGTCGATTCACCAACATATTCAAGAGTGCAAACATAAAGGATATGATCATGATGACCATGCGAATAGCTTGAACATCACCTTCACAATCTTCTAGTTCTCTTAAATGGGATGCAATCTCTTCTAATGGAGTTCTTTTAGGCATCTTCTTTATCACATCAAAAAACACATGCCTATACTAGGCATAAGATGCAATCAAGTACACTTGAGACCATTTAGTAAGGTTGGAATAGTGTAACATCTAATTCGAGAACTATAACCTCAAAATGAGAACTCTAGGGAAATCTTTCAAAGATTTTGTTCTTTTCATGTGAATTTTACATATTTTTTAAAAAGATGGTCATTTTGCATAGTGTCTTTTGACAAAAGACATAAAAACCATCTTTTTTTGAAAGAAATTCGACAATGATTTTTTAGAAAACAGGCATGAAAACCTTTACTTAGAATTCAAAATCCACATAAAATACAATAATGTCTCAAAACCATTACAATATGGACCTATCATCCAATGCAAATAAAAGGACCATGGCATGACATATTTTAAAAGTCTAATATGCTAGAAATTACATTGCTTCACAAATATACATGCCATTGATCCTACAAAAAATAGTACTCATCCTCGAATCCTATACTTTCAAATGCACTAGAGCTAAAGATTTGTGGGGTAAAAGTTGTAAGAGCCTTCCTCCTCCAAACTATCCACTAAAACATTCTCTGAGTCAACCTAGCCAAGTTGAGATGCCACCCTCTTTCTTGCATGACATGTCTTGTCTTTAACTTGTGCACTGCATCCAATCAATGTCTTTGGAATCTTTCAAGATAATGTTATGTATTGTGTCGCCTTTGGCAATTTCCTTGCTTGTCTCAATTGAAATGCATATATCAAAATATCTAACCCAATAGCTCAATCGATGATATCATCTACCAAGTTCTACCTTGCTTGCTTTATGCAACCAAGCTATATGCTTGGTCAATGATATTATTGACCGAGTGAGCCAAAACCTTTGAAACTTTAAATTATTTGAGAAAAAAGTAAATTTTTTGTAGATTCATATTTTGGTACTTTTGACATTAGAAATGAGCTCGAAAGGCCCCAAACCCCTAAAAATGACTACAAACACAGATACCTTCTGACAATTTTTTGAAAATGCCCAAAGGAAAAAGCATGTCCCCATGTGCTAGGTTGATGACATCATCGACCTAGTGCACGTTTTGTCAATGATATCATTGACAAAGAATGGCTGCAATGGGAAACGCTCATAGAACCTACAAATCCTTGAAAAACAGAGCAACACTCTTCAAAAATATGCACAAGCTCTAAAAATTCACAAACAGAAGAGACAGAACAAGTGTGCTAGGTACAATCTCCTCCCATAGGAGTGCTGCTCTCCTTCCACCTTCTATGTATTTATGTATATTCCCCAAAAAGCTTCCGAGCAAAAATCATACAAAAGCTTGTGTGGTTTCTTGTTCGAGGATGCGGGGTGTGTGTGCTTCCCATGCTATGGATGACGAGAACCCTGGCTCTGATACCACTGCGATGGGAAACGCTCGCGGAACCTGCAAATCCTTGAAAAATACAGCAACACTCTTTGAAAATACGCACAAACTCTCAAAACTCACAAATGGAAGAGACAGAACAAGCGTGTTGGGTACAATCTCCCCCCAAAGGAGTGGTGCTCTCCTTCCACCTCCTATGTATTTATGTATATTCCCCAAAAAACTTCCGAGCAAAAATCATACAAAATCCTCTGTGGTTTCTTGTTCAAGGATGCGGGGTGCAATGGTCTTGGTCAATGATATCATCGACGAAACGCGTGCCAGGTCGATGATATCATCGACCTAGCATGTGGACGCATGCTTTTTCCTCTGGGCATTTTCAAAAAATTGTCGGAAGGTATCCGTGTTTGTAGTCATTTTTTGGGCCTTCTAAGCTCATTTTTGATGTCAAAAGTACCAAAATATGAATCTACAAAAATTTTACTTTTTTCCTTAAATAATTTAAAGGTTTTGGCTCAGTCGAATAAAAGTTTTCCATTCTTTCCATATGTGATTTAAAAAGTGGGTGAAAAGTCTCGTTTGGACAATAATGAGTAGAACATGCTATTAGGTGCAACAAGTTAAGATAATAAAAGTTATTTTTTGATAAAAATACAAAGGGCATGGGAAGGTAAAATCTTTAAGATGTCAAAAGTACCAAAATATGAATCTATAAACTTAAATAATTTAAAGGTTTTGGCTCAGGCGAATAAAAGTTTTCCATTCTTTCCATATGTGATTTAAAAAGTGGGTGAAAAGTCTCGTTTGGACAATAATGAGTAGAACATGCTATTAGGTGCAACAAGTTAAGATAATAAAAGTTATTTTTTGATAAAAATACAAAGGGCATGGGAAGGTAAAATCTTTAAGACTTTGAGAATATAGAAAATCGAAATATATTTTGCGATATAGTGGAGGCTCTTTTTAATTTATAGGCACGATGTTTGAAAAATGTATGAATTCTATAAGTTTTTAGTTTTTGACTACTCAAAATATAGCTCTTTTCTAAAAAAGTTATAATTTTAATGAATTTTTGAGGGAATCTTAAAAAGGTACCAATGTTACGTACCTGAAATAGATGTTACATTGTTTTTTGGGATGAATCCAATACCAAACATACCTGGCGTCTCCACCAAAAGATGTGACATGAAGTTGGGGGTAATAAACTTCATGCACCTCTTCACTTCCTGCCGCTTTCGAATTGAGTGATAAAGATATTCATCACTGGGAAAGGGACATTAAAAAGAAGCTTTTATACCAAGAAACCACACCATACTATCCTCCCTTATATGAGAATGAAGATGGTAACATCCCAAGTGATGTTGTACTCAAGCATAGGGAGAAGGAAAGGATCAGTGGAGGCCATAATCTCAGTAAGCCACAGTCTGCACCAAAGAGAAGAGCGATATGTTGTTGAAAGAAGATCTTGCAGCTCAACATGACTTGAACTGACATATATCGAGCAGTTTGAAGGGGCTGATTGGGTCGGATGGGTAGGTTCTGAGGAAACATTGCACCTCCATAGAAGACACCTTTACACTTAGCTCAAAAGACTCTCCAAAGTGTCATAAGACATAGAGACCCATAACTTTCAGTAGAGACATGATATAAAATATTCAAAGACATATCTAAATGCTCCTTGAAATGGGCTTCGCTCTGATATAAGTTTCGTAAGAAACAGAGAAGCGATCGGAAAGATATGGCAACAATAATTGAAGAATAGGATGATTCTCCTTGAAGAGATCTTTGCGCTGATATAAGTTTCATTCAAATTGGACCATTGAGCAAAAAATTATGAGCAAAATACTAACAGGGGGTTAAACTGTCATGAAAAACATCTACTCCTTCTATTGGTGCCAACTTGGGAGAATACCACCTCCATGATTAGACTTCATCAATGATCCAAGTCCCATAGAGGTCATCTAGGAGGGAAGAAAGAGCTCCCTTTGTGACTTGGGAAATAGATAAACCATGTATGCGCAATGAGTGGCTGAATAGACAATACTTTTGAGCACTTTTGAAGAGAAAACAATGAAAAAAGGGAAGAGACACTCAAGAGGGAGAACCCGAAGTGACCTTCATTACCAAGAGAGTGAGACTCCACTCCAATGCAACTCAAAATACTACAAACACAAGGGAGAAGAAGAGGTTTCATACGTACAAGAGGGAGCGGAAGCTCCAAGACTACTCATAAAGAGAGAATGAACTAGAGAGAGATGGACTCAAGAGCTTACATAAGAGAATATCTACAAGAGGGAGAGAAGGCTTATGAAAGAGGCTTGAGGAGACTAGAGCTACAGCAACATGAGGCCTAATGGGGGGAAGAGATGTTGAACAAGGGAGAGGAGGGCTCCTTTTATAGAGATTTTGTCACCCTCCTTCACCCATTTACAATTGCTACCTTTAGATTCCTGTCCCCATCAATCAGATAAGCCCATATGTCACTATCTAGGTCCTTTTTGGATACTCTTGCCATGTGTCCCATCAAAAGATGCTCAAGACTCTTAAAATATTGAGAAAGTCAAAAGTCTCCCCACATGGAGCCCATAGGGACACTCTCTTTTCCATATGTCCACATCCTCGTTATTCCACACAGGAATTCTAGAAGGATTCCTCTTGACTCCATGCTCCTCCACATGCCTTCCACATGCTTGGCATGTGATCTCTCTTATATTATTGGAACACATGGACATGAGCCCACCTCTTTATATGACTCACTCTTCCTATTTTCTAAAAACCCCATAATATCCCATACACAAATAACTCTCACCCCATACCAAGGTATTTATCATTCATACACATGTATTTACAATGATCCATTCCACTCATCCTCTCAATCCCATACAATATCTTAAAAAATAGAAATAAGTGAGAGCCGCTAGGCTATCACTTGAAACTCAAACTCTTATCAAACATAGAAGAAAACAATACCAATGTCAAATAAAAAATATCAATTTTTGGCATCACAGCATCTGCAAGTCCTTAAAGAAACCACAAAACCATATGTTGATGGCAAGCCTATGAACCCAATACTATGGGAATGTGAGTACCAATTAAAGTTTGACCTTGTGAGCTTATACCAAATACTGTGATGTGACTTGGAAATCAATGCAAATATAACAAGGCACAACTCCAATACTCTATTCTTATGAAAATGGAGGCCTCAATGTTAAATCCCTAGGTGCCCAACATGATGCATAAATGGGAGACTATGAATAGGTAGCCCTAGAAGGTAGAGATTTTGAAAATGTACAGCACCATTCAAGAGTCAGTATGAGATTCTAAAGCAAGTTGAGTGGGGTATTTATTGAGTCCCTCCAAGAACACCACCACTTGGAAATGCATCCCACATTTTCTTCAATGCTTCTAAGGCATTAAGTAATTCTTGGGATCCCTCAATTGAATCTGGTAATGGCTTCAAGAAGTGCTTTGGAGTAACTCGTAACTTGTAAACCACCTCGTCATTCTTTCCTTGGCACACAATTTCTATCAAATTGTTTTCTTTAATATTGATGTTTGATACCATGCCACCATTTCTTACTGCCTCTGCAGAATATTTCGGGCTTGATATGTTCTCTGAAGTGATCACCAAAAAATACTTTGATTTGTGCTCCATAAAATACCAAGCATGTTTAAGGTATTTGAAAGACACCTTGGAACCAAAACTGGAAGCCATGGAAGCCATAGTTTTCTGAAAAGCAATCAAAAATAAAAAATGAGAAATACAATGATTTTTAAACTCAAAATATTAAATAAATTTTTAATTAAATATTCTTTTAAGTTTTATTTATTTTTAATTTTTAAAATAAAATATTTTTTTCCCTTTTTAATTATTTTATTTTAATTATTAGTTTATTTTTATATTTAAAATTTAATTTAATTTTTTGATTTTTTTAAAGTTTTATTTATTTTAACTTTTTTAATTTTGACGGGACAGGGCGCAGGGAAGGGGTGCGGGGAAGGGGGAGCGGCAGGGGACGGGGTGAGAGGGGACGGGGAGAGGGCACGAGCAGGGACGAGGAGGGGGCACGGGAGTGGACAGGGAAGGGGGAGCGAGAGGGGACGGGGAGGGGGCGCGGGCGGGGAGGGGGAGGCGGAGGGGGGCATCACCGCCCCCCCTCCGCCTCCCCATCCCCGCCCACACCCCCTCCGCCTCCCCCTTGCCCCATGCCCCCTTCCCCTCCCCTTGCCCCCCCTCACCTATTGCGCATGCAACAGGTGAGCCCCTCCCCCTCCCCGCCCCCTCCCTCTCCCCCTTGGCCCATGCCCCACGCCCCCTCCCCCTTGCCCTCCCCATGCCTGCCCCCTCCCCCTTGCCCAACCCCTTGCCCTCCCCACGCCCCCTCCCCCTTGCCCTCCTCGTGCCCCGCCCCCTTCCCTTCCCCCTTGCCCCCCCGTGCCCGCCCCGCCTCGCCCCTCCCCTTGCCCGCACTGCACCGCCCCACCTCTCCCTTTGCCCCCGCCCCGCATGATGCCCCCCTCCCCGCCCGTGCTCCCTCCCCCTTGCTCGCCCCTCCCTTTGCCCGCACCCTCCCCTTGCCCCCGCCCCGCACCTGTTGCGTGCGCAACAGGTGGGAGGATCCCCCCACCTGTTGCGCACGCAATAGGTGAGGGGGGCGATGCCCCCCTCCCTGCCCCTTGCTCACCCCCTTGCCCTCCCCACACCCCCTTTCTCGCCCCTCACCCGTCCCCTTGCCCTCCCCGCCCCTCGCCTGCCCCCTTGCCCTCCCCACACCCCCTCGCCCACCCCTGGCCCGCCCCCTTGCCCTCCCCACGCCCCCCCTTTCCCTACGCCCATCCCCTTGCCCTCTCCACGCCCCTCCCTTCCCTTCCCCCTTGCCCCTCCCCTTGCCCTCGCCCTGCACCTGTTGTGTGCGCAACAGGTGGGGGTATCCCCCCACCTGTTGCGCACACAACAGGTGAGGGGGGTGATGCCCCCCTCCCCGCCCCTCACCTGTCCCCTTGCCCTCCCCACGCCCCCTCGCCCGCCCCCTTGCCCTCCCCATGCCCCCCCTTCCCTCTGCCCACCCCCTTGCCCTCCCCACGCCCCCCCTTCCCTTCCCCCTTGCCCCTCCCCTTGCCCCCGCCCCACACCTATTGCATGCGCAACAGGTGAGGGGGGCGATGCCCCCCTCCCCGCCCCTCGCCCGCGCCCTTGCCCTCCCCACGCCCCCTTCCCTGCCCCTCGCCCGCCCCCTTGCCCTCCCCGCCCCTCGCCCACCCCCTTGCCCTCCCCATGCGCCCTCGCCCGCCCCTCGCCCGCCCCCTTGCCCTCCCCATGCCCCCCCCCTTCCCTCCGCCCGCCCCCTTGCCCTCCCCACGCCCCCCCCTTCCCTTCCCCCTTGCCCCTCCCCTTGCCCTGCACCTGTTGCGCACGCAATAGGTGAGGGGGGCGATGCCCCCCTCCCCGTCCCTCGCCCACCCCCTTGCCCTTCCCACGCCCCTCGCCCGCCCCTCGCCCGCCCCCTTGCCCTCCCCATGCCCCCCCCCTTCCCTCCGCCTGCCCCCTTGCCCTCCCCACGCCCCCCCCTTCCCTTCCCCCTTGTCCCCCCCCCCCCCGCGCCCGCCCCCTGCCCCTTCTGTTGGTCGACCGATGGAAGGGGAGGGGGCGGGCGCAGGGGCAGGGGGCGAGCACGGGGGGGGGCCAAGGGGGAAGGGAAGGGGGGGCGGAGGGAAGGGGGAGCGACGATGGGGAGGGGGGAAGGGGAAGGGGCAGCGGCAGGGGGCGGGCACGGGGGGCAATGGGGAAGGGAAGGGGGCGGGTGGAGGGAAGGGGGCGGGGGCGGGCAAGGGGGAGGGGAAGGCAATGCGGGGCGGGGGGCAAGGGAGAGGGGAAGGGGAAGGGGGCGGGGCAGGCGGAGGGAAGGGAGCGGGGCAAGGGGGAGGGGAAGGCAGTGGGACAGGGAGGGAAAGGAGAGGAGGGGAAGGGCCCTTGGGGAGGGAGAGGAGGGGAAGCGGAAGGGAAGGCAGGGAGGAGAGGGAAAGGGGGAAGGGAAGGGAAGGGAGGGGAGAAGCGGGAGGAGAGGGGAAGGGAGGGGGAGGGGAGGGGAGAGAGGAAGTTGGAGAAGAGGGAGGGAGGGAGTACCTGAGTGGAGAGGTGGTGGAGCTCCAGGAAAGTTGTGAGAGAGAATAAGAGAGTTGTGAGACAGAATGAGGAGAAGTAGAGTTTTATAGGAAATGGATAGCTTTTAGGTCTAGTCAGCTTGTTTTAGTTTTTAAGGTTTTTTTAGTTCTTTTAGGTTCACTATAAGTAGAACATTCTTCATTCTCTCTTTCATTCAAAGATCATTCGTTTACACTCCATGCTTCTCTCCTCTCATCAACCTGTTGCAGGATTCTCAAAAATTTTCAAAAGGTTGCAAGAGGTGAGTTCATTTCTAACCTATTGCGTACGCAAGAACTTCTAAAAATCAAGTTTTTATAAATTTGAATTTTTTTTCAAATCCGATCTTTTTCTCAAAAACTTGTGTGTACGCAACAACTTAAAAAACCATTTTAGCATTAAATCTTTTTTTCCACAAATTTTCCTCTTTAACTCAAACTCTCACAACCCCTCCCTACCTATTGTGTATGCAACAACTTCAAAACAAAATTTAACACTCAAACCCTACCTATTGCGTACGCAACAACTTCAAAACAAAATTTAATCATAAATCTCTCAAAAAAACTCATCAACCAAAAAAAACAATCTATTACAAATTTCTCTCTCAACCTCAAAGCCACTCAAACCTCCCTACCTATTGCATACGCAACAACTTCAAAACAAAATTTAATCATAAATCTCTCCAAAAAACTCCTTTAAAAAAAAAACAATCTATTATACATTTCTCTCTCAACCTCAAAACCACTCAAACCTCCCTACCTATTGCATATGTAACAACTTCAAAACAAAATTTTATCATAAATCTCTCCAAAAAACTCCTTAAAAAAAAAAAACAATCTATTACACATTTCTCTCTCAACCTCAAAGCCACTCAAACCTCCCTACCTATTGAGTATGCAACAACTTCAAAACAAAATTTTATCACAAATCCTCCAAAAAACTCTTCTCACGACACTTTATTACAAATATCTCTATCAACCTCAAAACCACTCAAATGTCCCTACTTATTGCCTACGCAACAACTTCAAAACAAAATTTAATCATAAGTCTTTTCAAAAAACTCTTTTCACTACACTTTATTAATATAAGAAATCCATTTATAATATTTTTACTCCATAATATAATAAATTTTTATTAACTAATGTTAAAATATAATTTTGCTTATTATTAATCTATAAATTAATATAAATATTATATAATTATTATATAAATAAATATATAAATACATTAATTTAAAAAAAAAGTTGAAAGGGAGGTCTTCTAGCATATGTGCTTTATATAATACTTACTCATAAAACAATGAAGAATTAGTGAATATATTACTCTTCTATACATTATTAACTTAAAAACTAATATAAATATAAATTAATTATTATGTAAATTTAAATAAATATATAAATAATTAATATTATACATTAATAACATTTAAAATTATGTAGATTATATATTAATAATCTTTCAATTTTAAAAAGGAGTCAATAAAAGAATTAAATTAATTTTAAAAATAAGAAAATATTAAAATTTACACACTTACTTTTAGCATGTATGCTTTTATTCCATGTGTATAATACTTGTTAGTTAGTCGAAGAATGAAAAATTAGATAATGCATTTGTAAGGTAGGTATTTAAAACCATAGAATCTAGAAGACTACAGTATCATTGCATCCATATCATTTTTTTACTTTAGTAACCATCAGATATCCATGATTCCATGTGTATAATACTTGTTAGTTAGTCGAAGAATGCAAAATTAGATAATGTATTTGTAAGGTAGGTATTTAAAACCATAGAATCTAGAAGACTATAGTATCATTGCATTCATATCATTTTTTTACTTTAGCAACCACCAGATATCCATGGTATCCATGATATGGAATACATATTTCTTAGAATGTCCATGATATGGAATACATATTTCTTCGAATATTTCTTATCACATACTTTTTCATTTCTTCTCATACACCATGCAGCATGAATGTAAGAAAATATGAATCGGTGTGCTTTTAGCCTATGTACTTGTTCCTAATCAGTAGGATACTTTGACTAGGTAGGCTTGTAACTACTTAAAGTAAAGCCTTTGCAAAGGATCGTACCTTCTGATACACCATGCAGCATGAATGTAAAAAAATATGAATTGGTGTGCTTTTAGCCTATGTGCTTGTCCTTAATCAGTAGGATACTTTGACTAGGTAGACTTATACTTACTTAAAGTAAAGCCTTTGCAATGTATCGTACCTATAAACAAAACACTTTGGAAAGCATATAGCATATAGTCTATATATATCTAAACTAAATACTTTAGAATGCATATTTTATATAGTCTATATATCTTAAATCTTACACCCTAAATCTTAAATCCTAAAGTTTCCTAAATCTTAGGTTATATAATCTAAGCTCTTAAACTTATATAATAGTTATAATCCCTAAACCTTAAACCCTAATCCCTATAACTTAAATTCTAAAACCTAATTTTCAATTGTAAACCCTAGATTCTACACTCTAAGCTCATGATCTTATATACTAAACCTTAAAACCTAAATCCTACACCCTAAAACAATAATCATAAACCCTAAATGCTAAACCCTAAACCCTATATTTTTAACCCTAAACCCTAAACCCTAAATCCTAAACCCTAAATCCTAAAAATATAATCATAAACACTAAACCCTAAATACTAAATCTTAAATCCTAAGCCCTAAATCCTTAACCCTAAATACTAAACCCTAAACCCTAACCCTAAAATACAATCAAAATTTTATGATTTTTCTCGATTTGTGCAACATGTTATATATACCCCCAACCTGTTGCTTGAGCAACAGGTTGGGGGGTGGTTGGGGGATATACCCCCAACCTGTTGCTCAAGCAACAAGTTGGGGGGTATATCGAACATGTTGCACAAATCAAGAAAATTCTCGATTTGTGCATCATGTTGGATATACCCCCCAACCTGTTGGTTGGGGGATATACCCCCAACGTGTTGCTCAAGCAATAGGTTGGGGGGTATATCCAACATGATGCACAAATCGAGAATTTTCTTGATTTGTGCAATCAAGAACAGGTTGGGGGTATATCCAATCTGTTGCACAAATAAAGAAAATTCTCGATTTGTGCAACATGTTGGATATACCCCCAAGGTTGGGGGTATATCCAACATGTTGCACAAATCGAGAATTTTCTTGATTTGTGCAATCAAGCAACAGGTTGGGGGTATATCCAATCTGTTGCACAAATCAAGAAAATTCTCAATTTGTGCAACAGGTTGGATATACCCCCAACCTGTTGCTCAAGCAACAGGTTGGGGGAATATCCCCCAACCTGTTGCTTGAGCAACAGGTTGGGGGTATATCCAACCTGTTGCACAAATCTAGAATTTTTGAGCAACAGGTTGGGGGTATATCCAACCTGTTGCACAAATCTAGAAAATTCTAGATTTGTGCAACAGGTTGGATATACCCCCAACCTGTTGCTCAAGCAACAGGTTGGGAGATATATCCAACAACAGGCCTCCAACCTATTGTTGGGGGGATATATCCAACAACAGGCCTCTAGGTTGGGGGGTATATCCAACCTGTTGCACAAATCGAGAATTTTCTTGATTTGTGTAACAGATTGGATATACCATCCAACCTGTTGCTTGAGCAACAGGTTGGGAGATATATCCAACAACAGGCCTCCAACCTGTTGCTTGGGGGATATATCCAACTGTTGAACCTGTTGCTTGGGGGATATATCCAACTACTGCTCAACCTTGCACAAATCAAGATTTTTCAATTGTAGGTTGGATATATTCCCCAATTGTATATCATATTGTTGCACAAACAAGAAAAATTCTTGATTTGTGCAATAAGTTGGATATATCCCCCAACCTGTTGCTTGATATATCCAACCGGTTGCTCAAGCAATAGGTTGGGGGATATATCCAACCTATTGCACAAATTTAAAAAATTCATTAAATTTTGGTTGTATTTTAGGGTTAAGGTTTAGGGTTTAAGATTTAAGATTTAGGATTTAGGATTTAAGATTTGGGGTTTAGGATTTAGAGTTTAGGGTTTAAGGTTTAGGATTTATTGTTTAGGAGTTTAGGATTTAGGGTTTAGGAATTAAATGTTTAAAGTTTAGGATTTACGATGGTTAAGATGTTTTGGTATTAATTATTTAAAGTTTAGGATGTAGGGTTTAGGTTAATGCCTTCTCTACTAGTTTTGATATAGAAGTTATTAAGTAATAATAAGCTCAATGATTATTTATTAAATGTTCATTTTGAGTTGCTAATTTACTTTTATACATAAAACAGGTATTCACCCTAACAGAGGGTATGGATGTGGTGTTATATAAGAAGAATGAAGTGGTGGCTTTTGGACAAATTCATAGTCTTGATCCTATGAATGTGTGCCATTTTCAACGTTGTGGTGAGAGAAGATGTGTAGTGATAATCACCAACGTTGTAAATCCTGAAGTACATTTAAAATATCCACATGGAGACTTTGAAACATTGGGAGATATCTTACAATGTGACATATTTGATATGCAAGCACACAGAACACTCTGGGACCAAGACGAAATTGTTCCAAAGACATACTTTCAAGATATCAAGAAAACTTATATCCAGGGGGAAAAAGTACAGATGTTATCTTGCTCTAGAGAAGTTTTAGCAATTGGCAACTTTAAGGGCTATGCTCAGAGTTTTCTCTGTATAGTGGAGATAATTAAGTTGACTAGTGCAGGTGTCATTCACAATTAGACGTCCATAATACTACGTCTCAACTACAAGTTCATAGTACTTGTAAATGGGGGTTAGCTTTCTTGAAATCAAGTTTGCCCAAGACAGTTTCCTTCAATGTCATGGAAGACACAACAGAATATTATCAGAAGAAAAAGACTATAACACAAATGGGATCCAAATTGATAAGAAGCTATAGTAGTAATCAAGAGTATCATAGTGGCATGCTCACAGGTATTGAGGACATTATAGTAATAGATGTTGATGTAGAAAAGGTTTCTTGTGTTGCAAGTGACTCAAATATACTCACTGGTATAGAAAACTTGTCTTGTGTTGCAAGTGACTCGAACAGGCTCACTGGTATAGAAGACTTGTCATGTGTTGCAAGTGACTCGAACAGGCTCACTGGTATAGAAGATTTATCCTGTGTTGCAAGTGACTCAAACAGGCTCACTGGTATAGAAGACTTGTCTTGTGCTGCAAGTGACTCAAACATGCTTATTGATATAAAAGACAGAAGATGTGTTGAGAATAATAAGATGGGACCACAAAGAAAAATACATGCAAAGATCGATGGGATAAGTGATGCAATAACAGGAATTGATGATATTAGTGACAATGATCATGATGTTACCACTCGAATACAAGGCAAAAGGGGCAGAGAATCTGAGACTTGTCATGTTGTTCGTAATATTGTTGCTAGCATGCTAGAGAATATAGATGGGAGAATCTTGAGTTACGAAGGAGAAACAGTTCAACCACAAAATTCAAGAGGCATTGGCAACAAATTGACATCAATGAACATGTCGACCAGATTGCCATTTCCAAGATATTATAAGGTATCAAATAATTCTCAAGCCTACACAGCATTTGATTATAAAGATGAAGATTCAAGGGAAATGGATTCGAGGTTTGATGGTCTTACAACTAGAAAATGCAAGACACTATTTACAAAAAGAAAGTATGTGAGTGTGAAGAGGCGAAGAATCATGGCAT
Organism: Dipteris shenzhenensis; assembly: GCF_047967505.1. Taxonomy (NCBI): domain Eukaryota; kingdom Viridiplantae; phylum Streptophyta; class Polypodiopsida; order Gleicheniales; family Dipteridaceae; genus Dipteris; species Dipteris shenzhenensis. Next base: position 38,493,099 of record NC_141614.1, read on the forward strand.
CAATTCCAGAACCAAAGAGACATGTGATGCTATGCGAGGAGAATATGGAAAGGATGCTTATGCGAGTTTGTTGCAAGAGACTTTGCATTAGAAAAGTTGGGAAAGATGATTGTGCAGCCATACGCCTTGGTATTTGGAGTAAGACATCACCTAATAGACATAACAATGTTCTTCAAGAGTTTTCATGCTTTCTTCATCAAGGCACTAATCAAGATTTGAGCACAGGACACTGTAAACCTAGATTGAAACCCATGGTTAATGGGAGACCCATTTGCAATTGAGGATATCAATGGTTAACTGGACTATCACATGGCACATACTGGACCATCTGGGCAGAGGTGAAAGAAAAAGTTATTCATACAATTCATGGAAATACCTACAAGCTTAAATGCCATGGAAGCACTATAAATGCAACTGCAACATTAAAGCAAGTTCTCCAAGACCATGCATTACCGCAGCCTCATCTTCAACAAACAATGCTAGATGGACGTGTCGAATGCCAACATCATCTTCCTTTGGGAATGACAAAGAAGGTCGTCCTAGAAACTGTCAATAAAACTTTACAAGACAGAGACGAGAGCATGATTTCACGATCAACCTTGTACAAAATTTGGCATAGAGATTTTTGCCATGTCAAGACACCATCAAAGCAAAGGATGTCAAAATGTAAGACATGTGATGAATTAAAAAATGCCATTGAACATAGTAAATGTGAGCAGCAGCGAGGAAGATATATTAAATGGCGATCAATCCATTTACGTCATGTGCAGGATGCTCGAAATTTGTATGCTTCTTGGAGAGAGGAAGCTATTTCACATGTCGATAAGTCCATGTGCATCACCATTGATGGCATGGACCAGAATACAACCACTTTGCCACGATATAGACGTATCCCACCGGCATTGGAGGGCAAACGTGGACTAAAAACACACTTGTGTGGAGTATTAGTACATGGATACCGAATCTTTTGTGATGTATGGATTGATAGTTTGCATGACCATGATAGTAACCAAGTTGTTACATCAATCATGAAAGCAATAAGAAAGGTCAGAGATGCTCGCAGATGTTTGCCTAACACATTGCGAATACAAGCTGATAATTGTTGGAGAGAGAACAAGAATAAATATATATTTGCTTTATGCTCTATGCTGGTTGGTTTGAAAATATTTGAAGAAGTGGAAGTTGGCTTTCTTCTTGTCGGCCATACACATGAAGACATAGATCAAATCTTCAGTGTTATCTCTAGTGAGTTGAAGGCAATGGATGTTTTGACAATGGAGGATATGTTATTTCGAATTGGGAAAAAAATTGGAGGTTCTCGCAAGGAAGAATCAGAAGTGGCTATCTTAGAGAGGATGGTAGATTGGAGAGCATTCATAGAGCCACATTTACAAACAGGAGATGATGCCCTAATAGGACACACAAATCCACACTACTTTTGGTTTCACATGCATAACAATATTCCAATGATGCAATGGAAGCACTACTCAGTAGATGGCGATCATTTATGGAGTGAGTCATATGCTTTATTACAACGAATAATTCCATTAGAGGAAACTAGATTTGTTCTTGCAAAAAACAAATCACGTGACATAGATGAAATGAAAGGCTTGAAAGCCTTCATTAAACATCTTCAAAGTATGATGCAAAAATATCCTGAGCAATCAACTAAGAATTTGGAGACAATTAAATCAACTGAAGCACTTATCCAATCTTTAGAAAGACAAGAAAACTTAATGAGCATTGAATACTCTGAATCCTTTTGGCCGGAACAAGCTAGGTCACCAAGTTTTCCTTTGAATATAAATATGTTAGTAGATATGGAGGAAGCAGAGGAATGCCTTTTACCTCAAAAATATTGTGGCAGGAAGGGAGACAAACCCTTACCAGAGTTTATACCATCTAATAAGATTGAAGAGGGTCTATTTGTTGTAGTTTGGACATCTGATCCAGGTTCAGAGTTGGATGACCAAGGTGGCCCAATTGGGGTTGCAAAGGTTGCTAAGATAGAAAGGGATGACAAGGGAACTCCTATAACATTTATAGCTTTATGGTATGAACCAAAGCCATTGAAAAATCTCTCGAGAAGATATACAATAAAACAACTCTATGAGGGATGTTTGCAAAAGAAACGTGAATGGGTTCCAAATAATGAGGGATTAACAGAGGTAGAAGTCAGTAGCATTATTCATTGCTGGAAATCGAGGACACGAAGTTTTAAAAAGAAGCATGGATACAATGTTGAAAAATGTATCACAATCCCTGATCCAAGTCGTGTCCATATTAAACATCATTTGGCAAGACTTAACCCATCAAGCTTGAACGAGATTCAGATGCATAAGATAATGTTTTGTATGCTTTTTTCCATACAAATGGTGTATCTATACACCACCAATAAGATAATTTATTGTATGGTTTGTTTTTCAAAAAAAGGGTGTATCTATACACCACTTATATATTGAATTCAACAAACTCTTTTTTTTCAAAAAAATGGTGTATCTATACACCACTTATATGTTGAATTCAACAAACTCTTTTCATATGGTGTCATATTTTCACTTCATAGTGTTAAAATTGAACTTGAGTTAGGAGACTACTATTATTATTATTATAGTTATTGGATGGGGGCACCATGCACGAGTTTGGAAATTATAGCTTCACTGAGCCATTTTTTTAAAAATTAGAGGTTACCACTTGACTTTTTACTAGCTTAATAAGCCATATTTGTATATAAGTGACCCATTTAGTGCTAAAAAAAACCCAATTTTTTAGCTCACTAAGTGAAGTTGAGTGGAGAGGATATGCTCCAAAAAAAAGTCTAAACCAAGAGAGAAAGTCCAAAAATTTTGAATAGTGTGTTTGCAGCATTTCAATATGGAGGGGGGGAAGGCAGTGAGTACTCCATTGCATCCATATGTGAAACTGAGTCATACAGATAGTCCCAAATCAGATGAGGAAAGGGCCATGATGGCCAAGGTTCCTTAGGCATAGGCATAGGCATAGGAATATGCTTATGAAAAGAAGAGAAAAAGAGAGGGAAAAAGAAGAGAAGGAAAGGAGAAGGAGAAGGAGAAGGACATGCATAAGCATAAGCATAAGCATAAGAGAAGGAGATGGAGAAGGAGAAGGAGACATATGCTCATGCATAAGCATAAGCATAAGAGAAGGAAGAGGGAAAAAGAGCATAAGCATAAGAGATAAGGAAAGAAAGCATATGCTTATGCTTATGCATGAGCTGATGAGCATAAAAGAAAAAGAGAGAAAGCTTAAGCATAGGCAAATACATATGCTTATGAAAAGAGATTGAAAGAGGGGAAAGAGGGGGCGAAAGAGTTTCCCTCCTTTACTTCTCTTCTTTTTCCCCTCTTTCAATCTCTTTTCCCCTCTTTCAATCTCTTTTTCTCTTCTTTCCTTCTCTTCTTTTTCCCCTCTTTCAATCTCTTTTCCCCTCTTCCTTCTCTTATGTTAATGCTCTTTTCCCCTCTTCTTTTTCCCCTCTTTCATCCCCTCTTTCAATCTCTTTTCCCCTCTTCCAAACTCTTTTCCCCTCTTTTCCCCTCTTTGCCTATGCTTATTCTCCTTTCCTTCTCTTCTTTTCCCCCTCTTCCTTCTCTTATATTTATGCTAGCATAGGACATGCCTGTATTGATTGTCCCATAAAAAATAAAGTTCCACAACAAACAGAGTTTAAGCCTGATGTCCCAATCAGCATCATTGGGGTGGACCATCAAAGTATGGGTCCGGCAAGTGTAATATCACAACCTATGAATGTAATTACATGCCAATAGAAAGAGACCACCAAGGACCCTAACATTCCAATCCAACCAAAGTGACTTCTTGAAAAGAAAGTACAAGTACGTCCACCTCCGCCAAGCAATGAGCAGCCGAGCTCATCCACATCAACTCCCGAGTCTCAAATAAAAGAAGCTCCATACCCAAATGCAGAGGTGGAGAAGGCTCGTTTTCAGGCACTTCAACAATGGGTACAAAAGGAACAAGCTCAATTTGAGACTAAGAAACAAGCTCAAGACCCAATCCATGACTTGGCCCCATAAAGTATTGATACTATACTTGAGCCTTTGTTCCAACAACAGACTCCACAACATAATGTACTGCCACGTCAACTTGAAGGAGCCGCACTCTCTAGCATCCTGAGTTGCCCTGTGTTAATTCCCATTAGGATCCTCCTATGGAATTGTCCCAATCTCTGGGAGAGTCTCAAAGGATGGATTGAACTTGCAAATCCCCCTCCACCTATGAATGACATCAAAGATATCCCTGTGCGGATGGGTGAGAGAGGTGACATATGCAATATTACTGTGCCTTTGATCCACAAGGCATATTATGAAGTCCAAGCCATAGTGGATGGTGGAGCTGGTGTAAATGTCCTATCAAAGGAGCTCTACAAAGAATGGGGTTTCCCACCAATGCAAAAGGCTAATTTCTACGCCTTGCTGATGATTCACAGGCTAAACCCTTGGGAATAGTAAATGGCATGTCCACAAAGGTTGCAAGAGTCCACTTTTCCCTTCAATTCACAATCTTGGATCTCCCCAAAAAATGCTACCAAATCTTACTGGGACATCCTTGGTTATGGGAAGCATCAATCCTCCATGACTGGGGAACTGATAGATTGACAATCCAGAATCATGACACCGAAGTCAGGGTGAATGTGGGAACAGGAGCTATAAAACAAATTGTGGCTAGAGCATTGGATGACACATCTTCAACAACAATCTCAAGCAAATCAGCTCCATTGCAATAGCATGCCATAGCGGGCAATTCACAAAGCAATGTAAATAACTGGATACAAACATTGGCAACCATCAACAATTGCCATTTATTAGACCCCATTTTCTTACATATTGATGCTAAGGTGCTACAAGTAGATCCTCCAGATCGAACCATTAATTGGCCAACGATCGCACCATACTCTGGTGTAGAATGGAATCTCCAAGGCACAATGATCCGAGCACTTTAGCAACATGAGCAAATAATGCATGGCAACATTGATCACTTCCTTTGCCTAAGTGCTATATTCTGTAAAACATTGGAATTCATTTTGGAGGTCCCATGTTACCTAATACCCATTTGCCTCCACTTAGTTTCAATCCCAATGAATGGGTCGATGCTCATATTACAAGCCGACTCTATAAAAGAGTGATCTTCCTAGAAGCATGCCACATATCTCTGTTCGAACAAATGGTGGATACAGGCTACATGGAAATTGAGCAAAAATTGTATGGTGCCAAGACTTTACAGTAGGACCGACTAGCATGACACAAGTTCCACAACCACTGGACTAAAGGCATGGCAATCCAAGTACATGCTTGCAATAAGCCATAACCTGAGGACGGGTAATAAAATGGATCCGGGAGTATGTTGTCTCTGTGCCAACATGGACTTAGGTAGAATAGAATGTGTGTGTAGAGTAGCAGCAAAGCTCCTCTTGTACTTGCATAAAGCTCGAAATAATCCCTCTTAGACATCCAACTTGCATGTTCTACATGCAAGTTCTACATGTGAGTTCTACATGTAACTCCTACATGCAAGTTCTACATACGACTTCTACATGCAACTCCTACATGCAACTCCTGAGTTCTACATGCGCGTTCTACATGCAACTCCTACACGCAACTTCTACATGCGAGTTCTACATGCAACTCCTACATACAACTTCTACATGCGAGTTCTACATGCGAGTTCTACATGCGAGTTCTACATGCAACTCCTACATGCAACTTCTACATGCGAGTTCTACATGCAACTTCTACATGCAAGTTCTACATGCAACTTCTACATGCAAGTCCTACATGCAACTTCTAGAGAGAGAATGTCTTATAATTCCTACATGTAGAGAGAGAAGCTCTCCAACTTGTATAAATACCCCATAATGGAATGAAGCCCACACTCTTTGGGGCATTGCGTTGAGTTCTAGTTTGGTATTCCAAGCAATTGTCTCAAATGTCCATGCTTCCTTGCACTCCACGTCCAAAAGCATGTCCTAACCTTGCAATTCCTCCTCCCCTCTCCTCCAACCTTGCAACCCATCCTCTCCCTCTCCTCCTCCCTCTTCCTCCTCCCTTCTCCTCCTCCCTTCTCCTCCTCCCTCCTCCTCCTTCTCCCTCCTCCTCCTTCCTTCTCCTCCTCCCTCCTCCTCCTCCTCCTCCTCCTCCTCCTCCTCCTCCTCTCTTCTTTTCCCCATGCTCTTACATCTTCTTCCTCTCCCACTCCTGTGCTCCCCCTAAACCCTTAGTTCCTCAACCCTTAACCTCCATGATCTACAAGAGAGACGAGTTCTCCACCATGTACACTACCCTAAACCTTGGAACCTATTCTAAACTTTGGAACCTCTCTCTAAACCTTGGAACCTCCTTCTAAACCTTGGAACTCCTTCTAACCCTGGAACCTCTTCTAAACCTTGGAACCTCTTTCTAAGCCTTGGAATATCCTTCTAATACTTAAACTCCTCCTAAACCTTGCAACCCCGAATGAAGACAAAAGCCTTCATTACCTCAACCACGATGATATGCGTTTCTTTTACACATGCATGCACTATGTTTACTTACCACACTTAAGCCTATGTCTCTCACCGGAACACGACTCGAGGTCCTAAGCAACACGTATACTACAAAGAACAACCCCAATATATCTGTAGGTGACAAAAAGCCTCGGAACCCTACATACTAATCTTCGTACTACAGAAGCTGTGGGAAAGAGCCAACACCCCTGAACAAGACCAGATAGGGAGAAGGCGATCATCATCACAAAGAGTGAAGAGACAAAGTCAGATGACAAACCCCCCAGCCACTGCTTAAGAAGCTGATTGTAATGGCTAGTTTCACCAACTTCAAGGTCTCCTTGGACCTCACCAGAAACAAACAATGGTTGAAGAAGATTGTCTTGCTTCAGTACGCCACATCTTTTGTGGACATCCTGGAAGGCTCCACATGATCTCTAGCATAGTATGAAGCTTTCCAAAAATCTTGAGGTATGTTAAGCAACAATCTCATGGTGACACCAAAGATTATCTCAGAGGTTTTTCAATTGCCTTTGATTAAGGAGGAAGTTGCATACAGAAAGGATGTAGGAAGGCTCCACATGATCCTGTAGCACAGTATGAAGCTTTCCAAAAATTTGGAGGTATGTTAAGCAACAATGTCATGGTGACACCAGAGATTATCTCGGAGGTTTTTCAATTTCCTTTGATTAAGGAGGAAGTTGCATACAAAAAGGATGTAGATAGTGAGATGCACAAGGAATTCAGATTGCCTGAAATGCATAAAAAATATTTCTTTGTTAGTAATGTGCAAGATACAGGTCACCATCGCTGGTGTGGTATCTCGAAAGAATGTAGCTTTTGGTAAAGCCAAACACAATGAGCCAGGGCCCCTATGCCATACTCGGCGCAGTTGAGAAGGGCACACGCATAACTTGGGCTCACGTAGTGCACTCACGTCTCATGGGGGAGATAGCAAAGAAGGATTTGACTACCTCTAATGCACATTCCAAGATTGCACCCTTCATTACAGCATTGTTTAAATTTGTAGCACAGAGTCAATATTAAAATCTAGAGGTATGAGGATATTCTCAAATAATTGTAAAACAAATTCAAGTTCACTACAAGAAACCCTCATTATGGCTCTAGGTGACAATTTGATTTTTGTAAAATCTTATATGTGAATAGAAAATAAAATAAAAGGGTACCTGAGTTAGCTAATCAATACATTGTACTATGATACAAAGGGGTGGTTTATTTGGTGGACATATAATGGCCAAAATTGTAGGATGTTCAGCACTACATGGAAGAAGCAATACATGTAAGAAGGCAATGTTTCCTTCAAAAAAAGAAGAGATTGATAAGGAGGCTTGACTTATAATATTATCAATAAAACTCTTTGCTTTGTCATGTGGTTGTTTACATAGAAACCAGGAGAATCCTTGAGATACACCATCAATGTTCCACCAATCATTTTTCTTCAACTAGCATAGCTAGGAGATTTCTTAACACAAATTAGCATCATAATGCCTTCATGATGAGGTATATGAATCATGACAAATTTTTGTAGTCTGCCAAAATTATGCAAGATGAAAATTAATCCCTAATCACTTAAACCAAATTCCATCATATCAACCCTTCGAGAGGTGGGGTTTTGATTTTTTGGGGCCCTAGCTCTGATTAACTTCAAGTAAGTATTACTTATTTGTGGCCATAATTATGCAACACAATGGGTCGAGGTCAACATCACAATCCACAAAAAAGCAAGAACATTCACACTTATCATATGCATCATAGCATGTGTAGATGATGTTATGGATTGTTTGAGAGGAGGTTGAGGAAAAAAATGTATTGTTGTGCACTTCATTGGAAAGATTTTATAGAAAAAGAAAAATCTTTGGGGGGATAAGAACTTGATAGAAGTTTTATGGGATTATAGAACCACATATAAGCTAGGTTTTACACCATCCCAATTAGTATATGTGATAGAATATATTTTGCCCATTGAATTGGAGATGCATAGTATTCCCAATGCTATTGCAAGGATTGAGAGGATGAGTCATCATAAATACCATCTATGTGATTTAAAAATACCTTGGTATGGGATGAGAGTTATTCATGAATGTTATAATGTGAGGATTTTAGAAAATAGGAAGAACGATTCATATAAAGAATTGAGCCTCATGTTCATGTGTGCTGACTAATGTAAGAGAGATAGCATGCTAAGCATGTGGGAGAAGCTCCTATGTGAAATTCATATGGAGGAAAGCCTATGTGGAATACGGAGGATGTGACATGTGTAATATGGAAAAGATAGGGTTTCTATGGGGTCCACATTAACAAACTTTTCTTATTTTGAAAGAGTCACAAGGATCACATGATAGGACTTGTAAAGAGTAGCCTAAAGGTATGTGGCTTGTGACATACTAGAGTATTGAATTATGAGGAAAGGAATCTATAGTTAGCGATTGTAATTGGGTGAATGAGGGTGACAAAATATCCATGAAAGAAGCTCTTCTCTCCCTTGTTTCAACAAATCTTCCACATTAGGCATGCATGATATAGTAGCTCTTGTATCCTCAAGTCTCTTCCATGATATTGTAGGGTGTATGCATGTTTGGTTGGACTAAAAAGAAATGTCCATGGACAATGCTTTTGAGTGCCTATAAAAGAACCTTACAACTATAGATTTGAAAGTGGTAAGTGATAAGAAGCTGACATCCCCTGTCCCATGTCCTGTCTCATAATGACCTTGTAACTAGCTCTTCTCCCTCACCCATGATCTTTGGCTACCATGCTCTCCCTCGATTTCATCCTACTTTGTCTCTCTTGGCCTGCCTATCTCTTCCAGTACTGCAAGCTCTCTCTCTCTCTCTTTCTCTCTCTCTCTCTCTCTCTCTCTCTCTCTCTCTCTCTTTGTGTGTGTCTACTCTCTTTGCTCTTCCAAGCTCTAACTTTTCACAATTCTCTGTCAGCACATTGCTTTTCTCTTCCAAGCTCTAACTTTTTGCAATTCTCTGTCAGCACATTGCTTTCCTCTTCAAGCTCTAGCTTTTTGAAATTCTCTGTCAGCACATTGCTTTGCTCTTCCAAGCTCTAACTTTTCACAATTCTCTATAAGCACATTTCTTTGCTCTTCCAAGCTCTAAGTTCTTTGCTCTTCCTAGCTCTAATTTTTCACAATTCTCTATCAGCACATTGCTTTGACACTAATTTGAGAATGCTACAAGCTCTCTCTCTCTCTCTCTCTCTCTCTCTCTCTCTCTCTCTCTCTCTCTCTCTCTCTCTCTCTCTGTGCACTATCTTTTCTTACAAGCTCTACGTTTCTTGTAGTTCTTTCTTTGTCAACAAAATGGTAGGTGCTTGTGTTGCAAGAAATAGATTGGATTTTGTATTCTTGATTGATATTTTAGAATGAAACTAGTGATCTAAATTTTTACTCTACAAAATCTCATTTGTTGGTCGAAGATCAGGCAATGTTGTTGCTATCCATGTGCCAAAGACAACAACAATGACATAGCAACATTACGTGGGAGGCTAAAGATATTGTCTTTGCATTTTGGACTCAGGAAACAAGGGTTTCCCCCAAAAAAAAAGATGCACATCAAAAGAGGTTAGGCAAAAAAGGCTGCATGAAGCATCCTATCCACCTTCTTGATGAGGAACCTCAGGTCCATGCACTCACTGCTTTGTAGGTTTCATGGGATAGCAATTGGGTACTTGCAATAGACACAACAATGCTTTACCCTTCATTGTTCCCCATAAATTGAGAGTGCTCTCAACGGAAGCAAGAACGGAAGAAGGAGAGAGAGAGAGAGAGAGAGAGAGAGAGACAGAGAGCCACAAGTTTTGGTGGGTGTAGAACCACCCTAATCTTCTTTTTCATTCATTTATATATGTGTTTGAGTATTGTACATAACCGGGGTAAAGGCACAGTGACCTTTAACCCCCACAACCTCCCACTTAAAGGACAATGTGCCTTTAAGGGAGAACAACCAGTGAGCATACTATCCAATGCCCATCAATATGTCACGACAATACTCAAACCGCTAACTAGGTAAACTCTTCGTCAGCATATCTGCAGGGTTATCATCTGTATGAACCTTGACAAGCTCTATGCGCTTGTCCTCAAGTACCTCCCTGATGAAATGGTACCTGACCTCAATGTGTTTGGTCTTTGCATGAAAGATCGGATTCCGTGCTAGCTGAATAGCACTCATGGAATCACTATGCAATGTTGGTACACCTACATGAATCCACAAATCTCCCACTAGCCGATCAAGCCATATAGCCTCCTTGCAACCCTCTGTGGCTGCAACATACTCAGCCTCTGTGGTAGACAAAGCAATGCACTTCTGTGCACGAGACATCCACGACACTGCACCACCTGCAAAGGTGAACACATAACCAGAAGTGGATCTCCTACTATCCACATGCCCTGCATAGTCTGAATTTGTGTACCCAAGTACACGCATGTCTCCTCTACCAAAGCAGATGCACATCTCCTTGGTACCCTTCATGTACCTCATGATGCACTTAACTGCATCCCAATGCCTCTTTCCTAGATTAGCCATATACCGGCTAACAACTCCCACTGCAAATGCAATGTCTGGTCTAGTAGCTATCATAGCATACATAAGACTCCCAACTGCTGATGTTGCTTATGCTTATGCTTATGCATGAGCATATGCTTATGCATGAGCATATGCTCATATGCTTATGCATAAGCATAAGCATATGCTTTCTCAATGTATTCTCTTATGCTTTGTCAATGTATTCTCATATGCTTTCTCAATGTATTATCTTGTTTTTTGTTTTTTGTTTTCGTGTTTGTGTCTACCTTATACATGGGATCATGTCGCACGTCTGATGAGTATGAAAATCCTCGTGGGAGGAGACATCATGATCTCTATTCTCTAGAGGACTTTAATTCCCCTCAAGCACAACTCAGGGGTCTACCCCTGCGACAACCCCTGGCTCGACTCCTCTTGGATGTAGCACTGTGACTACCCCTTGGGGAACTCCTTTGCTAGCAGCCCATGGCTTTGTCGGGAGTCCCGACGAGTTTGTGGCATAGATGGCCGATGAGGAGATAGTGAAATTCTTCTCTCTGCTATCCCAGAGGACCTCAGCAATTCCCTCTCCTACACCGATAGCTGGACCTATTGCCCAGCCATCCCCTCTAGCCCCTTCGACTAAGGGGTCATCACCTGGGCGTGCCCATTGTAAGGGAAGGAAGAGTAGGAGGGCTCACTTATGTTGTGCTGACTCGAGAGATTAGACAAGTCAGCACACTCACATCCCTACAGGTCTCCACTTGGTCCTGAGACCCAATACTAGTCAGGTCCCTTGCCCTCTCCTACTCCCACTGCTACTCCTCGCTTTGGAAGCACTTGCACAAACACCACTCGCTCTGACTCTGCCACTACCATGAGTCCTCCTTACCCAGTCGAGGACCTGTCCTATCAAATCACGGTTGTTGGAGAGATAATAGAAGATAAAATTGGCATAGCAGTGATGGCCACCATGAGGTGATTGATGAGCCACCACTTTAGGAGCGGCATAGCTATTGATTAGCGGTATCAAGATGAACAAAAGAGGTAGGCGATCATCGATGAATTGAAAGCAAAATACCCTAACCCCCCAAATTGGGAGTTCAATGAGAATTACATGCAAGAGCATATGGGGAGCGCATGGGTTTGGTCTTGAAGCATCGTAGATCAACCTTGCGTACTTCCATCACAAAGGGGAGGGCTAACCTAGCTGGGCAGATAAAGCTGATTGGAAGTTTTTCAAGAAGTAGAATAGGGACCATCCTGAAATGTTTGAGGGTCAGAGGAGGGCTGTGAGGAGATGGTTGGATGCCATAGGTACTTCGCACTTTGGTATAGGCAGACGGTTGGCATTCAAGGCAACCATGGTAAGTCTAATTATTCTCATTTAATGTACTGTTCTATTTGTTTTACTACATATTGCATGCACTTTATCTAACTCTCGTAAATTGGGTCCACAACAAGCTGCGATGGGTCGCGTTGCTACAGACGCAGAGATGAGACGTGCGTTTCATGTAGGAACAAAGCCATGGTTTATTGAGCAAGAGGCAATGGGAGCAATGGTAAATTGGGCTGAGGTGGCTGCTCACACTGTATAATTCTACTCCTACTTGTAATCTCACTTTTTAAACTGTTGTATATTTAAGTTTCAATCTAATTTCCAATTAATATGGTTTCACTCTTAGAATCAAAGCTTGAGCATCCCATCAGCGGAGGTGAGCGGTGACGAGGGCTAGGGATCAGGTGCAGCTCATGAGAGCCAGGGATCAGGCGTAGCTCACGAGGGCCAAGGATCAGGCCATGAGGATGAGGACAAGGACGATGATTTGAATGAGCAACAGCAGTAGTAGTAGTAGTAGTAGTTTGCATATACTTCGCCATGTATATCCTTTTTTGAGTGATTTTGTATCACCCTTTTCAAAAGGGTAATTTTGTAACAAATAATGTTGTATATCTTTGACATGTATATGTTTTTGTCGCTCGATCGGTTCATTTGAGCGATTTTGTATCACCCTTTCCACAAGGGAAATTTTGTAATAATTTTTTTTTTTTGTAATTACTAAAAAAAAACATTCGTGGGGCAAAATAGGGCTTGCTGTAGCCCTGTTTAGTCCCATACCGACTTTAAAAGATAGTTTTTCCTAGTGATAAACTTTCCTTTTCATACATGTTTGATCCTTTGAGAGAATAAAAGTACAAGAGCATGTCCATCAAGCCTTTGAAGCTCATATATTCATGTCTAAGTTTGAGATGAAAAAAACCAATGAAGAGCATTTACATCAAATGCACCAAACAAGTCTATCTCTAACTCTATACCAAGTTGATCTCCTATATCATCATCGTACATCATCATCGTACTCTAGCATTGTATGTTCACCTAAGACTTGATCATCTTCTTCAATAAAGTATGGTGATTCTTGATGATCATCATCTTCTTCCTCAATATCGTGATCTCCATCTTCCTCCCGTACGATGTCATTATGCACATCTTCCTCTTGACTCAAATTGTGATCTTCATCTTCTTTGCTAGATCCATCCGGATCAAATGGATCCGACATTGGTAGTGGCATCTCCATATCCACATCTCTATCTTCAAAATTTGCTTACTTCATGGTGCAATTTGGATCACGTACCACCATCTTGGATCAGAACCATCCGGATGAAAAACCACCTCTATTGAGGATGGGTGCCAAATGCCATTAATTATATATATGAAATTATGCTTAAGTACATGTATCAATGGATCTTTAAAAACAAAAGCTTCGATTAATTCAATCAACAGTATGCATGTGCTCACAATGCTCAAGAAGAACAAAAGTATCACTTTCATCGGTCCAAAGTTTGGTGGAGTCTATTGCAAAGAAACCGCTACTGTCTTTTCTCACTGTCGCATGGGGATCATTGTAAATAGTTCTAAACCATTTTACATCAAGAATGAAAATACTAAATGAGTCTGAAATCAATTTCATAGATTTCGTGTATGGTTCCACAATAATCCAACTGTGAGAGAGAAGATTGGTATCTGAAGCACTTACTCAGCTATCTTGTGTGAAGTTAGCCATGACTCCACAATCATACGTGACTCTCTTTGAATCGATGCATTCCACATGAAAATGTCATCCATATGACCATAATGCACTACATTTTGTACTGCAAAAGAGCATCATTAAAACAATGAAGATGCATCTATTTTATAGCGTATATTGCGACAAATAATTACTTAATTATGTCAATAGGTAAGAAACTTACATGCATCATACATCCAGATGAAACTCTCGCTTGTGCTTGTTTATTGTCTCTCCATCGCATTCGGCTTTACGTAAAGCTAGTTGTAGCCAATCAAGTGACATGTGAGTGGGGAGAAGGGCGCGATCCCATGGATATGGTTGCGATCGCCTATACATTACTCTGAATCTTGTCCTTGCATTTATTCTTTCTGCTTTGGCTGCTTCATATGTCTCAATCCACTTCTACATCTCCTTACTATTAAGGATACAAAACTTATTGAATTTCTTCATTTGCTCTTCACTCATCTTTCTTTCAATCTCTTTTCCTAGGGGAACCTCGCCAACGATGCGATCATCATCCTTGTTATGCCAAGCTTGTGGTATATTGGGATTCATGGATGCAAGATATTCCATGATATATACTAATGACTCTTGCATAAGCCATCCGTCTGCCATCTTGCTTCTGGTCTTGCTCTTTGTCTTACAAATCCCTTCAAAGTTGAGAAAGCCTCAAATGAGACTCCTTCCCTCTCTCCCACTATCTTCACATGGTATCAGAGCCTTGTTCGTGGTAAGGAGCTCAAGAAAGTAAACCAAGTTCGCGGTGTCCTGGTAAGAGGACCAGTGTTGCTTTCCTTTTTCGAGTTTGGGAGCAAATCTCTGCAGGTAGCACAGCCGAAAGTGCAAGAGTGCACTGTCTCAGATTGAGACGCCCTTCGCGGTGTGGCGACAGGGCATTATATGTTGCGGGAAAGGGCGAGGTCATTTCGGGGGCCGTTTTGGAAGCAGAAGTTCTCTGCAGGCACTCAAAAAAAGGCCCTGTTTTGGCTGTGCGACCACTGCGTGGCTAGTCGATGAAAAGTTGCCGCAGAAATTGCATCGTATGCCTGTGTGCAGAGATATTGGGAGTTGCAGAATCATGCTTGTTACCTGTTGATGCAAAATCGTCACTAGGAAGTGACTGTGTGGTGGAATACCACTTTCGTCAGTTTTGTAGATCTGCCCGTGTGAGGCAAAAGCTGTGTTTTTTACAGTGACAGAATATTTTGCAGTGTTCTATAACGGCATCTGATTCTCTTTCACAGATTGTCACTGAAAAGCTTGACAAGAACAACTTCCAAGCATGGAAGTTTAGAATGATGAATTTCCTTATGGGAAAAGGCTATTGGGAGTTCATTACAGAAAATGAAGAAGAACCTGTTCTTCCTAATGTTCCCAATCAACAGGAAATGCAGGCATTTAAAGGATGGCATGAGAGAGCCAGAAAAGTTATGTACTGGCTATCTATCAGTATTTCAGATTCAATGATTGTGCATATTCAGGATGCAAGTACGCCAAAGGTGGCATGGGATACTTTGGCTAAAATGTACAGCACAAATACGCAGGCCAGGAAAATGCAGCTCAAGCAGGAGCTGCACAATTTGCAGAGAGAAAATATGAGCATCAGTGACTACCACATGAAGGTGAAGAAAATTGCGGATGCACTTGCTTCCATTGGGTCGCCAGTGGATGATGACGATTTAGTTTCTGTGACCTTGAATGGTCTAGGAAAGGATTATGCACAGTTCCAGACATCCATTGCCGTCTGTGAAAAATTTCCTGATTTTGAGGAGTTGATTGCTCTTCTAATTTCTGAAGAGCAGAGAAATGGTGGTGCATCTTCTTCAGGAGGAACATCAAAAGAAACTGTCTTTTACTCAAATGCTGGAAGGGGTAGAGGCAGAGGTAGAGGAGGCCGATCTGGAGGCTATGGTAGAAATCAGAATATGCAACAAACTCAAGAAAACCAGTCCTATGCAAGAGGACGTGGTAACTCTAGAGGCAGGGGGAGCCAAAGAGGTCGTGGTGGATGGCAGAGAGGCCAAAATGCAAACAGCAATGTTGAATGCTACTACTGTGGTAAAATGGGGCATATGCCTAAAGACTGCTACAAAAAGCAGAATGACATTATGAATGGAAAATTGCAGCAAGGCAATTATGCATCCTCTAGTAGACAGGGTGATGACAGAAATGAGCATTTTTTTATGGTACAGCATATGACAAATTCTGTGACAAGTGCAGAAGAAAGCAATGATGTGTGGTATGTTGACTCAGGTGCGTCAAACCACATGACAGGTCATGCTGAATGGATGCAGGATGCAAGGAAAATGGAAAAACCAGGATTTGTGGAGACTGGAGATGATACTACACATCCTATTGTGCAAATTGGCAAAATTCCTTTGTCTATGCAGGATGGGAAAAAGAAATACTTGTCTGATGTATTTCATGTCCCAAACATCACCAAGAACCTAGTTTCTGTTGGTCAAATGGTTGAGCAGGGCTTGTAGGTCAGATTCAATCCTCATGGATGTTTTGTTGAGGATATGAAAAATAATGGTCGCTTGATAGCAAAAGGAAAGAAGAAGGGTAGGATGTTTACGCTAGATGCGGACATGCCTGAATTGAATGCAGCAATTTTTGGACATGGAACCGGTGTAGTTGCAAATATTGATATTTGGCATAAACGCATTGGTCATGTTAATGTACAGTGATCTAAATCAATGCAGGCCCAAAATATTGTTGCAGGATTGCCTAAATTCAAGGTTGCAGAAATGCATAAGGTGTGTGAAGCCTGTCAATTTGGAAAACAGGCAAGGAAACCATTTCCTAAGCATGTTCAAGAGAGTAAAAAGCCATTGGAATTAATCCACTCTGATGTGTGGACTACTAAAGCTGCATCTATTGGAGGCTGTCATTACTTTGTCACCTTTATTGATGACTATAGCAGAAAAGTTTGGGTGTATTTTATGAAAAAGAAAAGTGAAGTGTTTGGGCACTTCAAAGTATTTAAAGCTATGGTTGAAAAAGAAACAGGCTTGCAAATAAAATGCCTAAGGTCAGATGGAGGGGGAGAGTACCTCTCAAATGAATTTGCAAGGTTCCTGTAGGAGCATGGCATAAAGCAACAATATTCATGCAGTCATACTCCACAGCAAAATGGACTTGCAGAAAGGAAAAACAGGCATATTGGAGAGGTATCTTGTGCCATGCTCAATGAAAAAGACCTGCTAGATTTTTATTGGGCTGAAGCAGTTGCTACAGCAGTTTACATAATGAACACGACTCCCACTGCAGCAATACATGGCATGATGCCAGAGGAGATGTATATTGGTAGGAAACCAGACATTTCTCATTTGAAAATTTTTGGTTGCATTGCCTATGTTCATGTGCCAGATGAGTTGAGGTCCAAGTTGGATCCAAAGGCTAAGAAGTGCGTCTTTATTGGTTATTCTCTGCAGCAGAAAGGGTATAGATGCTATAACCCTTCTACACGTAAGTTCATAGTGAGCAGAGATGTCGTTTTTGATGAGATGAGCAGCTGGTATAAACCAGTAAATGTGATGATTGATGTAGATGCACAAAATGGTAATGCTGCACAAAATTCACACCAACAATCACAAAATATTAGTGGACCTGTAGTGTCCTCTAGTAGTGGTTCACATACTTCGCCATGGACAGGTAGATTGAGATCAGGAGAATCTCCTCAAAGCAATGCAGAAAGTGGTACGCAGGTATCATGAAAAGGAAAAGAGAAGGTAGATCAGCCCATGTTTGATGTGAATGCAGGTCACTCTTATGTGGATGGTAAATCCAGTGGCTCAGAGCAGAGCATTGATGATGAGTTGGGTACTCCTTCTGTTGTTACACCTGGAGTAAGGAAGACCAGGGATGTTTTGAGAGCACCTGGAAGTGAGCCTATTTTGCGCAGGTCTACCAGAGCTAGGTATCCTGTGGATAGGCTGAAATATGATGGATTTACAGCCATTCACTATGCCTATATGGTCAAAGTGATACAGGAACCAGAACCCATTTCTTTTGAGCAAGCCATGGGAAATGAAAAATGGGAGAAAGCCATGGATGAAGAAATGGATGTCTTGGATGCAAATGCTACATGGGAATTGGTGCCTTTGCCTAAAGACAAGAATGCAATTGGCTGTAAGTGGGTTTATAAGATCAAGCACAATGCAGATGGTTCTATGAACAGATACAAGGCAAGATTAGTTGTCAAGGGGTATGCACAGACATATGGCATTGATTATGAAGAAACATTCAGTCCAGTTGCAAGGATGGCGACTGTAAGAGCAATCATTGCTATGGCTGCATCAAAGGGATGGTCTTTACATCAGATGGATGTAAAGAATGCCTTCTTGCATGGTGATTCGCAAGAAGAGGTCTATATGGAGCAGCCACTAGGTTATGTGCATGCTGTTCATCCTGAGTTTGTTTGCAGGTTGAAGAAAGCCTTGTATGGCTTGAATCAAGCACCTAGAGCATGGTCTGACAAGATAGGACAGTATCTTGTTACTATTGGCTTTTAGATTTCCAAGGCAGATTTCTCACTCTATGTGAGAAAAACAGAGAAAGGTATTATGTTGCTTGTCATTTATGTTGATGATGTGATCATCACAGGTGATAGTGATGAAGACATCCTTCATGTGAAAATGCTATTGAAGTAGAAGTTTGAGATGAAGGATTTGGGAGAGCTGCGTTATTTCTTGGGCATTGAGGTGATTAGATCACCAAGTGGGATACAGCTCTTGCAGAGGCAGTATGGACTGGACATGTTGTCCAAATATGGGATGACAGGTTGTAAGCCTATTTTAGTTCCTTTGGAGCAGAATGTGAAGTTGAGCGCAAATGCAGGTGAGCTTCTGGAAGACCCTACTATGTACAGATGCATAGTAGGAAGTTTGATTTACATGACTATTGCTATGCTGTTGGGTTGGTAAGTCAGTTTATGCAGGCTCCAAGGAAACCGCATTTGGATGCAGCTAGACGCATACTCAGGTATGTGAAGTCCACATTGCAGTATGGACTATTTTATGAGGCTGGGGTTCAGATAAAATTGCATGGATACACTGATGCTGATTGGGCTGGTAGTATTTCTGATAGACGATCTACCAGTGGATATGTGTTCTCTTTTGGGAGTGCTACAGTCACTTGGAGCAGTAAGAAACAGCCTACAATTGCCTTGTCGAGCACAGAGGCTGAGTACAGGGGTGCAGCAATGGCTGCATGTGAGGTAGCTTGGTTGCATAAGCTACTCTATGATATGCATCAGTCTACAGATGGGCCAGTTGTCATTTATTGTGACAACATGAGCAGTATACACTTGGCAAATAACCTAGTCTATCATGCTAGAACAAAGCACATTGAGGTGCATTATCACTATGTGCGGGAGAAGGTTTTACTAGGTCTTATTGATCTAGTTTATGTCAGCACAGAGGATCAGGTAGCTGACATATTCACGAAGGCATTGGGCGCAGAGAAGCTGCGCAAGTTCAGAGACCTGCTTGGTGTGCAGGAATTGTGATTGAGCTCGAGGGGGAGTGTTGAGATATCGAGCTCCACTCGCGATATGCCAGGGTGACCGTTGTGCATTTATGTCACCGACTTGTTAGCTACAGATGTGGTCGGTACACCGCCCACGAATAATAGATGGATGATAGCTATCCTTATCTACACTAGTTCGTGGCTCAGTTAGTATGCCACCTTAGTTAGTTGAGTTTGGTTTGAGACCCACATATAGGGTTCTTCTATTTCTTTGTACTAGAGTTCTTTTGGCTTTCACAACTAAGAAGAGGAAAATTGTTTTCAGCCTCCACCTTTGTGTGTATTCCCCCATTGTGCTTGTGAGAAAGCCTCAAGTGAGACTCCTTCCCTCTCTCCCACTATCTTCACACATGTAAGATATATTCATAATCAATCTACAGATTATTCAGCTTAAATTGAAGAATATGCAATCAATGTGATTTCATAGTAAGCATACCTCACAATACCACTGATCTTGAATATAGCATTTCTAACATCTTCTTGAATTAAACACCCTTTTATTGTAATTGGGAGGATGAACTATCAAAGCAACAAAGAAGTCATGTCAATAATATAACATAATCATAATTACACTAACGCATCAAGAGTATCTGTACACTAATCCTACAGCTTCGAATACCTGTAAGACCTTGTGCCAATCATGGGACTTGAGCCCACTAAGCTTATTGTCCTTTGAAAATGCTCCTTTCAAGCAATGCATGTACCCTATGGGTGTTTGAAAAGAGGCAATGTTTGCCTTTACCGCTGCCTCCTCTCTCGTGGAGAGGATCCATGTTGCTTTCAGGACGACAACTTTTCCCGAAGTACATATTATGGCCACAAAGGAGACATATGGTGCAAAACTAGGAAATATCAACCCAATCCATAAAAATGACATCGAATGGCCATGATTCTTTGCATAGGACTTAAAATCACATGGTTTGAGGCTTTTGAAAAATATCATGCACATCTAATACCATATGCATGGCTAGAATTACAATGATGTATGTTTTAAGGGGTGCAAGGTGTGGTAAAAAAGAAGATATGATAAAAAAAGTCAACATGCACCCTAAAACAAGGCCTCCCAGGCTACAAGATTTTGTAATCCAATACAAGTCATCATTTATTAAACCTAGTAGAAGTGAGACAAGTACTAAAAGTTTTAGAAAATGCAAAAACAAAGGAAAACTTTGTTTTCATCGGTATAGGTGCTGGTATATACTGATGCCTATACCGACTCAAATAAACTTTCAAAAAGCAAACCCAAATGCCTCTTTTTTTGCCACACCTCTCTGGTTTGAGATCTTTCCAACTTTTTCCTCTTCCTCATGACCTTTCCACCATCTCCCTACCCTCCCCTACCCTCCCCTGCCATCCCTACACCACCCACACCACTGTTGGCCTACTCCCCTCCACTCCACAACAACACAAAGCAACTATAGACGCACTTGATAGATGTGCAAAATAGCGGACGCGTCTATAGGCATTGCTTGAATAGAGAAATTAGGGGTGCATCCACTACTACACACGCATCCTATTGCGACGTTTACGTACCGACGATTAGCGCCCGCCTAGCGTTAATCGTCGGTATAAAAATCGGGTGTCGTAAATCGTCGCTATATAGCGACTTTTAATAAGAGTCGCTATATAGCGACGTTAATAATGGTCGCTATATAGCGACTTTAGTAAAAGTCGCTATATAGCGACTTTTAAGAGTCGCTATATAGCGACACTGAGACTATATTATAGCGACGTTTTACAGAGAGGTTTTTTTTTTTTTTTTAGCCTTAAAATTTATTTTCTTCCAATGACAAAATTTTTTAAATTTTCATACATGTTTGAGCTCATAGAGAAATAAAAAATGAGAGCATGTACATCAAGCCTTTGAAGCTCATATATTCATGTCCAAGTTGGAGATGAGAAAAATCAAATTAAATAAGAGCATTTACATCAACTGTTTCATCTTGAGCCAAGTCTAAGGCGCCAAGCAAGTCTATCTCCAACTCTATACCGAGTTGATCTCCTATATCATCATCGTACTCTAGCATCGTACGTTCACCTAAAAGTATTTGATCATCTTCTTCAATTAAGCTTAAGTGTGGTGATCGATCTTGACGATTGTTGTCTTCCTCGTCAATATCGTGATCTCCATCCTCCTCCCGTGCGATGTCATTATGCGCATCTTCCTCTTGCCTCATATGGTGATCTACATCTTCTTCGCTAGATTCATCAATTGGATCCGGATTTGGTAGTGGCATCTCCATATCCACATCTCGATCTTCAAAAATCTGCTTACTTCGTGGTGCAACTTGGATCACGTACCACCATCTTGGATCAGAACGATCCGGATGAAAAACCACCTATATTGAAGATGAAAAATCACGTGCCAAATGTCGTCAATTATATATATATCAATGGACTTAAAAAACGAAAGCTTCGACTAATTGAATCATTAGTATGCACCTGCTCACAGTGCTCGGGAAGAACAAAAGTATCACTTTCATCGGTCCAATGTTTGGTGGAGTCTATTGCAAAGAGACCGCTACCATCTTTTCTCACAGTTGCATGGGGACCGTTGTAAGTAGTTCTAAACCATTTTACATCAAGAATGAAAATAGTAAATCGTCTGAAATCAATTTCATAGATGTCGCGTATGGTTCCACAATAATCCAACTGTGAGGAGAGAAGATTGGTATCCGAAGCACTTGCTCGGCTATCTTGTGTGAAGTTAGCCATGACTCCACAATCATACGTGACTCTCTTTGAATCGATGCGTTCTATGCGAAAATGTCGTCCATATGACCATAATGCACTGTACTTTTTGTACTGTAAAAGAGCATCATTAAAACAATGAAGATGCACCTATTTTATAGCATATATTGCCACAAATAATTACTTAATTACATCAAGAGATAAGAAACTTACATGCACCATACATCCAGATGATAACTCCCGCTCGCGCTCGTTTATTGTCTCTCCATCACATTCGGCTTTACGTATAGCTAGTTGTAGCCAATCAAGTGACATGTGAGTAGGGAGAAGAGCCAGATCTCGTGGATATGGTTGTGATCGCCTGTACATTACTCTGAATCTCGTCCTTGCATTTATTCTTTCTGCTTTGGCCACTTCATATCTCTCAATCCACTTCTGCATCTCAGGGCTATTGAGGATACAAAACTTATTGAATTTCTCCATTTGCTCTTCGCTCATCTTTCTTTCAATCCCTTTTCCTTGGGGGACCTCGCCAATGATGCGATCATCATCCTTGTTGTGCCAAGCTTGCGGCATATCAGGATCCGTGGATGCAAGAAACTCTGTGATATATACTAATGACTCTTGCACAAGCCATCCCTCTGCCATGCTTGCTTCTGGTCTTGCTCTTTGTCTTACAAACCCCTTTAAAGTTTTCATAAACCGCTCGAGAAAAAACATCCATCGATTATGAACGGTACCTGCTATAGCCACCTCATCAACTATGTGCACAAGCAAGTGGACTTGAGTTGTCATAATGCTTGAGGGAAAGTGCTTCTCAAGCAAGCATACGGCTTCGATGGATTCCACCCTAGCCTTCTCGATGCTCGATATAGAGATCTCTTTTTGAGATATCCACCTATTTCACATGTCCATGCATATGTAAGATATTTGAGATATCCACCTATTTCACATGTCCATGAAGAAAATACATAATGCGAATTGATAGTAAGCATACCTCACAATACCACAGATCTTGAATATAGCATTTCTAACATCTTCTTGTAAGCACCCTTTTATTGTAATTGGAAGGATGAACTATCAAAGCAACAATGAAATCATGTCAACAATATAACATAATAATAATTACGCTAATGCATCACTATTATCGGTACACTAATTCTACTTAGAATACCTGTAAGACCTTGTGCCAATCATGGGACTTGAGGCCACTAAGCTTATTGTCCTTTGAAAATGCTCCTTTCAAGCAACGCATGTACCCTGTCGGTGTTTGAAAAGAGGCAATGTCTGCCTTGATCGCTACCTCCTCCCTCGTAGAGAGGATCCACGTTGCTTTCGGGAGGACAACTTTTCCTGAAGCATGCACTTGGGGCCACAAACGAGACATCCTATTCATAGCACGCAAGTCTTCTCGCACTCCTCTCGAGTCCTTGGAACCAACCAAGTGTGCCCAAATGGTAGCCCCCACATTCTTAAAGATATGCATGGGATCCAAGAGATGATTGATTTGTAACTGACCCCAATAAGGAAGCTCGTGAAAGATCGATAGCCTCTTCATACCAGGAGGAGGTTCCTCTCCATTCTCCCTCCAAGCTTGAATCCAATCACTTGCTTTCAAATATGATGGTGGTGGATCAAGCTGACCTCCACGTGCGAGATGGTCGAGCGGAAGGTATCGAGCATGACCTTCATAAACATTTTTCCTCATGTGTTTGGAGTAGCGTGCAAGCGATTTCAGAGCGGGTCCACAAACAGGACAAGCATGGTACCCACTTGTAACAAGCCCTGCACGCGTGCATGAATATGTTAGTACAAGACATGCGTGCAAAAGAGAGTAAAAAAAGCATAATCCCTCATTGTACATGTAAAGACATAACCACGTACCTGCGCACTCTCCATATCCTGGGTAGTCATGCATGGTCCACATCAAGATACCCCTGACGGAAATATCATTGGTATGCCTAGGAGCTCTGGAAATATCAAAGACCTGCACTCCTCTCCATAATATCTGTAACTCCTCTATCAAAGGTGCCATGTACACGTCCATGTTTCTTGCCTTGTACTTTCCTGGCACAAGTAGTGCAAGCATGAGGTGTCCCTTTTTTATTGTTAGCCATGGTGGGATATTGTAATTCACCACGACTATGGGCCATGTCGACCAAGATGTCGAGCGTAACCCGAAAGGATTCACGCCGTCCATGGCTAGCCCAAGATGTAAGTTGCGTGGCTCTCTCGCAAAGTCCGGCCACTGATTATCTATGTGCTTCCAAGCCGCACAATCTACGGGAATCCTCAATGTGTGATCAGTGGACCGATGAGATGCATGCCATGTCATCAACTCCGCTATGGATTTGCATCGAAACATGTGTTGTATTCTTGCAATGATGGGAAAGTGTCTTAAGACCTTTAGCGGTATCCTCTCACCCTGCAAGTCATCTCTATATCGTTGTTCCCCACACTTTGGACAACTAGCCAAATCTCCATGCTCACGACGAAAGAGAATACAATCATTACGGCAAGCATGGATGGTATCATAATCCATACCCACCATTGTTAGCATCTTTTTCGCTTCATCTCTTGATGCGGGCATGGTATTTGGTGCAGGCAACATCTTTTGGAGCAACCTATGACAAAGACACTATCCAAATGATGATTCTCAAAACAAACAATATCCAAATAATGAGTCAATCAAATTAATGCAAGGGCTAACCTCATTAAGGCCGAGACACTTGTATCCGACCATCCATACTGTACTTGTAGATTCAAGATTGAGAGACAAGCACGTAGTTTAGACATCCTGGCACCCTCGTACAATTGTGTTGATTGCAACTCTCGCATTTTCACCTCAGACTCTGACATCACGTGTACGTGGGATGTAGTGCCCCTAAAAATGGAATCCATCATGTCGACCATACCCTCGTCGTCATCTGGGAGACTATAGTCTTGTTGAAAGTGAGAAGGTATATGTGTACCCTCGTCACCCTCGTCATCCTGTCATAAGCTCATTCGTGTAAATAGAAGATCTTCTAATTCCGGGTATACAATAAGATTGCGAACTTAAATAGCTTTGACTTACCGATGATCCATCAACATGTGCAACACCAACGGGGGGTACTGGTTCCGGCTCCTCCCCATACATCCGCAAGTGGCGCATGATAATACGACGTTGATGTCGTACTTCTCGCTTGCAATGAGTGCAATGACAATATAACCTCTCCGTAAGCCACTTCGTGCTCCCGGGCGTTGGCGCATCATCGGAAGAGCTTCCACTCGTCCCTTCCATCTACACTTATAAAACCAAAACATAAGCATGAAGAGGAGATGTACACAATTATGAGCATAGCATGTTTAATTTGAGCTTCTCTTGAGGCTATATAAAAAGAATGACATCGCTATATAGTAAGGATTGAAACAAAAAATCCTATATAGTAAGGCTGTGTAGTAAGAGGAGATATTGACAATTATAGGCATAGCATGTTTGAGTCACAAGAGGCCTCATTAAAAAACAAATAGTAAGCGTCGCTATATAGCGACGCTCTATTACGTCGCTATATAGCGACGATTTTAATTGAAAGCGTCGCTATATAGCGACGTTTTCAATTAAAAACGTCGCTATATAGCGACGAATAAGCGTCGCTATATAGCGACGCTGTGGGTTAAAACCCGAAACGCCGAAACCCGCGGCGTTTTGCTCAAAGCTTTCCTAATCTCTAAACTAAGCTCTCCAAAATCTCCTCCCACCTATTTTCACTGACCTCCCATCTATTCCAAGCAACCTCCTACCCTATTTCCCACTCCTCACCCTCCTCCTACCTCTTGTGCACCCTCTCTCTCCTTTTTCCCTCTTTGGTTTCCAGAAAG
Organism: Dipteris shenzhenensis; assembly: GCF_047967505.1. Taxonomy (NCBI): domain Eukaryota; kingdom Viridiplantae; phylum Streptophyta; class Polypodiopsida; order Gleicheniales; family Dipteridaceae; genus Dipteris; species Dipteris shenzhenensis. The sequence continues at coordinate 38,519,303 of NC_141614.1, forward strand.
AAAGTTCTTCAAAAGGTGAGTTTTTTTCAACAATGTAGGTTGTTTGTTTGTTAGCTTTGGTTTTGTGAGTGTTTCTACTTGTATTGCTAAAGTTTTAAACTAGTTTTCATGCTTGATTAGAAAGGATTCAAACAAAAAACGAAATTTCAAGAAAGAAAGAAAATTTCAAGAAAGAAAGAAAGAAACTCACCTCTTCTTTCTGTATTTCTCTTCCTTCTCTTCCTTCTCTTCTCCTCAATCTCCTCCTTTCCTTGTCTCCTCAATCTTCTCTTTCCTTGTCTCCTTTCAAGAAGTTGCTTTTGTGATCTCCTCTTTCCACTAACATCTTATTTGAAAAAATGGGTTGTTTTCTCTCTTTTGTAGGGCCAGTCCACTACACCGAGCGGGACATAGTCTCTCTTTCGTGGGCCCAGTCCACTACACCGAGCGGGACATACTTTTACAGGTAAGTGCTTCCTCTTCTTTCCATTTAAGCTTTTTGTTATTTGCATTTGCCTGCAGCTAGCGCCTTAAGCGCTAGCTGCAGTGATGGGCGTAGGAACCCTCTCTTCCCCCTTCTCTTTTTCTCATTTTCCCCCTTCTCTTTTTTCCCTCTTCTCTTATTCTCTCTTTCCCCCTCTCTCTTTTCCCTTCTCTCTTTCCTTTCCCCCTTATTCTCTATTTCCGCATCCCTCTTATTCTCTTATGCTTATGCTTCTCTCATTCCGCATAAGCTCCTCCTCTATTTCTGCATCCCTCTATGTCCATGAGCTTATGCGTAAGTTTCCGCAAGAGCTTATGCGGAAATAGAGAATGAGAGAAGCATATGCTTCTCTCATTCTCTCTTTCCGCATAAGCTCCTTCTCTCATTCCGCATAAGCTCCTTCTCTATTTCTGCATGAGCATAAGCATGAGCTTATGCTTATGCTTATGCTTATGCATAAGCATAAGCATAAGCTCATGCTTATGCTCATTCATCCGCAAGCATAAGCATGAGCATAAGCATGAGCATAAGCATGAGCTTATGCTTATGCTTATGCATAAGCATAAGCATAAGCTCATGCTTATGCTCATTCATGAGCATGAGCTTATGCGTAAGTTTCCGCAAGAGCTTATGCGGAAATAGAGAATGAGAGAAGCATATGCTTCTCTCATTCTCTTTTTCCGCATAAGCTCCTTCTCTCATTCCGCATAAGCTCCTTCTCTATTTTCGCATGAGCATAAGCATGAGCTTATGCTTATGCTTATGCTCATGCATAAGCATAAGCATAAGCTCATGCTTATGCTCATTCTTCATGCTTATGCTCATTCATGTCCATGAGCTTATGCGTAAGTTTTCGCAAGAGCTTATGCGGAAATAGAGAATGAGAGAAGCATATGCTTCTCTCATTCTCTTTTTCCGCATAAGCTCCTTCTCTTATTCCGCATGCAAGTTTCCGCAAGTTTCCGCATGAGCTCCTTCTCTTATTCCGCATAAGCTCCTTCTCTCATTCCGCATAAGCTCCTTCTCTCATTCCGCATGAGCATAAGCATGAGCTTATGCTTATGCTTATGCTTATGCTTATGCATAAGCATAAGCATAAGCTCATGCTTATGCTCATTCATCCGCAAGAGCTTATGCGTAAGTTTCCGCAAGAGCTTATGCGGAAATAGAGAATGAGAGAAGCATATGCTTCTCTCCTTCTCTTATTCCGCATAAGCTCCTTCTCTCATTCCGCATGAGCATAAGCATGAGCTTATGCTTATGCTCATTCATCCGCATAAGCTCCTTCTCTATTTCCGCATGAGCATAAGCATGAGCTTATGCTTATGCTTATGCTCATGCATAAGCATAAGCATAAGCTCATGCTTATGCTCATTCTTCATGCTTATGCTCATTCATGTCCATGAGCTTATGCGTAAGTTTCCGCAAGAGCTTATGCGGAAATAGAGAATGAGAGAAGCATATGCTTCTCTCATTCTCTTTTTCCGCATAAGCTCCTTCTCTCATTCCGCATAAGCTCCTTCTCTATTTCCGCATGAGCATAAGCTCATGCTTATGCTCATTCTTCATGCTTATGCTCATTCATGTCCATGAGCTTATGCGTAAGTTTCCGCAAGAGCTTATGCGGAAATAGAGAATGAGAGAAGCATATGCTTCTCTCATTCTCTTTTTCCGCATAAGCTCCTTCTCTTATTCCGCATGCAAGTTTCCGCAAGTTTCCGCATGAGCTCCTTCTCTTATTCCGCATAAGCTCCTTCTCTCATTCCGCATAAGCTCCTTCTCTATTTCCGCATGAGCATAAGCATGAGCTCATGCTTATGCTCATTCATCCGCAAGAGCTTATGCGTAAGTTTCCGCAAGAGCTTATCCGCAAGTTTCCGCAAGTGCTCCTTCCCTTTTTCCGCATAAGCTCCTCCTCTATTTCCGCATGAGCATAAGCATGAGCTTATGCTTATGCTTATGCATAAGCATAAGCATAAGCTCATGCTTATGCTCATTCATGAGCATGAGCTTATGCGTAAGTTTCCGCAAGAGCTTATGCGGAAATAGAGAATGAGAGAAGCATATGCTTCTCTCATTCTCTTTTTCCGCATAAGCTCCTTCTCTCATTCCGCATAAGCATAAGCATGAGCTCCTTCTCTCCTTCTCTCCGCATAAGCTCCTTCTCTCATTCCGCATAAGCATAAGCATAAGCATAAGCTCCTTCTCTCCTTCTCTTATCCGCAAGTTTCCGCAAGTGCTCCTTTTCTTTTTCCGCATAAGCTCCCTCTCTTTTTCCGCATGAGCATAAGCATGAGCTTATGCTTATGCTTATGCTTATGCATAAGCATAAGCATAAGCTCATGCTTATGCTCATTCTTCATGCTTATGCTCATTCATGTCCATGAGCTTATGCGTAAGTTTCCGCAAGAGCTTATGCGGAAATAGAGAATGAGAGAAGCATATGCTTCTCTCATTCTCTTTTTCCGCATAAGCTCCTTCTCTTATTCCGCATGCAAGTTTCCGCATGAGCTCCTTCTCTTATTCCGCATAAGCTCCTTCTCTCATTCCGCATAAGCTCCTTCTCTATTTCCGCATGAGCATAAGCTCCTTCTCCTTCTCTTTCCCTTTCTCTCATTCTCTATTTCCTCGTTCTCATTCTTTTCTTTCCTTTACATCTTCTTTCCCTCTTATCTTTCCCTCTTCTTTCCCTCTTTCCTTTCCCTCTTCTTTCCTTTCCCTCTTCTTTCTTCTTGCCTATGCCTATGCCTATGAGAATGCTCATGTTTGTTTATTTGTTTTCTGTTTTCGTGTTTGTGTCTATGTTAGACATGGGATCACGTCGCTCATCGGACGAGTACGGACAGCCTCGCAGGAGGAGAGCTCACGATCTATATGCTCCAGAGGACTTTGATTCCTCTCAGGCGACTACCCCGAGGACTACCCCTGGTCCGACTCCTCTCGGTCCTAGCACTATGACTACCCCTGGTCCGACCCCTCTTCCACGTAGCACTGCGACTACCCCTCAGGGGACTCCTTTGCTAGCCGCGCATGGCTTTGTTGGGACTCCCGACGAGTTTGTAGCGCAGATGAGCGATGAGGAGGCAGCGAGATTCTTCTCTCTGCTCTCTCAGAGGACCTCCGCAATTCCTTCCCCTACACCGACGGTTGGACGTACAGCCCAGCCATCCCCTCGCGCCCCTTCGACCGCGGGATCATCACCTGCGCATGCCTCCCGCAAGGGAAGGAAGAGTAGGATGGGCGGCTCATGTTGTGCTGACTCAGGAGATGTAGACGAGTCAGCACACTCACGCTCCTTTAGGTCTCCACTTGGTCCGGAGACACAGTATCAGTCAGGTCCCTTTCCCTCTCCTACTCCCACAGCTACTCCTCGATCCGGAAGCGGCGCGCAGCTTCCACTCCTTCAGACTCTGCTACCGTCAGTCCCCCTTACTCATCAGGGGATCTCTCCTATCAAATCACATCTGCCGGAGAGATAATAGAAGACAAAAAGGGCAAAGCAGTGATGGCCGCCATGAGGCGGTTGATGAGTCATCACTTCAAGAGCGGCATAAATATCGATTGGCGGTATCAAGATGGCCAAAAGAAGCAGGCGGTGATCGATGAGTTAAAACTCAGATTTCCTAATCCGCCAAATGTGGAGTTTAATAACAGTTATATGCTCGAGCGCATGGGTTTGGTCCTAAAGCATCGCAGATCAACCATGCGTACTTCCATTACAAAGGGGTTGTCTAAACCCAGCTGGGCAGACAAAGCTGATTGGAAGTTCTTGAAGAAGCAGAATAGGGACCATCCTGAAATGTTCGAGGGTCAGAGGAGGGCTGCGAAGAGACGGCTGGATGTCGTAGGTACTTCGTACTTTGGTGCAGGTGGACGGTATGCGTTCGAGGCAACCGTGGTAAGTTTACTTCTTTCCATTTAATGTATTGTTCTATTTGTTTTACTTACATATTACATGCACTTTAGCTAACTCTAACTCTCGTAAATTGGATCCACAGCAAGCTGCGATGGGTCGTCTTCCTACGGATGCAGAGACGCGGCGCGCATTTCGGATAGGAACCAAGCCGTGGTTCATTGAGCAAGAGGCAATGGGAGCGACAGTCGATTGGGCTGAGGTGGCTGCTCGCACGGTATAAGTTTACTCCTGCTTGTAATCTCACTTTTTAATTTAAGTTCCAATCTAATTTTCGATTTATATGGTTCAGTCTCAGGGTCAAAGCTCAAGCGTCCCATCATCAGAGACGAGCGATCAACAGGGGCAAGGATCGGACGCAGGTGCCGATGACGAAGGAGAAGACACAGGTGTCGGGGACGAGGGAGAAGATGCAGGTGCCGAGGACCAGGGAACAGCCCAACAAGACGATTCGGATTCGGATTCGGATTAGTAGTGGTAGTAGCATTTTTCATATCCGCTCGTTAGAGCCATTTTGTATCACCCTTTCACAGGGTAATTTTGTTTCAAACACAGTTGTATATGTATATGCATTTCTTCCTCATCGTTCACAAGAACAATTTTGTATCACCCTGCAAGCAAAGGAAATTTTGTTATAAAAAACTTTCTTTTGTAATTACAAAAAAAAAAAAATGGTTAGTGGGGCTAAACAGGGCTTCCTTTTGGCCCTGTTTAGCCCCACTAACCATTTTTTTTACCTTCTGTTAATCATCGCTATATAGCGACGTTTACCAGTGTCGCTATATAGCGACGATTAACAGAGTCGCTATATAGCGACGTTTTTATCGTCTCTATATAGCGACGTTTACATCGTCGCTATATAGCGACGATAAACAGCGTCGCTATATAGCGACGGTTTATAGCGACGCTCCTTTTCCGACGATTTTAACGACCTTTATAGCGACCTTTGCGCCCGTGAAAAAAAAAAATTTTAATGTAAAAAGCGTCGGTATTTCCGTCGGAAAATGGCCTATGCCTTGTAGTGATCTACCAACACATCTAATAGTGCATCTATTTGCACGTGTATTGATGCGTCTATTAGTGCATCTACACTGAGAAAGTACGGGTGCATCTAACACTACGTCTAATAGTGCGTCTATTTGCACGTGTATTAGTACATCTATTAGTGCATCTACACTAAGAATTGGATGCTTATTTAGATGCAAAACAGAGAGTACAAAAAGTGAGATTTTGGTGTAGGCTGGTAAATATACATCACTACTTTCCAAACATTGATGATTACCAAAGCACATAATTTTAACAAAAACATCAATGCTTTTTTGCAAACCCACATATACAAAAATTAAGGTGAGGAGAATGAGACAATATGTAAAATAGTTTTGCCAATATCAATGATGGGCTACTGTTCAATCTTATCCTCAATGAGATCAACCCTTGCCAAACTATCTACTTCAAAATCCAAACAAGGGTTTAGATCTACAAATACATTCAACCCACTACTACTTATGCTATTCATGTGCTCATTGAAATCAGCATCACTAATGGTAGGTTTGTCCTCATGGGTAATGGCCTCAGTATCTATATCTCCTATCTCATGATCATCCTTCTCTCTCGTATCATGGTCATCATCACCTCCATGACAATGATCATCCTCCATACACTCCATATTAGTAAATGTACTATACATCACTTTGGAACGTGGCATAATAGGTATGACATGCCACCATCTATTATTATCCACCATTGGTTGATAGACAACCTAATTCAAACACAAATATAATCATGTTATTTTTCTTGCATCGAAGGTATCAAATATTTAAAAGTGAGTATTTTTATATGTGTGTGCAGTACCTGTTTACATTGTTGCGGTAGTACTAGTGTGTCCTTCTTACTTTGCCAAAACTTTGTGAAATCATAGTTACAAAGCCACTTGCATGGCGTTTGATTGTTGCATTAGGGCCTCTTTCCACCACGTCCTTAAACCACTTTACATCCGAAACATACACAAAGAAGCATCGAAAGTCAAGCTTAATAATATCTTGGATTATGCCACAATAATCATCCATGGCTCCATTGGCTCCCTCAAAGCTAGCAATGACACCGCAATCTTGTGTGTTTCTCTTATTATCAATCCGTTGTGTTCAAAAATGCTTGCCCTCACACCATATAGCATTGAACATAGTGCACTACATCAAGAAAAAATCAATTAAACAAGCAATCTAAATTATTGAAAGCTCCTAACTTATGCATAACATTATATATACCGACCTTGCTCATGCATCCCCTAGCATACTCCCATTCTTCCATTGTGATATGCATCCCCTCATCTTTCTCTGCTTTCTCCATTACGTCAAGTAGCCAATCCACATGAATATCTTTTGGAAGTGATCTTAGATACTTAGGGTATGGCACACGAGATCCGTGGTGTGTACAAAAGAGGGCCCTTTCTTCTTGCCTTCTTGCCTTTGCATCCTCGTATCTTGTCACCCATCTTTTAATCACATCACTATTAAGCACGCAATAGAGGTTGATATTATTAAGCAACTCCATGTCTATTACTTTGTTGCTTCCTTTCCCTTGAGGCATAATAGAGGTCATCCTTAGGTCTTCATCATCTCTCCATAGTCATGTGAGAGAGCTATCCACATCAACAAGAAACTCAGAAATATATACAAGTGACTCTTATACCAACCAACCCTCAGCCATGCTACCTTCGAGTCTTGCATTTTGTCTCACAAAACCCTTCAAGGTCTTCATGAAGCGCTTGAGGAAGAACAACCATCATGCATGTATAGTACCGCTTATAGCAATCTCATCCACCAAATGCACTATGAGATGTAGTTGGCTTGTGGGAATACAACATGGAAATGTCTCCTCCACTAAACAAACCACCTCCACTAACATAACTCGAGCAGTCTCAAGCGTGGTGGGATCTATTTTCTTTGATCTCACATACTTAGAAATGAAAAAGTACACCATATTAGCAATATGAACACCTTGCATGGAGCATTGATACACATCACATTTTGTATCATATAAACTCCATGTAAAGTACCTCACAAGCTCGTCCATCTTGTAAATACAATCCTTCACATCCTTTGATGCACTATGAGAAATGCTAGTAGGTAGTATGAACTAAACACATGAGGAATGGTTGATTAGTTGCTTCTAATTCACTCACAAATTTGAAAAGAAAAATATATTATGCACATAAAATACTTACTTGGAGCATCTTGTGCCAATCATGAGATTTCAAGCCATATAATTGCTCTACACCTCTTTTCTTGCTCTTTGTAATGGCCCCCTTCAAACACCTCATGCATCCAGTGGGAGTACGAATTGTAGTAATAGCGCACTTCACCACCACCATTTCTAGCTTTGATAACCTCCACGATGCACGAGGTAAAAAAACACGCCCATTTGGTCTCTCTTGTGGCCAAGCTTCACGCATCCTCCCTGTGGTACTAGATCCTCCCTTATGCCTGCAAAATCTGGTGTCCCATTCAAATGTTCCCAAATGGTAGATGCCACATTCTTGAAGATATGCATGGGCAAGTAGGTGATTGATCTTGAGGTGGGACCAATATGGTAAACAATAAAAGATGGAGTATCTCAACCAATCTTTATTTCCAACCAATATAGCACACAAGAGTTACAAACCCTTACAAGCTCATGCCAAGTGGTGGAGGAGTCGTGGAACCGTCCCAAATTCTCATCCAATCTCCCACAGTGAGTGATTGTGGGAGAAATTCATTCCAATGGGCAACATATCTAGGATGATCACGTGGGAGAAATCGATGGTGATTCTCATAGATGACCTTATTCAATGCATCTGCTAGTGAGGCAACAAGTGAAGGACCACAAACAGGACATGCATGGTAACCCGATGTAGTGAGACCTGAACAATAGATGCAATTAAGAGTTGAAGGTGGGTTTAGGGTGCCACATCCTTTGCCTACTCATAATTAGAAGTGCAATGCTTACCTAAACACTCGCCATAGCCTGGGAAGTCATGCATCATCCACATCAAAACTGCTTTGCAGTTGAAGTCCCCTGACGAGGGAGGCCTACTCACATCATGCACCTCGATACCTCTCCAAAGTATCTCTAGCTCGTCAATCAAAGGCTCCAAATAAGCATAAAGATTTTTGACTTTCTGTTTCTCTGGAATTAGAAGGGATAACATAACATGTCCTTTCTTAATCGCCATAGAGGGTGGAAGATTATAATTCACCAATATTACTAGCCATACACTGTAAGAGGTGCTTTTGAGACCAAATGGGTTCACACCATCCATACCCAATCCAAGTCTCAAGCTCCTAGGTTCTTCCTTGAAGCTTGGCCATGTGTCTTCAATATGCTTCCATGCAGGAGTGTCTGCGGGAGTTCTCCACTTGCCATCGGTTGATCGATGGGAGGAATGCCATGAAATGAGCTCTGCAATGGATTTGCACTTGAACATATGTTGGATGCGAGGGATTATGGGAAAATGTCACAAAACCTTACGAGGCACATCCAAAGTTTTGAGATCTACTCTATATCTTGCTTCTCCACAAGTAGGACACTCTCTTGCATCCTTATGTAGTCCACGAAACAAAACGCAATCATTGATGCATGCATGGATGTGCTTGTAATCTAATCCTCCAAGAGAGGTCACATGTTGCCTTGCCATATCTCTTGAGGTTGGTAATTTATTCTCCCTTGGAAGCATTTTACACAATAGCCTGCATGTGAAGACCATAAATGAAGAAAAGCATTCGAGTAATTGACCCACTAGCATAATTCACCATGTTTGCAAAATAGACTTTAAAGCTTACTTGAGTAATGCATTTAAACTTGCACTACTCCATCCATAGATGGTTTGCAAGTTTAGTAACTCAAGGGAGGCACGTAGAACAAAGAATGTGCACCCCTCAAATAGTGGAGTCGATGCTACAGTAAAAGATCATCCTGCTCCATGCTATCATCCCTCCCTTTGGATTGATGGACATATAAATCTCGCACCATATCATCAAACACCTCCTCCTCCATGGCTTCATGAGGTAATGGTGGAGGGCTACTATCACCATCATTCCATGCATCCATAATGGTCCCTGCTGAAGATACCACCTCATATCGCTGATGCTTCGCCTCCTCACGATAAGCATAGGGCAACATATGTGGGTGTGGCACTGCATCTTGTATCAAATTAAAATGGGATCATAACTCAAACATATGAACACCCATAGGTATCTCAATCAACTTTAACTCTTTAACACTTACCATGTTTATGGTTGCATCCCATTCTCCATACTTTGAGATTTGATTGAGTGTAATCCTGTGTGCATGATGACATGTTTCCTTAACATCGATCACACATACATTTGATTTTTTGCTCCAACCACATTTTGTGATAGTGGATACGAAGGGATTCATCCTCACTGGAGCTACTTGTTGAAGATGAAGACATCCTAGAAATAAACAACCCAAAAAATTTACTCTTGTATCAAATATTTAATCTTCTAAAATTGCATCTATTCTGTGGTGTGCGTCTATAGGCGCATCTAAACCGTGTTGTAGACGTGCAATTAGACACGCATTTAGATGTATATATAGATGTGCAATTAGACGCGCTTATAGATGCACTTATAGATGCGATTTTCAAACCTACTTTTAGCGTGCTTGCTTTTCTTCACATACTATTGTGTCACAGGGCTTGCTTTGCTATTAATAGACACAGTTTCGAGCATCTACACTTATCTCCAAGCACCCACACTTATCTCCAAGCTTACACAATCATCTCCAAGCACACAAGAGAAGAGGGTGAATAAGGAAGAGAAGAAAGAGAAGCAAAGGGTGAACAAGGTAGAGAAGAAAGAGAAGTAGCTTCGAAGAAGGACAAGAAGCTTCCATACCTCTATCCAAGGTAAGTCTCTTTATAGTTGATCTTCTTTGAAAGTTGCTCTCTTTGGATTCGTCCTTTGTTGTATCCAAGAAATGAATGTTTTTGGTACTAGTGTTGTGCTTTTTTGTCGGGCGCATGTCCTTTTCAAGTTTTTAGAATTGTCAGTCTGTCAGAGTGCATCTATCGACGCATCTAAGAGTGCATCTAAGAGTGCATCTATAGATGCATCTACTCTATTTTTGGAAACAAATATCCACGTCTATAGACGTACTATTATGTGCGAAGATAGACACGCTCTGTTATGTTTTCCTGGCTTGGCCTTCCCTTCCCTTCCCTTCTCTTCCCTTCCCTTCCCTTTCCTTCCTTTCTCTTTCCTCTTCCCTTTCCCTTTCCACTTCCACTTCCAAGAAAATGATTGCATATTGAATGATGGAAATAAGTGATTGCATGAATGAAGAAAGGGATTGCATGAATGATGGAAAGGGATTGCATGATTGAAGAAGGGGATTGCATGAATGATGGAAAGGGAAAGCATGATTGAAAAAAGGGATTGCACTCTATATTTTCCTCTCTTTTTCCTTCTCTCTTTTATCCTCTCTTTCCTTCTCTTTTTGTCTCTCTTTTTCTCTCTTATCTCCTCTCTTTTTCTCTCTTTTTTTCTCCTCTCTTTTCCTCTATTTTCCTCTCTTTCCTTCTCTCTTTTATCCCACTTTTTATCTTTTTCTTCTCTCTTTTCCTCTCCTTTCTCCTCTCTTATATCCCCACTTTTCCTCTCTTTTCTACTCTCTTTCCTTCTCTCTTTCTCTCTCTTTTTCTCTTCTTTTTCTCTTCTCAATTCATCAGTAATCTTCTTTTTTTCTTTTTCTAGTTCATCATGTGGCCAGGAAGCTCTTCAAGCTCACCTGATCTTCGGGAGACTATCTTTCGGGAGTTATATAACCTTTTGGGGCACCCTCCTAGTCCTGGGGAGTTATACGGCTACATGACGAGTACTCTAAACACCCCCCAATTTGTTGAATCATGGGAGGCCCAATTTGTAAGTATTGATCTCAAATTATATTGTTTATGTAGTTTATTAGGAGGTTGTTTCTTTGTACTAACCCCTCCACAAATTGTGTCATCTTGTAGCTTAATATTGTGGGCAGGTACCCTACTCCTATCAAGACAGCCTACCACCGCCACCATCATAGAGGAGATACATGTAGGCACTTCTATAATGATGGGTTGATTACTGAGGACTCAGGGGGGTCACTCATCATATGTAACCCTATCACGTGAGTTCAATAAAAGGACATTTTTAATATCTAAATTTTACAAAAGTTAATTTACATAAGGGAGTATTTAAAACAAAATTGGGAAAAATTTACAGATTTGTATAGAAAAGGGGTACATTTTATTAATGAAAAATTTACAGATAAGGGATTTTAGCTGGAGCACCCCTCAAGGTATTTGAAGGTAATTAAATAATTTCAATATTATAAGTAAAGACTTGATTTTTCATACATTGATATATGTTGTCCCTTGTTTACAGGACCCTGCACAAGAAGATGAGGGAGAAGATGAGGAAGAAGGAGGCAGAGAAGGGAGTGCAGAAGGGAGCGTAGAAGGGAGCGAGAGAACTTAGATTAGTCGTAGAAGTAGTGCTAGCTACTCTTTTTTGTACTTAAAGCCACTGGCTTGGCTTCATGCCTCTTGTATATAGACTCCTCATATTTTTGGTACTTGAAGCCACAGGACGTGGCTTAGCTTCGTGCTATATGTACATACAAGCACTTTTTGAGCTATGAATTAATATACACTCTTTTTTTTTTTTGGCTTTCAATTTTCTTATGCAATGTTCTATCAATTAATGCCTTGTGAACTAAACGTTTTGGAATTGTAATGTTTTATTTGGAATTGTAATTGTCGGCTATAGACGTGCTTGCAAGTGTTAATTAATATGCAGTTGGCTGTAAGAATTGAATTACACAATGTGGAAATGGGATTCCTGTAACTATATAGCATAAACAACATACACGACATTCTATTCAAGCACAAAATTTAAAAAATATTATGTAGCGCGTCTATCAGGGCATCTATAAATGTGTCTATATATGCGTTTATCTATTTGAGGGGCTTCTATTTGTGCATCTACAAATGCATGTATAAACGCATCTATAAATGTGTCTATAAATGCATTTATGGATGCGTTTGTCTATTTTTTAAAATTTCTAGCAGAGCGTCTATTTACACATCTATAGGCGCATCTATCTACTATGTAGACATGCCTTTAGATGCGGGTCTATAGACGTGCTAATAGACGTGCAAATAGATGCACTCATAAGGTTTTTTTTTAGTTGAGTAAACGTATCTATGTGCACGTCTATAGGTACTTTGTCTTGCTGTGCTCTAAGCTTGAAGAAGAAGATTTCTATTTTGGGAACTAAAGAAGTGGATGATATTTTGAGTGGTTTCTCTTCAAATTTCTTCTTCTAGGTAAGCTTCCCAACCCTTTCATCTGCATTAGAATAATCTTTGGAATCTGCATTGTGTGTTTACACATTTCTTATGTCTTCGTGGTTGTACAAGAGGCAAATATGAGATTTTTCTACGGCCCAGGGAAGATGCTACCAAAATTTTCCAATTACTTGCTTGCTTGATATGATTATATCTTGTTGCTTGCTTGGTTGCTTGACTTCATTGCTTTCTTAGTACCTTGCTGTCTTGTTTGTGTTCTTTCATTTCTCTTGTTTGGCTTGATTACTATGTTGCTTGACATTGTTACTTTTTACTCATTCCTTAATTTGTAACATAATTTTTAGCACTCATGCACAATGCATGGTAAGAAATTTAAAAATACACATGCCCAACCATGAAATTGATGCTTGATCCCCATCAAAATTTGAAAGCACAAGGGTTTTTATCTTGTTGAAGCTATGTAAAGTATCATACCTATCAGATACACATAGATATGCTAGAAGCACTCATGCATGATGCATGTTTAAGAATTATGAAAATACGCCTGCCCAACCATGCAAATGATATCATATCAACTAAAAAATTTGCAAGGATAAGGGTATTATTGGTTTTAAGACTTCTATAAAGTATCATATCCATCAAACCCACATACATATGCTAGAAGCACACTGATGCATATTTTTAACACTCATCCACATTGCATGGTAAGAATTGTGGAAATACACATTTCTGGCCATGACACACAATAAGACAAAGCACCTACAAACATGCACACAGACGTGTTTCCTTAACTAAAAAAGAACTTATGGGCACATCTATTTGCATGTCTATTAACGTGTCTATAGACCCGTGTCTATATAGCCAGACGCGCCTATAGACACGTAAATAGAGGCCTTGCTAGAAATTAAAAAAAAATAGATAGACACGTTTATAAATGCTCTTATAGATGCTCCTATAGATGCTTTACAGATAGACATGTATATAAATGCATTTATAGATGCACTTATAGACGGTCTACAGAATCTTTTTAAAAAAAATAAAAGTAGAATCTTGTGTGGTTGAACAGAATGCTCTGTATGTTGTATATGCTATGTAGTTACAAGGATCCCATTTCCACATTGTGCAATTCAATTCTTATAGCCAACTACATTTTAATTATCATGATTGCAAGCATGTCTATAGCCGACGATTACAATTCTAAATAAAACATTACAACTCCGAAACGTTTAGTTCACAAGGCATTCATTGATAGAACGTTAATTGAAAGACAAAAAAATAAAAGGAGTGTATATTAATTCATAGCTCAAACGTTGCTTGTATGTACATATAGCATGAAGCCAAGCCACGTCTTGTGGCTTCAAGTACAAAAAATTAGAGGAGTGTATATACAAGAGAGGCACGAAGCCAAGCTAGTGGCTTCAAGTACAAAAAAGAGTAGCTAGTACTACTTCTACGACTAATCTAAGTTCTCCGCATCCTCTCTCCCTTCTTCGCCCCCCTTCTTCGTTGCCTTCTTCCTCATCTTCTCCCTACTGATCAGCTGCAAGGTCCTCTAAACAAGGAACAACATGTATCAATGTATGAAAAAACAAACCTTTACTTACAATATTGACATTATTTAATACCTTTCAAATACCTGGGGGGGCACTCTAGTAGCCCGAATATACTGCTCCTCAGTAATCAACCCATCATCATAGAAGTGCCTCCATGTATCTCCTCTGCGATGGTGGCAGTGGTAGGCTGTCTCGACAGGAGTAGGGTACCTCCCCACGATATCAAGCTACAAGATGACACAATTTGCGAAGGGGTTAGTACAAAGAAACAACCTCCTAATAAACTACATAGACAATATAATTTGAGATCGATACTTACAAATTGGGCCTCCCATGATTCAACACCCCCTGCTCCAAAATGCTCTTCCATATTGCTCCATTTAGATCCTTTGTGCCTGCACGTGCTGCAAACTAGGGTCTGCCTTCACTGCCTTCATTGATTTCTTCCACTCACGCTTGAGATCAGTGTGGGGCTAGCCCCTTGGTGGTTGACCTCCCTCGATCCTGGCAATCTCAGCTAGTGCCTGCCTGTTAAGTGAAGATCTTTTATTGCTAAGTATCATAACAATGTTTGACTTGGCCCATTTATCTGTGAACTAAACATTGGGGGGATTGGGATACCTAGAGCAAACAGTAGCGAGGGTCTCATCAGCCAACTTTTTTGGATGGTCTTTGTAGTGAATAAAACAATTACAGAGTGCATGAAGGCCATGATGTCCTTCCCCCGTGCATCCATCAAGATGCCTCCTGTCTGAGTGATGTCATAGTAAATTGTACCATCACCCTCTGGCATGTCTACATCATTAGAATTATCCTTGTCCCCACCGTTACCCCCCCTAAAGTAGGCTACCATGCATCCCCCACCGCTCTCCCTGCTACTACGCCTGTTGCCATGTTGTGTCGAGCTAGTACATTGGCTGCTTATAGCTGGAGAAGCGACTCTTGACTGCACCAGAGTATTGGCCACTCATAGTTGGAGAAGAGACTCTCGATAGCACGAAAGTACACCAACAGCTCTGCGAGGCAAAAAGACCTCCTGACCACAAGGGGGGAGAAGGGTGTAGCCGATTGCGCTGTCTCGATTCTGCTGGTGTGGGATTGGGGTGGTTTAGAGTCTATACTACCGACTCCTGGGGGTGTTTGAGTACCCGTCATGTATGTGTATAACTCCATAGGAGTGGGAGGGTGCCCTAAAAGGTTATATAACTCCTGAAAGATGCCATCCTGAAGATCAGGTGAGGTTGAAGATCTTGGCCGCATGATGAACTGAAGAAAAGAAAAGAAGATTACCATCGAGCATGCCCTTGTCATGAGATGCAAAAGAGAGAAAAAGAGAGGAAAAGAGAGGAGAAAAAAGAAAGAAGATAAGAGAGAAAAGAGAGGAGGGACAGAGAGAAAAAGAGAGAAGGAAAGAGATGAGAAAAGAGACGAAAAGAGGAAGAAAGAGAGGAGATAAGAGAGCCATGAAAAGAAAAGGAAAGAGAGGATAAAAGAGAGAAGGTAAAACAAATACAAGGTGAAGGAAAGAGAGTATAAAAGAGAGGAAAAAAGAGAGATGGAAAGAGAGGAGAAAAGAGAGGAAATTAGAGGAAAAGAGAGGAGAAAGAAAGAGAGAAAAAAAGAGGAGATAAGAGAGGAAAATCACCACAAAAAGAGAAGGAAAGAGAGGATAAAAGAGAGAAGAAAAAAGAGAGACAAGGTGAAGGAAGAAGAGGAAAATAGAGAGAAGGAAAGAGGAGAGAAGAAAAAAGAGAGACAAGGTGAAGGAAAGAGAGGATAAAAGAGAGGAAAATAGAGAGAAGGAAAGAGGAGAAAAGAGAGGAAAAGAGAGGAGAAAAAAGAAAGGAGATAAGAGAGAAAAAGAGAGGAGAAAAGAGAAGGAAAGAGAGAAGAAAGGAGAGAAAAAGAGAAAGCAACCCCTTATTTTCTCATGAATGCAATCCCTTTCTTCAATCATGCTTTCCCTTTCCATCATTCATGCAATCCCTTTCTTCAATCATGCAATCCCTTTCCATCATTCATGCAATTCCTTTCTTCATTCATGCATCACTTATTTCCATCATTCAATATGCAATCCTTTTCTTGGAAGTGGAAGTGGAAGGGGAAGGGGGAGGGAAAAGAGAAGGAAAAGGAAGGGGAAAGGGAAAAGAGAAGGAAAAGGAAGGGAAAAGGGAAGAACAACTAAGACTATCGGAGCGCATTTATAGATGTGTCTAATAGTGTGTCTATAGGTGCGGCTGTCTGTTTTTCCAAAAGATAGATGCGTCTATAGACACTCTCGGATAGAGGCCTTTTTTTAAGAAATTGAAAAGAACATGCACCCAACCACACTAGTACAAAAAACATCTGTTCAACTTGCATATGACAAAGGATGAATTCAAAGAGAGCAACTTCCAAAGAAGATTAACCGTCAAGCGACTTACCTTGGATAGATGTATGGAAGCTTCTTGTCCTTCTTCAAAGTTGCTTCTCTTTCTTCTCTTCCTTGTTCACCCTCTTCTCTTGTGTGCTTGGGGATGATTGTGTAAGCTTGGAGATGAGTGTGGGTGCATGGAGATAAGTGTGGATGCTCGGAGCTGTGTTTATCAATAGGAAAACAAGTTGCATGATGTTAACAGTATGTGAAGAAAAGCAAGCGCGCTAAAAGTAGGTTCAAAAATCAGCTCACAATCTGTGCGTCTAAAAGCGCGTCTATCTACACATCTAAGTACGCATCTATCAATGCATCTACACTATGTTTTAGATGCACCTATAGACGTGGTCCACAGTATAGACGTGGTGTTAGACGTGCTTGTAGACGCTTCACAAAGTTTTGACATTTACAACTCATTCAAGAACAAATTTTTTGGGACGTTGTTTATATGTAGGATGTCTTCATCTTCAACAAGTAGCTCCAGTGAGGATGAATCCTTCTGTATCCACCATCGCAAAATGTGGTTGGAGCAAAAAATCAAATGTATGTGTGATCGATGTCAAGGAAACATGTATCACGCATGCAGAATTACACTCAATCACGTCTCAAAGTATGGAGAATGGGATGCAACCGTAAACATGTAAGTGTTAAAGAGTTAAGGTTGATTGAGATACATATGGGTGTTCATGTATTCGAGTTATGATCCTATTTTAATTTGTGGTACAAGTTGCAGTGCCACACCCACATATGTTGTCCTATGCTTGTCATGAGGAGGTGAAGCATTGGCGATATGAGGTGGGATCTTCAGGAGGGACTGTTAACAGATGCATGGAGTGATGGTGATAGTAGCCCTCCACCATTACCTCATGAGGCCATGGAGGAGGAGGTGTTTGATGATATGGTGCGAGATTTATATGTCCATCATGTGAACATAGTGGGAGAGAGGGAAGGAGTCTCACTTGCGGTTTTCTCACATGCACAATGGGGGAATACACACACAGGTGGAGGCTGAAAACAATTTTCCTCTTCTTAGTTGTGAAAGCCAAAAGAACTCTCATACAAAAAAAATAGAAGAACCCTATATGTGGGTCTCAAACCAAACTCAACTAACTAGCTGGCATACTAATTGAGCCACAAACTAGAGTAGATAAGGATAGCTGTCATCTAGCTATTATTCATGGGCGGTGTACCAACCGCATCTGCAGCTAACAAGTCGATGACATAAATGCACAACGGTCACCCTGGCATATCACGAGTGGAGCTCGATATCTCAACACTCCCCCTCGAGCTCAATCCCAATTCTTGCACACCAAGCAAGTCTCTGAACTTGTGCAGCTTCTCTGCGCCCAATGCCTTCGTGAATATGTCAGCTACCTGATCCTCTGTGCTGACATAAACTAGATCAATAAGACCTAGTAAAACCTTCTCCCACACATAGTGATAATGCACCTCAATGTGCTTTGTTCTAGCATGATAGACTAGGTTATTTGCCAAGTGTATGCTACTCATGTTGTCACAATAAATGACAAATGGCCCATCTGTAGACTGATGCATATCATAAAGTAGCTTATGCAACCAAGCTACCTCACATGCAGCCATTGCTACACCCCTGTACTCAGCCTCTATGCTCGACAAGGCAACTGTAGGCTGTTTCTTGCTGCTCCAGGTGACTGCAGCACTCCCAAAAGAGAACACATATCCACTGGTAGATCGTCTATCAGAAATACTACTAGCCCAATCAGCATCAGTGTATCCATGCAACTGTATCTGAACCCCAGCCTCATAAAATAGTCCATACTGCAATGTGGACTTCACATACCTGAGTATGCATCTAGCCACATCCAAATGCGGTTTCCTTGGAGCCTGCATAAACTGACTTACCAATCCAACAGCATAGCTTAAGTCTGGCCTGGTAATAGTCATATAAATCAAACTTCCTACTATGCGTCTGTACATAGTAGGGTCTTCCAGAAGCTCACCTGCATCTACGCTTAGCTTCACATTCTGCTCCAAAGGAACTGAAATAGGCTTACAACTTGTCATCCCATATTTGGACAGCATGTCCAATCCATACTGCCTCTGCAAGAGCTGTATCCCACTTGGTGATCTAATCACCTCAATGCCCAAGAAATAACGCAGCTCTCCCAAATCCTTCATCTCAAACTTCTGCTTCAATAGCATTTTCACATGAAGGATATCTTCATCACTATCACCTGTGATGATCAAATCATCAACATAAATGACAAGCAGCATAATCCCTTTCTCTGTTTTTCTCACATAGAGTGAGAAATCTGCCTTGGAAATCTGAAAGCCAATAGTGACAAGATATTGTCCTATCTTGTCAGACCATGCTCTAGGTGCTTGCTTCAAGCCATACAAGGCTTTCTTCAACCTGCAAACAAACTCAGGATGAATAGCATGAACATAACATGCTGGCTGCTCCATAAAGACCTCTTCTTGCAAATCACCATGCAAGAAGGCATTCTTTACATCCATCTGATGTAAAGGCCATCCCTTTGATGCATCCATAGCAATGACTGCTCTTACAATTGCCATCCTTGCAACTGGACTAAATGTTTCTTCATAATCAATGCCATATGTCTGTGCATACCCCTTGACAACTAATCTTGCCTTGTATCTATTCACAGAACCATCTGCATTGTGCTTGATCTTATAAACCCACTTACAGCCAATTGCATTCTTGTTTTTAGGCAAAGGCACCAATTCCCATGTAGCATTTGCTTCCAAGGCATCCATTTCTTTATCCATGGCTTTCTCCCATTATTCATTTCCCATGGCTTGCTCAAAAGAAGTGGGTTCTAGTTTCTGTATCACTTTGACCATATAGGCATAGTGAATGGCTGTAAATCCATCATATTTCAGCCTATCCACAGGATACCTAGCTCTGGTAGACCTGTGCAAAATAGGCTCACTTCTAGGTGCTCTCAAAACATCCCTGGTCTTCTTTACTCCAGGTGTAACAACAGAAGGAATACCCAACTCATCATCAATGCTCTGTTCTGAGCCACTGGATTCACCATCCACATAAGAGTGACCTGCATTCACATCAAACATGGGCTGATCTACCTTCTCTTTTCATTTTCGTGATACCTGCGTACCACTATCTGCATTGCTTTGAGGAGATTCTCCTGATCTCAGTCTACCTGTCCATGGCGAAGTATGTGATCCACTGCTAGAGGACACTGCAGGTCCACTAATATTTTGTGATTGCTGCTGTGAATTCTGTGCAGCATTACCATTTTGTGCATCTACATCAATCATCACATTTATTGGTTTATACCAACTGCTCATCTCATAAAAAACATCTCTGCTCACTGTAAACTTACGAGTAGAAGGGTTATAGCATCTATACCCTTTCTACTGTAGAGAATAACCAATAAAGACACACTTCTCAGCTTTTGGATCCAACTTGGACCTCAACTCATCTGGCACATGAACATAGGCAATGCAACCAAAAATTTTCAAATGAGAAATGTCTAGTTTCCTACCAGTATACATCTCCTCTGGCATCATGCCATGTATCGCTGCAGTGGGAGTCCTGTTCATTATGTAAACTGTTGTAGCAACTGCTTCACCCCAATAATAATCTGGTAGATCTTTTTCATTTATCATGGCCAGAGATACCTCTCCAATATGCCTTTTTTTCCTTTTTGCAAGTCCATTTTGCTGTGGGGTATGACTGCATGAATATTGTTGCTTTATGCCATGCTCCTATAGGAATCTTGCAAACTCATTTGAGAGGTACTCTCCCCCTCCATCTGACCTTAGGCATTTTATTTGCAGGCCTGTTTCTTTTTCAACCATAGCTTTAAAAGCTTTAAAGTGCCCAAACACTTCACTTTTATTTTTCATAAAATACACCCAAACTTTTCTAGTGAAGTCATCAATAAAAGTGACAAAATAGTGGCAGCCTCCAATAGATGCAGCTTTAGTAGTCCACACATCAGAGTGGATTAATTCCAATGGATTTTTAATCTCTTGAACATGCCTAGGAAATGGTTTCCTTGCCTATTTTCCAAATTGACAGGCTTCATAAATCTTATGCATTTTTGCAACCTTGAATTTTGGCAATCCTACAACAATATTTTGGGCTTGCATTGATTTAAGTCGCTGTGTATATTAACATGACCAATGTGTTTATGCCAGATATGAATATTTACAACTACACCGGTCCCATGTGCAAACATTGTTGCACTCAATTCAGGCATGTCCGCATTCAACGTAAACATCATGCCTTTCTTCTTTCCTTTTGCTATCAAGCGACCGTTATTTTTCATATCCTCAACAAAGCATCCATGAGGATTAAATCTGACCTGCAAGCCTTGCTCAACCATTTGACCAACAGAAACCAGGTTCTTGGTGATGTTCGGGACATGAAATACATTAGACAGGTATTTCTTTTTCCCATCTTGCATAGACAAAGGAATTTTACCAATCTGCACAATAGGATGTGCAGTATCATCACCAGTCTCCACAAATCCTGGTTTTTCCATTTTCCTTGCATCCTGCATCCACTCTGCATGACCTATCATGTGGTTTGATGCACCTGAGTCAACATACCACACATCATTTCATTCTTCTACACTTGTCACAGAATTGGTCATGTGCTGCACCATAAATAGATGCTCATTTCTGTCATCACCCTGTCTACTAGAAGATGCATAATTGCCTTGCTGTAATTTTCCATTCATAATGTCATTCTGCTTTTTGTAGCAGTCCTTAGCCATATGACCCATTTTACCACAGTAGTAGCATTCAACATTGTTATTTGCATTTTGGCCTCTCTGCCATCCACCACGGCCTCTTTGGCTCCCCTTGCCTCTAGAGTTACCACGTCCTCCTCCAGAGGACTGATTTTCTTGAGTTTGCTGCATATTCTGATTTCTACCACAGCCTGCAGATTGGCCCCCTCTTCCTCTACCTCTACCTCTTCCAGCATTTGAGTAGAAGACAGTTTCTTTTGAAGTTCCTCCTGAAGAAGATGCACCCCCATTTCTCTGCTCTTCAGAAATTAGAAGAGCAAACAACTCTTCAAAATCAGGAAATTTTTCACGGATGGCAATGGATGTCCAGAATTGTGCATAATCCTTTCCTAGACCATTCAAGGTCACTGAAACTAGATCATCATCTTCCACTGGTGACCTAATGGAAGCAAGTGCATCTGCAATTTTCTTCACCTTCATGTGGTAGTCATTTATGCTCAAATTTTCTCTCTGCACATTGTGCAACTCCTGTTTGAGCTGCATTTTCCTGGCTTGCGTATTTGTGCTATACATTTTTGCCAAAGTATCCCATGCCTCCTTTGGCGTACTTGCATCCTGAATATGCACAATCATAGAATCCGAAATACTGATAGACAGCCAATACATAACTTTTCTTGCTCTCTCATGCCATCCTTTAAATGCCTGCATTTCGTGTTGATTGGGAACATTAGGAAGAGCTGGTTCTTCTTCATTTCCTGTAATGAACTCCCAATAGCCTTTTCCCATAAGGAAATTTGTCATTCTAAACTTCCATGCCTGGAAGTTGTTCTTGTCAAGCTTTTCAGTGACAATCTGTGAAAGAGAATCAGATGCCATTACAGAACATTGCAAAATATTTTGTCACTGCTAAAAACACAGCTTTTGCCTCACACGGGCAGATCTGCAAAACTGACGAAAGTGGTATTTGACCACACAATCACTTTCCTAATGACGCTTTTGCATCAACAGGCAACAAGCAAGATTCTGCAACTCCCAATATCTTTGCACACAGGCATACGATGCAATTTCTACGATAACTTTTCACCGACCAGCCGAGTAGTGGTCGCACAACAAAAATAGGGCCTTTTTCCGAGTGCCTGCAAAGAACTTCCGCCTTCAAAATGGGCCCCGAAATGGCCTTGAATCAAAAAAATAAAGTCACCAAGGGCTTTGCCCCCTCCCGCAGCATATACTACACTCTCGCCACACCACGAAGGGCGTCTCAATCTGAGACAGTGCACTCTTACACTTTTGGCTGTGCTACCTGCAGAGATTTGCTCCCAAACTTGAAATAGGAAAGCAACACTGGTCCTCTTACCAAAACACCACGAACTTGGTTTGCTTTCTTGAGCTCCTTACCACGAACAAGGCTCTGATACCATGTGAAGATAGTGGGAGAGAGGGAAGGAGTCTCACTTGCAGCTTTCTCACATGCACAATGGGGGAATACACACACAGGTGGAGGCTAAAAATAGTTTTCCTATTCTTAGTTGTGAAAGCCAAAAGAACTCTCATACAAAGAAAATAGAAGAACCCTATATGTGGGTCTCAAACCAAACTCCACTAACTAGGTGGCATACTAACTGAGCCACAAACTAGAGTAGATAAGGATAGCTATCATCTAGCTATTATTCGTGGGCGGTGTACCAACCGCATCTGCAGCTAACAAGTCGGTGACATAAATGCACAACGGTCACCCTGGCATATCACGAGTGGAGCTCGATATCTCAACACATCAATCCTCAGGTAGGGATGATAGCATGGAGTAGGACGATCTTTTTACTGCAGCATCCACTCCACTATTTGAGGGGTGCATATTCTCTATTCTACGTGCCTCCCTTGAGTTACTAAACTTGCAGACCATCTATAAATGGAGAAATACAAGTTTGATTGCATTACCCAAGTAAGCTTTAAAGTCTATTTTGCAAACATGGTGAATTATTCTAGTGCTAGGTCAATTACTTGAATGCTTTTTCTCATTTATGGTATTCACGTGTAGGCTATTGTGTAAAATGCTTCCAAGAGAGAATAAACTACCGACCTCAAGAGATATGGCAAGGCAACATGTGACCTCTTTTGGAGGATTAGATTACAAGCACATCCATGCATGCATCAACAATTGTATCTTGTTTCTTGGATAACATAAGTATACAAGAGAGTATCCTACTTGTGGAGAGGTAAGATATAGAGTAGATCTCAAAACTTTTAATGTGCCTTATAAGGTTCTGTGACATTTTCCCATAATCCCTTACATCCAATATATGTTCAAGTGCAAATCCATTGCAGAGCTCATGTCATGGCATTCCTCCCATCGATCAACCGATGGCAAGTGGAGAACTCTCGTAGACACTCCTGCATGGAAGCATATTTAAGACACATGGCCAAGCTTCAAGGAAGAACCTAGGAGCTTGAGACTTGGATTGGGTGTGGACGGTGTGAACCCATTTGGTCTCAAAAGCACCTCTTATAGTGTATGGCCACTGATATTGGTGAATTATAATCTTCCACCCTCTATGGCGATGATTAAGAAAGGACATGTTATGTTATCCCTTCTAATTCCAGGGAAACATAAAGTCAAAAATCCTGATGTTTATTTTGAGCCTTTGATTGACGAGCTAGAGATACTTTGGAGAGGTATCGAGGTGCATGATGTGAGCAGGCCTCCCTCATCACGAGACTTCAACTGCAAAGCAGTCTTGATGTGGATGATACATGACTTACCAAGCTATGGCGAGTGTTTAGGTAAGCATTCCACTTTTAATTATGAGTAGGCAAATGATGTGGCACCCTAACCCACCTTCAACTCTTAATTGCATCTATTGTTTAGATCTCACTACATCGGGTTACCATGCATGTCCTATTTGTGGTCCTTCGCTAGTTGCCTCATGGGCAGATGCATTGAATAAGGTCATCTATGAGAATCACCATCAATTTCTCCCACCTGATCATCCTAGATATGTTTCCCCTTGGAATGAAGTCCCCCACAATCACTCACTATGGGAGATTGGATGAGAATTTGGGATGCTTCCACGACTCCTCCACCACTTGGCATGAGCCAATAAGGGTTTCTAACTATTATGTGCTATATTGGCTGGAAATAAAGATTACCCGCTAACAGTAGCTTTTGTTTAGATACTCCATCTTTTATCGTTTACCATATTGGTCCCACCTCAAGATCAATCACCTACTTGATCCCATGCATATCTTCAAGAATGTGGCATCTACCATTTGGGAACATTTGAATGGGACACGAGATTCCACAGGCATAAGGGAGGATTTTTGCACCACAGGGAGGATGCGTGAAGCTTGGCCACAAGAGAGGCCAAATGGATGTGCCTTTTTACCTCGTGCACCGTGGAGGTTATCAAAGGTAGAGAAGGTGGCAGTGAAATGAGCTATCACTACAATTTGTACTCCCATTGGATGCATGAGGTATTTGAAGGGGGCCTTCACAAAGAGTAAGCAAAGAGGTGTAGAGCAATTATATGGCTTGAAATCTCATGATTGGCACAAGATGCTCCAAGTAAGTACTTTATGTGCATAATATGTTTTTCCTTCCAAATTTGCGAGTGAATTAGAAGCAACTAATCAACCATTCCTCGTGTGTTTAGTTCATACTACCTACTAGCATTTCTCGTAGTGCATCGAAGGATGTGAAGGATTGTATTTACAAGATGGGCAAGCTTGTGAGGTACTTCATAGGATACAAAATGTGAATATTGTATTTACAAGATGGGCGAGCTTGTGAGGTACTTTACATGATGCAAGGTGTTCATATTGCTAATATGGCATACTTTTTCCTTTCTAGATATGTGAGCTCAAAGGAAATAGATCCCACCACGCTTGAGAGTGCTCGAGTTATGTCAGTGGAGGTGGTTTGTTTAGTGAAGGAGACATTTCCACATTCTATTCTCACAAGCCAACTACATATCATAGTGCATTTGGTGGATGAGATTGCTATATGTGGTACTGTACATGCACGATGGTTGTTCTTCCTTGAGTGCTTCATGAAGACCTTGAAGGGTTTTGTGAGACAAAATGCAAGACCCGAAGGTAGCATGGTTGAGGGTTGGTTGGTACAAGAGTCACTTGTATATATTTCTGAGTTTCTTGTTGATGTGGATAGCTCTCTCCCACGACTATGGAGAGATGATAAAGACCTAAGGATGACCTCTATTGTGCCTCAAGGGAAAGGATACAGTAAAGTAATAGACACGGAGTTGCTGAATAATATCAACCTCTATTGCATGCTTAATAGTTATGTGATGAAAAGATGGGTGACAAGATACGAGGATGCAAAGCCAAGAAGACAAGGAAAAAGGACCCTCTTTCTTACACACCACGGATCTCGCGTGCCATACCCTCAACATCTAAGAGCACTTCCAAAGGATATTCATGTGGATTGGCTACTTGACGAAATGGAGAGAGCAAAGAGAGATGAGGGGATGAGAGAGAATGGGAGTATGCTAGGGGATACATGAGCAAGGTCAGTATATAGAATGTTATGCATAAGTTAGGAGCTTTCAACAATTTAGATTGCTTATTTAATTGATTTTGTCTTGGTATAGTGTACTATGTTCAATGCTATATGGTGTGAGGGCAAGCATTTTCGAACATGATGGATTGATGTGATAAGAGAAACACACAAGATTGCAGCATTATTGCTAGCTTGGGGGAGCCAATGGAGCCATGGATGATTATTGTGGCATAATCCAAGATATTATTAAGCTTGACTTTTGACGCTTCTTTGTGTATGTTTTGGATGTAAAGTGGTTTAAGGATGTGGTGGAAAGAGGCTCCAATGCAACAATCAAACGCCATGCAAGTGGCTTTGTAACTATTGACTCCACAAAGTTTTGGCAAAGTAAGAAGGACACACTAGTACTACCGCAACAATGTGAACAGGTATTATACACACATATAAAACTACTCACTTTTAAATATTTAATACCTTTGATGCAAAAAAAATAACATGATTGTATTTGTGTTTGAATTAGGTTGTCTATCAACCAATGGTGGATAATAATAGGTGGTGGCATGTCATACCTATTACACCATGTTCCAAAGCGATGCATAGTACATTTACTAATATGGAGCATATGGAGGATGATCATAACGATGGAGGTGATGATGACTGTGATACAAGAGAGGAGGAGGATCATGAGATAGGAGACACAACAACACAAAGCAACTATAGACGTGCTTGATAGACGCACAAAATAGCGAGCGCGTCTATTGGTGTTGCTTGAATAGAGAAATTATGGGCACGTCTAATAGCGTGTCTAACAGGTCAATTATTTGCACATGTATTGACACATCTATTAGCATGTCTACACTGAGAAAATACGGGCCCATCTAATACTGCATCTGTTAGAGCATCTATTTGCACGTGTATTAGCACGTCTATTAGTGCTTCTACACTGAGAATTAGATGCGTATTTAGATGCGTATTTAGATGCAAAACAGAGAATATAGAAAGTGAGATTTTGGTCTACATCACTGCTTCCCAAACATTGCCCATGATTACCAAAGCACATAATTTTAACAAAAATATCAATGCTTTTTTGCAAGCCCACATATACAAGAATTCAGTGAGGTGAGGAGAATGAGACAATATGTAAAATAGTTTTGCCAATATCAATGATGGGCTACGGTTCAATCTTATCCTCAATGAGATCAACCCTTGCCAAACTATCTACTTCAAAATCCAAACAAGTGTTTAGATCTACAAATACATTCAGCCCACTACTACTTGTGCTACTCATGTGCTCATCGAAATCAGCATCACTAATGGTAGGCTCATCTGCATGGGTAATGGCCTCAATATCTATATCTCCTATCTCATGATTATCCTCCTCTCTCGTATCATATAATAGGTATGACATGCCACCATCCATTATTATCCACCATTGGTTGATAGACAACCTAATTCAAACACAAATACAATCATGTTATTTTCCTTGCATCAAAGGTATCAAATATTTAAAAGCGAGTATTTTTATATGTGTGCACAGTACATGTTCACATTGTTGCGGTAGTACTAGTGTGTCCTTCCTACTTTGCCAAATTTTTGTGGAGTCAATAGTTACAAAGCCACTTGCATGGCGTTTGATTGTTGCATTAGGGCCTCTTTCCACCACATCCTTAACCACTTTACATCCAAAATATACACAAAGAAGCGTCGAAAGTCAAGCTTAATAATATCTTGGATTATGCCACAATAATCATCCATGGCTCCATTGGCTCCCTCAAAACTAGCAATGATGCCGTAATCTTGTGTGTTTCTCTTATCATCAATCTGTTGTGTTCGAAAATGCTTGCCCTCACACCATATAGCATTGAACATAGTGCACTACACCAAGAAAAAATCAATTAAATAAGCAATCTAAATTATTAAAAGCTCCTAACTTATGCATAACATTCTATATACTGACCTTGCTCATGCATCCCCTAACATGCTCCCATTCTTCCATTGTGATATGCATCCCCTCATCTTTCTCTGCTTTCTCCATTTCGTCAAGTAGCCAATCCACATGAATATCCTTTGCAAGTGCTCTGAGATACTAAGGATATGGCACACAAGATCCGTGGTGTGTACGAAAGAGGGCCCTTTCTTCTTGTCTTCTTGCCTTTGCCTCCTCGTATCTTGTCACCCATCTTTTCATCACATCACTATTAAGTGCACAGTAGAGGTTGATATTATTAAGCAACTCTGTGTCTATTACTTTGTTGCGTCCTTTCCCTTGAGGCACAATAGAGGTCATCCTTAGGTCTTTATCATCTCTCCATAGTCATGGGAGAGAGCTATCCACATCAACAAGAAACTCAAAAATATATACAAATGACTCTTGTACCGACCAACAACCCTCGGCCATGCTACCTTCGGGTCTTGCATTTTGTCGCACAAATCCCTTCAAGGTCTTCATGAAGTGCTCAAGGAAGAACAACCATTGTGCATGTATAGTACCGCATATAGCAATCTCATCCACCAAATGCACTATAAGATGTAGTTGGATTGTGAGAATAGAACACAGAAATGTCTCCTCCACTAAACAAACCACCTCCATTGACATAACTCGAGCATTCTCAAGCATGGTGGGATCTATTTCCTTTGAGCTCACATACCTAGAAATGAAAAAGTACACCATATTAGCAATATGAACACCTTGCATGGAGCATTGATACGCATCAAATTTTGTATCACGTAAAGTACCTCACAAGCTCGACCATCTTTTAAATACAATCCTTCACGTCCTTCGATGCACTACAAGAAATGCTAGTTAGTAGTATGAACTGAACCCACAAGGAGGTGGTTGATTAGTTGCTTATAATTATTCAGTCACAAATTTGAAAGGAAAAAGATATTATGGACATAAAATACTTACTTGGAGCATCTTGTGCCAATCATGAGATTTCAAGCCATATAATTGCTCTCTACACCTCTTTTCTTGCTCTTTGTAAAGGCCCCCTTCAAACACACCTTAGTATCATGCACAACCATGAAAAACATGGTCCTAGGTGTGTTATTCAAACAAGTACTTATCAGATGGGGGATCCACTTTGCACGCAATTCCGTTTCAACTACGTTTAGGTGCCTGCAAAGTATTGTCACCTTCGGATATGCTTTGCATGATTGATCACGCCTTATACACCATTTTTTCTCTAGTGATATGCACATCCGCAAAAAAACACGCCTTGAGGTGTGTTATTTGACCAAGTACTTATCGGATGGGTGTGCCTATTTGACAACATTTCAATACCACCTAGGTTGAGGTGTACAAAAAGTGTTGTGCCCATCGGATATCCTTTGCATGGTCGATCAAGCATTAAATACTATTTTTGCTCTAGTGTCATGCACATTCAAAACACGCTACTAGGTATGTTATTCGATCAAGCACTTATGGGATGGGAGTGCCACTTTGCATGTAAGTAAATTCCACCTATTTGAAGGTGTGTGCAAAGTATTGTGCCCATCGGAAAGTATTGTGCCCATCGGATATGCTTTTCATTGTCGATCAAGCATAAAACACTGTATTTGCCTTAGTGTCATGCACAACCATGAAAAAACACGGTCCTAAGTGTGTTAATCAAACAAGTACT
Source organism: Dipteris shenzhenensis (assembly GCF_047967505.1). Lineage (NCBI taxonomy): Eukaryota > Viridiplantae > Streptophyta > Polypodiopsida > Gleicheniales > Dipteridaceae > Dipteris > Dipteris shenzhenensis. The sequence goes on from NC_141614.1 coordinate 38,548,849, forward strand.
TATCGGATGGGGGCTCCAGTTTGCACGCAAGTCTGTTTCAACTAGGTTGAGATGCGTGCAAAGTATTGTCACCATCAGATATGCTCTGCATGGTCGATTACGCATTATAGAACGTTTTTCCCGTAGTGATATGCACATCCGCAAAAAAACATGCCCTTAGGTATGTTATCTGACCAAGTACTTATCGGATGGGTGTGCCTCTTTGAGAACATTTCAATACCACCTAGGTTAAGGTTTTGGAAAATTATTGTGCCCATCGGATATGGTTTGCATGGTCGATCAAGCATTAAATACCATTTTTGCCTTAGTGTCATGCACATCCGTAAAAAAACACGCTGCTAGGTGTGTTATTCGATCAAGTACTTCTAGGATGGGAATGCCACTTTTCATGTAAGTCAATTCCACCTAGTTGAAGGTATGTGCAAAGTATTGTGCCCATCGGATATGCTTTGCATTGTCGATCAAGCATAAAACCCCGTTTTTGCCTTAGTGTCATGCACAACCATATAAAAACACGGCCGTAGGTGTATTATTCAAATAAGTACTTATCGGATGGGGGATCCACTTTGCATGCAAGTCCATTTCAACTATGCTGAGATGCATGCAAAGTATTGTCACAATCAGATATGCTTTGCATGGTCGATCACGCATTATACACCATTTTTTCCCTAGTGATATGGACATCCGTAAAAAAACACGCCCTTAGGTATGTTATCTGACCAAGTACTTATCGGATGCATGTGCCTCTTTAAGAACATTTCAATACCACCTAGGTTAAGGTGTAGGAAAAGTATTGTGCCCATCGGATATGCTTTGCATGGTCGATCGAGCATTAAATACCATTTTTGCCTTAGTGTCATGCACATCCGTAAAAAAACACACTGCTAGGTGTGTTATCTGATCAAGTACTTATGCGATGGGAATGCCACTTTGCATGTAAGTCAATGCCACCTAGTTGAAGGTGTGTGCAAGGTATTGTGCCCATCAGATATGCTTTGCATTGTCAAACAAGCATAAAACACCGTTTTTGCCTTATTGTCATGCACAACCATATAAAAACACGACCATAGGTGTGTTATTCAAATAAGTACTTATCGGATGGGGGCTCCACTTTGCATGCAAGTCCGTTTCAACTATGTTGAGGTGCTTGCAAGGTATTGTGACCATCGGATATGCTTTGCATGGTCGATCACGCATTATACACCATTTTTTCCCGAGTGATATGCACATCTGCAAAAAAACATGCCCTTAGGTGTGTTATCTGACCAAGTACTTATCGGATGGGTGTGCCTCTTTGAGAACATTCCAATACCACCTGTTTTGAGGCATACAAAAAGTGTTGTGCCCATCGGATATCCTTTGCATGATCAATCGAGCAATAAATACTATTTTTGCTCTAGTGTCATGCACATCCGTAAAAAAACACACTGCTAGGTATGTTATCCGACCAGCACTTATGGGATGGGAGTGCCACTTTGCATGTAAGTCAATTCCACCTAGTTGAAGGTGTGTGCAAAGTATTGTGCCCATCGGATATACTTTGCATTGTCGATCAAGCATAAAACAACGTTTTTGCCTGTGTCATGCACAACCATGAAAAAACACGGTCCTAGGTGTGTTAATCAAACAAGTACTTATCAGATGGGGACTCCACTTTGCACGCAAGTTTGTTTCAACTAAGTTGAGGTGCGCGCAAAGTATTGTCACCATCGGATATGATTTGCATGGTCGATCATGCATTATACACCATTTTTTCCCTAGTGGTATGCACATCCGCGAAAAAACATGAGCTTAGGTGTGTTATCTGACCAAGTACTTATCGGATGGGCGTGCCTCTTTGAGAACATTTCAATACCACCTATGCGGTGTAGGAAAAGTATTGTTCCCATCGGATATCCTTTGCATGGTCGATCGAGCATTAAATACTATTTTTACTCTAGTGTCATGCACATCCGTAAAAAAAACACACCGCTAGGTATGTTATCCAATCAAGCACTTATGGGATGGGTGTGCCACTTTGCATGTAAGTCAATTCCACCTAGTTGAAGGTGTGTGCAAAGTATTGTGCCCATCGGATATGCTTTGCATTGTCGATCAAGCATAAAACACCATTTTTGCCTTAGTGTCATGCACAACCATGAAAAAACACGGTCCTAAGTGTGTTAATCAAACAAGTACTTATCGGATGGGGGCTTCAGTTTGCACGCAAGTCTGTTTCAACTAGGTTGAGATGCGTGCAAAGTATTTTCACCATCAGATATGCTCTACATGGTCGATTACGCATTATACAACGTTTTTCCCGTAGTGATATGCACATCCACAAAAAAAACGACCTTAGGTATGTTATTTGACCAAGTACTTATCGGATGGGTGTGCCTCTTTGAGAACATTTCAATACCACCTAGGTTAAGGTTTAGGAAAAGTATTGTGCCCATCGGATATGCTTTGCATGGTCGATCGAGCATTAAATACCATTTTTGCCTTAGTGTCATGCACATCCGTAAAAAAACACGTTGCTAGGTGTGTTATCCGATCAAGTACTTATGAGATGGGAATGCCACTTTGCATGTAAGTCAATTCTACCTAGTTAAAGGTGTGTGCAAAGTATTGTGCCCATCGGATATGCTTTGCATTGTCGATCAAGCATAAAACCCCGTTTTTGCCTTAGTGTCATGCACAACCATATAAAAACACGGCTATAGGTGTGTTATTCAAACAAGTACTTATCGGATGGGGGCTCCACTTTGCACACAAGTCCGTTTCAACTAAATTGATGTGTGTGCAAAGTATTGTCACCATCGGATATGCTTTGCATGGTCGATTATGCATTATACACCGTTTTTCCCCTAGTGATATGCACATCTGCCAAAAAACACACCCTTAGGTGTGTTATCTGACCAAGTACTTATCGGATGGGTGTGCCTCTTTGAGAACATTTCAATACCACCTAGGTTGCAGTGTAGGAAAAGTGTTGTGCCCATCGGATATCCTTGGCATGGTCGATCGAGCATTAAATACTATTTTTGCTCGTGTCATGCACATCCGTAAAAAAACACCTACTAGGTATATTATCCGATCAAGCACTTATGGGATGGGCATGCCACTTTGCATGTAAGTCAATTCCACATAGTTGAAGGTGTGTGCAAAGTATTGTGCCCATCGGATATGCTTTGCATTGTTGATCAAGCATAAAACACCGTTTTTGCCTTAGTATCAAGCACATTTGTAAAAAAACATGGTCCTAGGTGTGGTATCGGATCAAGTACTTATCTAACCGACACGCCACTTTTCATGCAACTCAATAACACCTAGGTTGAGGTGGGTGCAAAGTATTGTGCCCATCGGATGTACTTTGTATGATATATCATGTATTAAACTCCGTTTGTGCCTCAATGTCATGCACAACCATAAAAAAACACGCTTTTAGGTGTGTTATCCGACCAACTGCTTATCATATGGGTGTACCACTTTTCATGCAATGCAATACCATAATTGTTGAGACTCATGCAAATTATTGTGCCCATCGGATATGCTTTGCATTGTCGAACAAGCATTAAACACTGTTTTGGCCTTAGTGTCATGCACAACCGTCAAAAAACGCGATCCTCGATGTGTTATTCGACTAAGTACTTATGGGATGGGCACGCCACTTTGCATGTAAGTCAATAATACCTAGGTTGAGATGTGTGCAAAGTATTGTGATGATCGCATATGCGTTGCATTGTCGATTAAGCATAAATCAGCATTTTTACCTTAGTGTCATGGACCACCACCAATAAAAAAACATGGTCCTAGGTGTGATATTCTAAAAAGTACTTGTCAGATGGGGGAGCCACTTTGCAAGAAAGTAAATTTGCGTGCACATTATTGTGTCTATTAGTTATGCTTTGCATGGGGGATCACACATTATACACCATTTTTCCCCTAGTGTTATGCACATCTGTCAAAGAACACGCTCTTAATAGGTATATTATCATACCAAGTACTTATTGAATGGGCATTCCACTTTGCATGGAATACCATACCACCGCTTTTGAGGCACGTGCAAAGTATTGTGCCCATCGGATATGCTTTACATGGTAGATTGAGTATTAAATACCGTTTTTGGCCTTGGTGTCATGTACAACCATCAAAAAACACGATCATAGGTGTATTTTTCAAACAAGTACTTATCGGATGGGGATGCCACTTTGCACACAAGTCAATACTGCCTAGGTTGAGGAATGTACAAAGTCTTGTGTCCATTGGATATGCTTTGCATAGTTGATCGCACATTATACACCATTTTGTTCCTAGTGTTATGCACAATCGTCATAAAATACGTTTGGAGGCCCTGTTATGCGAACAAGTACTTATGGGCTGGGTGCATCACTTTGTATGCAAGTCAATACGACCTAGGTTGAGGCATGTACAAAGTTTTGTGCGCATCGGAGAAATGTAGATGCGATAATATTAGAAAATTCTCGGTATGTGTATATGTGTGTGTGTGTGGCAAACAATTTTGATACAACAAAGTAAACACCTAGTGCACAAATGATGCACTTCATACCTTGAGTAAATAAGCTTGTTGATGAGGATAAATACACCCTTGAATAAAAGCACAGTTGTTGTATGACCACAATAGGATCGCTTTGACACCTGTGATTTTGCCCACATGTAAGTTTGCAAATAGTATAAAAAATCATATAATAATATATTAATAGTTTGCAAATGTGTATAGCAAGTGAGTAATGGGAAGTGGAAGTGGGAGTGAGGAGGGAGGAGTGGAATGGGAGAGGGAAGTAATAGGGGTGTATGATAATAAGTATAAAAAATAGTATAATAATATAGTAATAGTTTTCAAATGGCAAGTGAGTAATGGGAAGTGGAAGTGAGAGTGGGGAGGGAAGAATGGAATGGGAGAGGGGAAGGTAATAGGGGAGTAGGATAATAAGGGAGTGAAATGAGTGAGGGGAGCTAATACGGGATGAAAAAGAGAAGGGTGAGATGGTGAAATGGGAGGAGTATGGGACGTGGTGGAAATGTGGGATGGGAGTGGTGGCAATGGGGGAGGAAGAACAAATGGATGGGGGGAGGGCTAATGGAAGATTGGGATGAGGGATGGGGGTCCAATGGGAGAGGGGGAGTAATGGGAGCCAATGGGAGAGGGGATAAATGAAAAGCCAATAGGAGAGAGGGGAGGAATGGAAAGCCAATAGGAGAGGAGGAGGAAAACCTAATTTTTCTTATATATAGTCTTCCTTCTTCATTCATTCTCCCCTCATTTCATTCATTGAAGCAAGAAAGTAAGGACGATCAAGAAAGCAAGGAAGGAAGAGCAAGAAAGCAAGAAAGAGCAAACTTACAAACTTTTTCCAGGTACTTGCAAATTTTTTTGATTAATTCTTTATCTTAAAAATTTGAAGAGAGAGGAACTAGAGAGAGAGAGGTTCCTGGCGACCACCAGGAGGGGAGGAGAAGGAGAGGATGGAGGGGGGGAGGGGAGGGAGGGGGAGGGGAGGGAGAGGCGGGGGCGGGGTCGAGGGGGGAGGGGGGGGAGGGGAGCCGGGTAGGGAAGGGGGGGAGGGAGGGGGGGAGGGAGGGGCGGGGGCGAGGGCAGGGTCGAGGGAGGGAGGGAGGGGGGGTTCTAGCGGGGTCGAGGGAGGTAGGGAGGAGGGGGGAGGGAAGGGCAGGGGCGGGGGGGGAGGGGGGGGGAGGGAGGGGCGAGGGCGAGGGCAGCATCGAGGGAGGGAGGGAGGGGAGGGTTCTAATGGGGTCGAGGGAGTTAGGGAGGGAAGGGGGGGTCTGGTGGCCGTGGCCACCAGAACCCCTGGAGGGGGAGAAGGGGGGCGGAAGGGGGGGGTCTGGCAGCGGCGGCCGCTAGAACCCCCTGGAGGGGGGGGAAGGAAGGGGGGGAGGGGAGCCGGGTGGGGGTGGAAGGGGGGGGTCTGGCAGCCGTGGCCACCAGAACACCCTGAAGGGGGGAAGGGAGGCAGAAGGGGGGGGTCTGGCGACCACGGCCGCCTCCTTAGAGGGGGGGAGGGGAGGCGGGGAGGGGAGCTGGGTGGGGGAGGGAGGGAGGGGGGGTCTAGTAGTCGCGGCTGTTAGGACCCCCTGGAGGGGGGAAAGGGGGGCAGAAGGGGGGGTCTGGCGACCGTGGCCGCCAGAACCCCCTGGAGGGGGGGGAGGGGGGGAGGGGAGCCGGGTGGGGGAGGGAGCGAGGGGGGGGGTCTGGCGGCCACAGCCGCCAGGACCCCCTGGAGGGGGGAGGGGAGTGAGGGGGTGGGGGAACGAGAGCGGAGGGGGGGGGAGGGGAGGGGGGAGGGGTCGAGGGGTCGAGGGGGGGTGGGGGGGACGGGGGGAGGGGAGCCAGGTGGGGGAGGGAGGGAGGGAGGGTCTGGCGGCGGCGGCCGCTAGGACCCCCTGGAGGGGGGAGGGGAGGGAGGGGAGGGGAGCCGGGTGGGGGAGGGAGGGAAGGGGGGGGGTCTGGCGGCCGCTTCCGGCAAGACCCCCTGAAGGGGGGAGGGGAGGGGAGGGGAGGGAGGGGGTGGAGGAGCGAGAGCGGAGGGGAGGGAGGGGGGGTCGAGGGGTCAAGGGAGGGAGGGGGGGGGGTCTAGCGGCCGCGGCCACCAAAACCCCCTGGAGGAGCGGAGGGGAGGGAGGGGGGGCAGGGGGGAGGGGAGGGGAGGGAGAGGGTGGGGGAGCGGGAGCGGAGGGGAGGGGGGGGCGAGGGGAGGGGAGGGAGGGGGTGGGGGAGCGGGAGTAGAGGGGAGGGAGGGGAGGGGGGGGAGGGGTCGAGGGGTCGAGGGAGGGAGGGCGGGGTCTGGCGGCCGCGGCTGACAGAACCCCCTGGAGGGGGGAGGGAGGGGAGGAGGGGAGCCAGGTGGGGAGGGAGGGAGGGAGGGGGGGGTCTGGCGGCCGCAGCTGCCAGGACCCCCTAGAGGGGGGAGGGGAGGGAGGGGGTGTTCTGGTAGCCACGGCCTCCAGAACCCAAGGAGGGGGGAGGGGAGAGGGGAGGAGGGGAGCCGGGGAGGGAGGGAGGGGCAGGGGTGGGGTCGAAAGAGGGGAGGGGAAGGGAGGGGGTGGGGGGGGTTCTGGTGGCGGGGAGAGGGGAGAAGGGGATCCGGGGAGGGAGGGAGGGGCAGGGGCGGGGTCGAGAGGGGGGAGGGGAAGGGAGGGGGGAGGAGGGGAGCCAGGGAGGGAGGGAGGGGCAGGGGCGGGGTCGAGAGGGGGGAGGGGAAGGGAGGGGGTGGGGGGGGTTCTGGCAGCAGAGGGAGGGGAGGGGAGGGGGGGACGGAGGGGTCGAGGGAGGGAGGGAGGGGGGGAGGGGAGCGGAAGGAGAGAGAGGGGAGAGAGAGGGAGAGAGAGAGAGGGAGAGGAGAGGAGGGAGCCGAAGGAGAGAGAGGGGAGAGGAGGGAGGGGAGTGAGAGAGAGAGTGAGGGGAGGGAGAGAGAGAGAGTGAGGGGGGAAGGTATGGGAGAGAGAGAGTGAGTGAGGGAGAGAGAAACAAGGGATTAGAGGGAGTAGAGGGAGAGAGGTTGAATTCTTACAAGAGCGACAAATAAGATTTGACTTAGGAAAATAATGAAAGGGACTTACGAGAAGAAAGTATCAAGAAGAATGTTGAACACAAATTTGAATTCTTACAACTAAGAGTAGAACTATCACGAGCAAGAGCGACAAATAAGATTCTTGCTCAAATAAGATTTGACTTACTATCATGAGCAAGAGCGACAAATAAGATTCTTGCTCAAATAAGATTACTATCACAAGCAAGAGCGACAAATAAGATTTGACTTACTATCACGAGCAAGAGCGACAAATAAGATTTGACTTACGAGAAGAATGAAAGGGACTTATGAGAAGAAAGTGTCAAGAAGAATGTTGAACACAAATTTGAATTCAAAAGGAACATACGAGAAGAAAGTATCAAGAAGAATGTTGAACACAAATTTGAATTCAAAAGGAATGTACGAGAAGAAAGTATAAGAAGAATGTTGAACACAAATTTGAATTCAAATTTATAATGAATTCAAATTTCCCTCTCTTTTTTGAAAATTCAAATTTATGCATAGGAGGAGTGGGCTAGTTTTTCTTATATATACTCTTCTTTCCATTCATTCATTCTCACTCCCTCCTCATTTCATTGAAGCAACCAAGAGCTGAAGAGAAAGAATAAGCAGAGCCTTACTTTTTTCACTTTTTCCAGGTACTTGCATTCTTTTTCATTCGTCTTGTAATTCTTTTTCTTTACTTACAATTCTTTTTCAATTAGTTTTTTGTTAAAGTTTTTGAGTTCTATTTCTTAAAGAGAGAAAGAGAGAGAGGGAGAGAGAGAGAGAGAGAAAGAGAGAGAGAGAGAGAAAGAGAGAGAGGGAGAGAGAGGGAGGAATGAAACTTCTGTGCTAGAGGGAGGGAGAGGGAGAGAGAGAGAGAGAGAAGAGTCGAGGAGGGAGACTTAGGGAGAGAGAAAGAGAGAGACAGAGAGAGAGAGAGAGAGAGAGAGAGAGAGAGAGAAGAGAGGAGGGAGACTTAGGGAGAGAGAGATAAAGAGAGAGGGAGAGAGAATGAAACTTCTAGCGGCCGTGGCCACCAAGAGAGGGAGTTAGAGAGAGAGAGAGAGAGAGAGAGAGAGAGAGAGAGTTCTCGCAGCCGTGGCCACCAAGGGAGGGAGGGAGGAAGGCTGAGAGAGATTAAGAGAGAGAATTCAGAGAGAGAGAGAGAGAGACATAGAGAGGGAAAGAATGACAAATCCTAGCGGCCAAGAGGATAGAGGTAGGGAGGTAGAGAGGCTGAGAGAGAGAGAGAGAGAGAGAGAGAGAGAGAGAGAGAGAGAGAGGGAGAGAGAAGAGGAGAGAGAGAGAGAGAGAGGAGAGAGATGGAGAGAGAGAGAGAGAAATAATTACAAATCCTAGGGAGAGAGAGAGAGATAAAGAGAGAGAATGAAAAATCTTAGCCGCCATGGGAGGGAGAGAAAGAGAGACTTGAGATAAACTAAAAGAGAGAATGAGTGGGATGAGGACAGAGAGGGAAACACATAAGAGTTGTCAGAGAGAGAGAGAGAGATTAAGAGAGAGAATGAGGTGTCTTGACTATGGCTACAGAGAGATTTAGGAGTTGAGAGAGAGAGAGAGAGAGAGAAAGTAGAGTTTTATATTATACTTTTAAAAATTTATAAAAGAGTGAATTTATGGTTTGTTTTCAAGGTGAGATAATATTTTTATATATATTCATCTTTTAAATTGAAAAATGTTAACTTTTCTTTAGATACTTGTTCTTCATTTCTCTCACATGCAGGTTTAGCCTCTACATCAAAACCCCTTCTTTTGCATATTTAAGCCTCTTAAACCCCAGCACATTAAAATGAACACAGAAAAAGAAAATATTTATTGTTTTTCTTCGCTTCGATGGTTCGTTTAGCATAGTTTAGCATAGATTAGATTGCCTTAGAGGAGAGACAATTCTCCAAGTTGCCAATCGAAGCAATGCTTAAATTTTTCTAACTAGTTCCTAATCGTTGTCAGTCCCTTCGCTCACATGCGGTTTAACACTCATAACATGCTATTAAATAAGACCTTTTACCATTTAGCAAGAAGTTTATCAGTGGGCAGATTGCATGAGCAGATATTAGTGGACAGATTCCATATATCAGTGGACAGATTACATGTAATGGGACATATTGGAGCTTGACGATTATTGGTTATTTTTATTGCATTTGTAATCGTTGTCAGTCCCTTTGCTCACATGTAGTTTAACACTCATAACATGCTATTAAATAAGACCTTTTACCATTTAGCAAGAAGTTTATCAGTGGGCAGATTGCATGAGCAGATATCAGTGGACAGATTACATGTCATGGGACATATTGGAGCTTGATGATTATTGGTTATTTTTATTGCATTTGTATAAATATTTAAGCTCATTTATTGTCATAAAAAAACTTGTAAAGCCTTCTATGCTATTTTTTACATTTATTGTCATATGAAGCGCCTTGTAATAAACCCGACCATCCCAACCATTCACTATTTAACAAGTATCAGTGGGCTGCATAAGTGGATATCATGTGGGCTACATAAGTGGATACCAGTGGAACAGTTTTTAGTGGGTAGATTGCATCAGTTGGGTATCAATGCACAAATATGAATGGATGGACAGATTACATGTCATCACAAAGATTGAAGCTTTATGACTAGAGGGCAAATCAATGGATGGACAGATTACATGTCTTCACGAAGATTGAAGCTTTATCACTAGACGACATTTTATATTATTGTAAAGCTTTATTGGCTAATTTTTTTACATTGTTACAAATATTTAAGCCCTGTAAAGCCTTCTAGGCTATTTCCCACATTTATTGCCATATGAAGCCTTGTAAAGCCTTTTGGGCTATTTCCCACATTTATTGTATCAAGTGTTGTATATTGTACTTTACTTGTATGTATCTAAATTCTTCATTATCTTTTCTTGTAGGATTATGGAGCAATCAACTAATGTGGTGGCTATCCTAAATGACTCTGAGATCATAGAATGGGTTTCTGATGTCACTTTGAATTTGAAAGGAAAGGAATATAGCCCCAATGGCTTTAATAGGTGGACTCGATATCACATGGGCAGAAGAGCTTGGTTTCTTCATCAAAAGGAAAAGAGACTCTTTCTACTTATGTCAAAAAGGGAGTTCAATGGTGTTGAAGATCCATGGGATGCTACTTTCTGCAAAAAAGATATGACTTCAAGCCTTGTAGTAGGCATAATGATAGAGCCAAAAGAGACTTTTATGGATATTTTTACAAAGAGTTCAGATCCTGAAGTTGGCGGTCTTCATTTTGTTGTGTCAAGGAGAGACTCAAAGAGCTTTGTGATGCCTCCTCCTTAACCATCAAAGTTTCCAGAGCTACAAAGTGCATTGGAGTCTCTTTCATATACTTGGGAGCAATTTCCTAGTGTGGTGGCAAAAAGGATGCATGCAAAGATAATGTTTGAGTACTTTCAAGATGCACAATATTCTCCTCATATTCAAGGATCTTCACATGAAGGAGATCAAAAAGCTCAGACTTCGATGCAGAGACAAGAAGAACATGCACACTATCACAAACATGTAGAACATGAGCACAAACTTCTAGAGCAAGAAATGGTGGATGTAACTAAGGATGATGAAACACAAGCCTTGAGTGCATGGGAATTTAAAAAAATTGAAGAAGATCAAGGTCGATCCACTGCAGTTATGCTAGAAGTTCTTGCTAGCAAACCTCGACGTGAAATGCAAAAGGCTAGTACTGCAAGAGCCATGGTTCCAAGCAGTAAAAAAAGGCATTGTCCCACTGCAGAGAGAGATAATGTGGATGAAAAACGGTTAAAAGAAGAGAAAGATGAAGAAGACTCAGAACCCGAGGCTGAAGATGATCAGGATGAACTCACATCAATCAAAATCTTAATCTACGTCTTAATGAAGCAATTACAGATGATGATGTGGGATATATCTGGGGTCAAAGGATGTGGTTTGTGAATGCCAAAGATGTGGAAGCTGCAGCTGTATTTACTAATAGCCGAAGCCTTGATATATCCTATGCACTGCAAATATAGGGCTTTGAGAGATGGTAAGAAACCTGTGGCAAGCAATGTGGTCTTGCACCCAATAATGTTTTGTCCAATCAAAAATAGTTTTCTGGATCAAATAACATTTATAGGGCGTACACATTTCGAGGAAACCTTCAGTCCATTCTTTAAAGACACTCTTAAAAATATTCCACATGAACAAGGCGAAAAGGCACAAGGTGAGAATATGCTAAAGGAAGCAAAGAAGGAACTCCTCCTTCATTGCAGATTCCAGCCCATTGATGGTCAACATTGGGCTTATGCTTGTAATTAGATCACAAAGGAAGCAAAGGAGGTCAAAAGACTCACTTCAGAACAATTTGCAAAGATAAGTTCATTCCATTATTATCCTGCAACAATTTGTATATTCAAGCATGAGATCAAGTATATGATTGAGTTCGAAAGACTTAATCATTATGTCCATGGAAAGCATAAGATATCCTCAAAATCAAAGGTCTTACAGAAGGCAAGGGTTACATGGACAACATTTGGTTCTCCAAATCCTGATTTGAAGTGAGAGGTCACAAAAGCAGATGCCGACACACTCAGAACTTCTATACTTCTTTGAGTGCAATTGTGCCTAGGGGAACTCAAGAGCGAGAAGAAAGTATGACAAGCCTCAAGGTGGTGAGGGACAAATATGCTGACTACACTTCTACCATATTTCGTCCTATTGAAGTGTTCGATGAGATGCTTGAAATGTGCATTGCTTGTGAGCGTGGACAATTGACCTATGAAGCTCCTTTGTTTATCTCCAGAAAGTCAAAGGTAATTGATAAGAAGGAGTTGATGGCAAGGATGTGGAGGCCTATAAAGTACTTACCTGACAAGTATGCATCCATGGAAGCACAAAAAATTTTAAAGAAAGAATGGTTTTTTGGAAAAAAAGACAAAGACCACTGCATGGAACAATGCATCAATGTATAGGTAAGGCGTGATGCAGTGCATAGTGCCATTAAGTATTTGCTGTCAGAGAAACAAATTCCACTTACTCATTGTAACATTGACTATAATGTGGTAAAGCATATAGCTTCTTTGTCAACACCCAAGGTAAAGCTATGGGCAAACAGGTGGATTAAAAAGGATGAAGATGGGTCAGAAATAGTAACCTCTTATATGAGAAAAGAAATCCCACAACAGGTGGTTGCATATGTGGAAAGATTAATCAGCGAGATAAGGATGCCGACAAATATGCACCAAAGCTTTCAATTAAATGTAGAGGTTATGGCAGAGTCTGGAAAGCTTGTGAACTTCAGGGGAGTCTCAGAAGATGACTTCTTCAAGAATGAGTCAGCATGGGATAAGCCACAACTATTCTTTATCAATGAAGTTTCTAGCGATGATATCCATAACTTCATTGATAGAATAGTATATACCACCATTAGCAAAGTGGCAATTTGCAACATTGTCATTTTTGTTGATAGAAAAGACAAAGAAGCCATGTAGGTTACTCTAGAGCGAGCATATTCATCAGACTTGAAGATCTATAGTGGTGTTTATGTAGCAAAGAGAGGCAAGAGAGAATGTGGCATAGCGATTCAATCTCTTGAATCATTCTTTTTGTGTATGCGGAGTCCCAAACCTGATCACTCCTTACAAAAGAACATAAGAGGGAATTCAAATAATTTGAGATTGATGCTAGAAGAGCAAGTTATTCCTAGGTCCATACATTATCAAAAAAACAACTATGGAAGTCCTGCAAAAAGTGGGAGTCTCTTGCTTACCATGATGGAGAATTTGCTACCGGTAGGTTGGGAGGTCACCTTGTGCGGGATGGGATATTTATTTGAGGATCTCCTTAGAAAAGGCAACTCCACAAATATTATTGAAAATAAGAATTTCATGGCTTATTTTCAGCTTCAAGCAGATCTAACCATAGGCTATGAAAAAAAGATAGACCACAAGGACACTAATGACATGGATGATTACCTTGAAGATCATAATGTCCCAGTTGATGATGATGAAAAGATGGACTTACATGACCCATTCAGAGAGAGGTTGGTGGATGAAGACAAACATGATGATGCCTTCTTTGATAATTATGGCTCGCAGGGTTATGAAAAAAGGCCACTACGACAATACTTAGCGGTATGAACTCTCTATTTCTCAACTAAATACAATTTTTAAAATAAGATTTAAATTTAAAGATAATGAATCTAATCTCTCATATTTGTTTACAGGCAATAGAGGGAGAAGAAATGGATGAAGTCAATATGGAGGCACTCCCTTCTACTTCAACAATGCAACCACCTCTAAATTTGATTGAAGAATCCCATGAGCACAAGAGCTTTAAAGACACCATGGAAAAGCAGAATGACCCCAAACATAGAATACAAGCTATGAAAAAGACCCATTCTACAAATTTAGCTGCATTGGATAAAATAGAGAGCTCATTTGAAGTTAGGATCGTTTTGAAATGAGAACCTCAATATTTGAGCTTTGGTAGAGAGGAGGTTTCAATCCTCTCCAATCCTTTAAAAGAGGTTAATGACAATGTTATCTTGGCCATTCTCAGGTAACGTTTGTTTATTTGTTGCTACTTCAATGAGCTAACATTTGTTTATTTATTTACAGTGTAGTTATATATCAGTTTCCTAGTGCAGAATGCAAATCAATTCTATGAGCTAACGTTTGTTTATTTCTTGGTGCAGTGTAGTTATTTCTCAGCTTCCTAGTGTAGTGTAGCATTGTGTCTACATGCTCGATGCTCTCCTTTCTTCTATTCTTAGCTCTCCTCAAAAGACTATAGAAGATGTTTGTACCTGGTTAAGCCCTTTGGATTTAGATGGGGTGCGAGTCATCTTTATGCCTTATCATGAGGCATAAGTATCAACTCTAACCTTATTTTTACTATTTCTTTAGCAAGTTTGTGTAAAAAAATAATCATTTTTATTTTGGTCGTGTAGCTCACATTGGAGTCTGATCATTTGGGACCTTGAACTCAACCGTTTGTGGTTTGTGAATTCAATGGAAGGCTATCATGCCAACTCCCCAAGGTAATTATTCTCTTAATATTTTTAATACTTTCTTATTTTGTATCTTATGATCATAACATATTAATATATTTAATATGTCATGATGGACAGTGCTGCATATCGGCTAGTATTTGCTGTTAGAACAACCACGGAGCAACAAGACCAAGTAGAATTCAAAAGACGTTTACCAGTGGAGCAAAAAGATGGGCACAGCTGTGGGTGGAGAGTTGCCTACAACTGCATGTTGTTTCTTAGAGAGATTTTTTATTTGGAGTTACCAATCAAAATGGAATCATATACAGAAGCCAATCTGCTAGCATTTTGGGCTGAGAGTATTCAGCGTCTAATTGCTACCATTGGGAAACAACCTGAAAATATGACTACATTGTAGTATGTATAAAACCTTATCTTTATACTTGTATGCTTGTTCAAGCCTTTAATTGGGATGTGTAAATCTCATAACTTTTTTATATTTTCCTCCAAGAGGAGAAGAGACTGAGTCTAATGAAAGCATGATATCTTTATACTTCTATGATTATTTAAACCTTTATTTTTATTTGGGATGTGTAAATCTCATAACTTTTAAAATTTTTGCTCCAAGCGGAGGAGAGACTCACTCTAATGAAAGCATGTATGAAACCTTATCTGCTTGTTTAAGCCTTTATTTGGGATGTGTACATCGTATAACTTTTTTATATTTTTATAGTAGAAGGAGGATGTAGAAGACATAGCAAGTGAAGAAGAATATGATGTAGACTACTCTCTCAATAAGATGAGTCATGAAAATATGAATCTATTGGAGCAGATTGGAAGTTCATTCACCACTATGTTGCTAATTCGACAACACGACAACAACCTCATTTTTTTGAATTTGGCAAAGAAGAGATTTCAATCCTCTTGAATCCTAAGAAAGAGGTTAATGTCAAAATCATTACAACCATCCTCAGGTTTGATGCAGCCTTTTCCTTGGCTTTATACTTTGCTTATTTTGATTAAACCCAAGAAGCTAATACTTTTTTTTTAAATATAGTAATGTTATAGCAAATTTTCCGCAAAATATACAAAGCGTTTCACATATGCTGGATCCTCGTATTTCGGAAGTGCTTAGCAACAAAGAAGAAACCATAGAGGATGTTTGCAAGTGGTTGAAGCACATTCCTATGAATGATGCACGAGTTATTTTTACAGCATATTATGAGAAGTAAGATCAAACCCTACTTGTTTTTTCTATTGCATTGCTAGAATTATCTCAAACATAGTAATTATTCTTTATTGATAATGCAGCTCACATTGGAGTCTGGTAGTCATGGACATCTTTGTGAAGAAGTGCTTCTTTGCCAACTCAATGACATCCATCCATGGCACTGTGTTAGAGTAAGTATAGACTACACTTGTTGTCACTTCTTGACATGTAGATTGATATGCAATGCACATATTCACTGTTGTTATATGTTTTGATGTGCAGATCAGCTCGAAAGTTAGTAGGTGCTATCGACACAGTAATGCGGCAATGTGACTTGGCACAACAAATAGAGTATATAACATGTCAGGTATCACATCAAGAGAATAGCCACATCTATAATTGTGGATGGAGGGTGGGCTACAATTTCTTTTTGGTACTTGGTAAAATTTTTGAGATACAAAATGATACCACACTGTCAACATATACGGATTTGCATCTCTATGCATTTATAACATGTACCATTCGAGCAATCATTAAGGGCAACATTATGGACCCTCCCACAAGGCAAATAGATAATGGCTCAAAGGAGTGCAAAATGAATGCCGTCAAAGAGTCAAAGAGCATAAAAGACCTCAACTCTACAAACATGGCTTCATTGGAAGAATTGGGAAGCTCTTTTAATGTTAGGTTTATGATTCAACATAGACCTCAGTATCTTGAATTTGGGGGAGAGGAGATTTCAATCCTCTCTAGAGCTTCAAATGAGGTCAATAACAACATTATGATGGCCATTCTCAGGTTTGATACAAACTTTTTCTCTACTTGATAATTCAATATTTTGATTAAATCTAATAAGCTAATATTTATTTATTTGTTGGTACAGTATAGTTATCTCACGATTTGGTAGAGCCGTACAAAACTGTGTGTATATGTTGGATTCCCTCCTTTATCCTATACTTAGTGATACAAGAAAGGAGCAAGAAAGACGATAGCCGATGTTTGTAAATGGTTACAGCCTTTACATTTACATGGCATGTGAGTCCTATTTATGGCATATCACGAGATGTAAGTATCATGGCAACCTTTATTTTCATCTTATACTAGCAACATTGTGTTAAATAATAATGGTTCTTAATTATTCGTGTAGGGGACATTGGAGTCTGGTGTTTTGGGACCTTAAAGACAACTATTGTTGGTTTGTTAACTCGATTGCAGGCTTTCATGGCTCAGTGCAAATGCAAGTATTCTATTAATTTGTTGTTACTTCTATATTATGTACCTTATGTAATAGACACACTAAGTTTTTTTAATATGTCATGATGAGTAGGTCAATTGAGAAGTTGGTATTTGCTATCAGAGAAATAGGACAGTACAAAGACTCGGTAGACTTCCAAAAGCGTTTAGTAGTAGAGTAGGAAGATGGGCATAGTTGTGGGTGGAGAGTTGCCTACAACTACATGTTGATTTTCAAAGAAATTTTCTCACTTAAGCCACAAATCTCATCGGAAGACTCTTTGGAGCTCAAATATTCAGAGGAGGATATACAATTATTTAGGGCTGAAATCATTCGAGACCTAATTATTGCCATTAGAATACAATGTGCAACTGAAGCAATATCAGAGCTTGCATTTAAGGAAGAGGAGACTGAGTCTACTATGAAAGCACTGCACACTACAGAAGAAGTAGAGACTCAGTGTACACCTACAGCACCACAGTCTCCACTAGAAGCATCAGAAGAGTTGCCACAGCCTCCGCTTGCATTTAAGGAAGAGGATACTAAGTCTACTCCAAAAGCACTACATACTACAGAAGAAGTAGAGATTGAGTGTACATCTAGAGCATCACAGCCTCCATTGGAAGCATCAGAAGAGTTGCCATAGTCTCCACTAGAAGCATCAGAAGAGTTGTGATGCATGTATGATGTTGTGTTTGTATATATGCATGAGGAGCATATTCTCATGATGTTGTTTACTCCATGAATATTATGGTTGACATTTATTTGTTGCAATGTATGAATCATGATGTAGTTTTTGTTGATTATACACCAATTTCTGACTTATTACTTAAGTGGCATTTAGTCATGATATTTATATATTTATTTCATGCACACAATTTTATGATATGAATGTGTGATGTGATTATTAGGAAATATAACCTTCTGTGATGAGAATTTTGATATGAATATTGATGATGTAATATTTGTAATATATTTCATGGCAAAGTATCAATTCCCAATGCTCCACTCACTTAAAGTACAGCATTCCCAATGCTCTGCAAAATTTTATTCAGTTGGACAGGCTCCACTCACTTAAAGTAGAGCATTTCCAATGCTTCTCTCACTTTATTCCAACCCTTATCCTTATCATAGCGAACACATCGTGCCTTAGTGCACTTGTAATCTTCCATCGTAGTCCTTCCACAAACACTCTCTTATTTCTTACATCCTAGTCCTTTTGATTAACTTGTATTCATCTTTCACTGTACGTCTTCCCTCACTTTCTATCACTCTTGAAGGAGGGGCAGCTCACTGTGCATCCCTCGCTATTGCTCCCTCACTCTCCTTCTCCCACTTTCCCTCTAAGACAATGACTAGTTACTACCCGACTTCATTTACTGAACTCAAATTCTGTCTTAGATCTCTTTTGTATGGACCAATGAAGGGAAAATCATTCGAGGAGGATATGTTATGCACATGGCTGCTTGATTTGAACTCAGTAGAAGAGGTGAATATCCTTAGCTTTCTTTTTTGCTTCTTCTAATCACGTACTTCTTATGCGAACGAGTTAAATTTTTGTACAGGATATGGCGGTGGCTAGAAGCTGTATTGAAAAAAATGGTGAGGAGGAGGAAAGCCAAGAGATAAAAGAAGAGTTGTTGAATGCTTACAAGTCGGTGGAAGATTCGAAACAAGTTGTGAGGAGAGTCTGTGAGGAGATTTTTGATGCTAGCCCTGGTTACGCATGGCGTGCAAGTTTAAAGTCTGCTTGTTTTCATGAAGCCAATGCCATAGTAGGCACTTTCGAGGACATATGCTCTCTCTAATGACTTAATAGTCAAGTGATGGAAATTTAATTCCATAGAAATTTAAAGTAACTGTGAAATTTAATTCCATAGACTTATGTGTTTTCTAAAGTAACTGTAATAGACAAGAAATGAAACTACAGTTCCACAAAGACTTTTAGTTCTCTAATATAAAGTTGTAATAGACAAGGGAGACAAAGATGACATCTTCTAGGCTGAGCTAATGGAAGGTGTTTTTTAACACCATATGGCTTTGAGTTATATGATCTACTTCTTGTACAAATGTGTCATGCTTTTTTTTAAATGTATTCTAGTTTTTTAAATGTACTCTAGTTTTTTTTCTGATTTGATTTTTAAAAATCTTACTTTTTGTCTCTTTTAACACATGAAGTCCTCCTTTTTTAATGTACTCTAGTTTTAATAACATGTCATGTCATTTTTTCTAATTTGCTTTTTTAAAATCTTACTTTTTGACTCAAAGTTTTGTTTTATAAGAGCTTGAAATGCTTTATCCAAAATTGTCTCATAAAATGAATTTGGACAGTGCACCAGTCCAAAATTAATGAAATAGGTGTTATATCTAATATCTTAGAATCTTGCTAATTCTATATATTATTATAACAATTTTTAATAATAATTACAAATTCCATATCAATAGTCCACTATCAACCTTCAAAACGTCAACAAACTATTTAAATAACTAGCAAATACCAATTTGCACCGAAAACATAATGACAATTACTTGCATCTATATGTGAGTTGATCAAAGCTGGCAAAAGCAAGCTACATAACATACACAAGATACCTTTAACAAGGATATAACAAAACTCACATTCTTTGATACACAGCTCTATTAATCCTCATATAATCCTTTTTGTTTTGTCCTTTTTTGGTGTTCTTGAGAATTATGTAAGCTCACTGATTTCCCAACTTATGCATAAACTACCACGGGGCCTGCAAATTGTGTGTGTGTGTACACACACACACACACACACACACTTTTTCTTAAATAGTGAAATCTTTTATTTCTTTATGGGAAACCTCAGAGGAGGTGAAAACCCACAGGCCACCATGAAGTACAAAATTAAAAAGATTAGAAGTAGGCACCTGGAAAAGGCCAGGAGGCTACCTGAAAAGTAGAAAAGTGAAAATATTTGCAAGTCACTAGGGAGCATCCAGTATGATATTCTCCACACACAGAATGTAGATAACTAGTAACCTAAAGATAAAGGAGGAAAATATAAAATTACACGCCTCCAGTTGGCGATATAAAGACAATATTCTCCAAAGTGATCCCCTATTATACCAGAAAGGCATTGAATGAAGTAGTTGTGCCATCAATATAAAACAATTTCTTTTGACCTTTGTGATTTTTCTTGACATAAGCAGGAAGGTGGAAACATTGAATCACTGGGTCAAAAACCTGTTGCAACATAGGATGCATATCCTAAAGATTGAAGATTTTTTTTGGTAAAAGAGAACATGAGTATCTTGAGCTCTCAAATCCACAGTCTGTTCCACTATATCATCATCAACTATATTAGAAGGAGAGATATCCACCTATGTATCTTGCTCTATCAAATCCACATGCAAATCCTCATCATGAGCTATATCCGAGGGTGATAGATCCACCTGCAACTTACAAGGCAGTGATTCAAGGACTAGACTGTCTACGGAGATGCATATTGAATTAAAGAGATGCACACACACACACATACACACACATACAGTCATACATAGATACATACATATGTGTGTGTGTGTACGTTGCAGAGTAACATTCACATACCGCATGGTATATAGATATTCCATGTGATGACATACACATATTGATAGTGATCAGCTAGTGCAAGTTGTGCCCCACGTGAACGTTTTAAGTGGGTGGTTGGTTTTTTTTTATCGGATAGTGCCGTTTGCATCCCATGTGGACGATTTAAATGGTTGGTTTTATTCTTTAAAAATCTTTTTGAACGTTTTAAATCGTTGATTTAAATCGAGTGATATAAAACACTGTAAATCCCTAGAAATTCCTCTACACCATGGTTTCACTTTTCATCTTTCTTGTTACTTGATTTTTGGAGCTACGTACCGTTCTATTTTTTAACAGGTTCTACGAAATTAGGCTTTGTTTGATGTTGTATTTGCACTATAATTCGTGACGAGCTCATGAGACTCGGAAAGCATGCCTCGAAGGCACCCAAAGCTTTTTTATGATGGCATGAGGGTGGAGGCAGAATGATAATACAAAGCTCTAGTGTGAGGAACTTTTTGTTGCTCCATGCCACACCTCTTCTAGAGTTTTCTACCGACTATATGGAACCTTGCTCTAGTCGATTGTGGGCTTGTGAGAATTGAAGAGAGTGCTACAAACGTGCTTAAACATTTTGAACACCGATGACACTTAGATGTACCAAGCAAAAGGCGCTTAAACCGTTTGAACACTAATGACACCTAGCTCTACCAAGTAATACTTGGTCCCAACTAGGTGACCTCTCTCCTCTAGAGGAAACTATTCTCTCCTACAATCATTCTAAAACTAAGAACTCGAATTGACTAATACCTTTTTAGTCTACGACCTATCTTGCTGGTATATCTTGCAGTTCAGCACAGTAAGGAAATCCTTTCTTCGTGTGTAGGAGAAGAGATTCGTCGTTGGTAGTGGCCTTAGGCATAATAAGTAGGGGTTATTCTAACGATTTCTAGTCATAAGAGAGCAGTAACTCTCTAGGAGGTCTATTTTGAAGACGGGTGGGGGTTTAGTGGATCGACTTTGACGTCAGGCTTTTGGGTAGCTTTTGCTCGCTTCATACATAGTTTAATTGAGGGATTGGCTTTCAAGGAGCTCAGCAAGGAAATATCCCCCGAAAGATAAACTCAAACCTTTGCTTCAGCGTTGTTTTCCACAATTTCCAGCTTTGTCCCATACTTGGCATGGATATTGTAGCAATGAATCCATTTTGGTTTCACGAACAACGAGTTAGAAGGCAGAAGCATGCAACTCACAATACTTCCTTATTCATCTTGTTTTTACTCCAACTAAAAGAGATGCTAAGGGTTAATCGAGATCCTATTTTAAAATTCCTTAAGAAGGATTCAAATGATGAGATTTATAAACAAAACTTCCTAGGATGCAGGTTGAGATTTCTTTTCATGTCTTACGATCCAGATTTTATTCGTAGAACGTTGGTGGCAGGGTCCCCGAAGGCAAAAGCTGCTTTGGAAACATCGATCTGATTCTATACGATGTTAAAATTCGCTGCAAGCTGCAACTGCACATTGTTCGGACTTGTGCTGCGCCAGTGGCAGCTGCACTTGCAAGTTGCATGCATGTATTGCATTTGTACCATTGAGGGAAAAACGGACGATCCCGGCTAGTGGCCAGTTGGCCGGATGAAGCTGGCAGATCTCGTTTGCAAGTTGGCAAGATGAAACTGGCAAACTTCGTTTGGTGGTTTTTGAGTAATATATGAGTAGACCTCTTCAATTAAAAAAAAAAACGGACGATACCGTACACTCGGACCCCGGGGACGTATTCTTTGGAATTCCACTACCCCACTGTATCCAGTTTGCGACACAGTATCGAGTGTCATTACTGCACGAGAATCAGGTCATGGGTCGTGACAGATATAAGGTGGAAGCAACTTGGAAGAGATTCACTAGTGAACCCGTATCGGAATACTTGAGATTTCTTGCCATTTCTTACGATCTGATTCTATACGATTATTTGCGCTGCATCTGCGCGTTGTTCGGAACTTCGGATTTGTGCTGCGCTTGAGTGTTGACCCTGGCATCATTGCATGCATGAATTGTCGGACAGCAACATTGAGCTTGTCAAAATGTCGCCGGGCCCCGGGGACCCTATTTTTCCCCTAGGCCGACAGAGTATCGAGTGTCATTACTGCAAGAGAATCAGATCATGAGTCATGACAAAGATAGGGCGGAAGAAAGAGCCTCGTAGTCGGCAGCTGTGTGTGTATGTGGATTTGATTTTGGCTACCGTGTTCAGCTTACTAGTAGCCTTGAGAGGGGTTGTTTGAGAAAGATATAAAAAGTCACACATTTGCTGCCTCTCTTCAACCTGTATGCCTTTTGCTCCCAAGATGTTTCGCTACATCTACACGATGGTAACTCGCTGCTTTGCAGTTGTGCTTCGCTACATCTACACGATACTAACTCGCTGCTTCGGAGTTGCGCTGCGGTTGCATGAGTCCGCTGGCACGATTGAGGGAAAAACGAAAGATTCTGAGCTTGTCGAGGACCTCAACCCCGATGAGACTGCAGCCGTGAGCTACGACGTCTTCGTCAGCCATCGTGGGCCTAAGGGAGACAGAAGGATCCTGGCCTTCGATTCTGGCAGCCTTGCGAAACACAAGGCTTCACGTAGTAGTATTTTCAAAGGGTTACGCTGAATCGGGATGGTGCTTAAACGAGCTGAGTCAATGTTCGAGACCAAAGCCCCGATTCTACCAGTCTTCTACGATGTAACATCTTCGGACCTTCGCTATGCTAGCTCCGAGGGGCCATACAAAGAAGCTTTCAGAGAACACAAATTGCGACGGAGCGGGTATGATAACGCGAGAGTTCTGAAGTGGGAGAATTGCCTGAAAAAGGCAGCAGGCATCACTGGGTAATGTCAAATATTATATATTATTTTCCTGGAACTAGTCACGCATATTCTGGGTCGGCTCCGGCGCATGCAAGATTCTAATCGACGTTTTATGTGTCGCAGGTTTGAAGCGAGTTTGGTGGATGAAGTGGTGTCCAAAGTGATAGAGCTGCTGCCGCCGATCCAAGCCTACGTCGTTGGGGGAAAGGATGATGCGGAACTAAAGAAGCAGATGGATGAAGTCAGTAACCTAGAACTCGACCTTGCGACGAGGGCAAACGGGTGACTTTAGGCATACTGGGAAATGCTGGAGTGGGAAAGTCCACTCTCGTGAAGCGTCTGTATAACGTACACAGCAGCCAATTCAAAGCTGCTAGCATCGTGTTTGATGTTCGCGAGAAGTACGCAATGCGAAGCTACGATGGATTGCAGAAGCTCCAGTTGCAGCTCTTGCGGGATTTATTGAAAGAGGATTGCAAAATCGCTCATGTGGATCAAGGCCTTGGATTGGCGAAGCAGCGTCTCCAGCATAGCAAAGTGTTGGTTATACTTGACGACGTTGATGAGAAGTGTCAGTTGCACGCTCTTCGACTTCCGAGCGAGTGGCTAGGACCTGGGAGTCGGGTAATAGTGACCAGCCGATTCCGGCGACTCCGGGACTGGGCTCAAGTTGACATATCGTATGTCCTTTCGGACCGCAGTCCAGCAGCAGCTCCATCTCTTACAAACAAGGACAACCCAGATGCTACGAACGAGGTTTTCATTAGCCACTATGTTCCGGATGTTAACAAGGCGTTTGTGGAGCATTTGCGGGAATCGCTCATCACATGTGGGCTTCACACTTTTGTCAATTTCGAGGAGCCGCGGGAAGAATTTAGTTCATGGCCATGCACGCTGCATGCCTTACGCTACGCTAAGCTTCACATTGTCGTGTTTTCGAAGCGCTACGCACATTCCGCTTGGTGCTTGAAGGAGCTGAAGGAGATATTGTTCAAGGCTCAAATCGACGCTCAAGCAAAGATTTTACCTATCTTGTACGACATGGAGCCAGAGATTGTCACATTCATCAGGGAGTATAGTAGGCAAGGTAGCATAGTAGACAGAGTTGGCAAATGGGAAGGTGCCCTACGGCAAGCATCAGCCATCCCTGGGCTTTCCTTGAAGGAAACAGACGGGTACGTTAGATTGGTAGATTGTGTATAACGCATTTCTTTGGCGTGAGGCCATCTTCTGGAGGAATATTGGAAGATTCTGATCATTGGTCTGACGACCGGGAGTCGGAATCTTCCCGAATTCCCACCGGTTGCAAATTGCAATTTCGCTTGTCGATTGTCGTTAACTTTGTCCAATAAACATTTGTTCAACTCATGGGATATGATGGCAAACTGTTATCTGTGGCAGACTTGAAGGGAAGCTGGCGAAGAGAGCGGTGACGATCTCCTTGGAGCTGCTGCAGCAGTCCAGTCCTTCCCATGTCATGGCGCAGTTTCCGGTAGGATTAACAGAGCGCGTGGATGAAGTACTGAAGCTTCTGGATATCGGGAAAGGCAGATCAGTGCAGGTGACGGTTGGTCTTGTGGGAATGGGCGGTGTAGGAAAGACAACTCTCGTCCACACTCTCTACAACGTCCTTCACAATCAATTCGAAGCGGCCTGCCTTCTGTTGGATGTTCGAGATAGAGCCAAACGGCCTCTTGGACTAGAGAAGCTTCAACAGCAGATCCTCAAGGAAGTGTTGGGTGAGACGTATGAATTTAGTCATTTTAGTGCAGGCGTTGCAAAGCTGGCTACGAGGCTGGCAGGTACTAATGTATTGCTCATCCTTGACGACGTCGATAGCAAAAATCAGTTCGACTATCTGGGAAGCGACAGTCGAGTAATCGTGACAACCCGCGACATGGAAATGCTCAAGAGGGCAGACGTCAAGGAAGATAAGAGATTCGAGCTTCAAGGTCTAAGCGTCCACAATGCTCAGGCGTTGTTCTTCTGGCATGCTTTCCTGCGTCCATACGCTCCGCCTGAGCTTTCCAATGTCGCCCGGCAAATTGTAATGGCTTTTCAAGGTCTTCCGCTCTCGTTAGAAATATTCGGTGCCCTCCTCTACGACAAAGTTGGCGATATTGATTCCTGGGAGCAGACGCTGCAAAAGATGCAGATGGCAAATGAGGTTTTTGACAGGCTTTTGATAAGCTTCGAATCGCTACGACCTGTGGAGAGGAAAATGTTTCTAGATATTGCCTGTTTCCTCATCGGAAGAAATGTGCAAACGGCTCTCAGGATGTGGAACGGATTCAAGTGGCGACCCTTATCCTACCTAGAAAGTTTGAAAGATAAGTCTCTAGTGAAACTACATAAAAGGGACAATCGAATCCAGATGCACAATCACATTCGTGACATGGGGCGGTACATCGTCGCCAACGATCTTTGCGGAAGGGACATCGACAAGCCTGTTGAACTGTTGGCAGGCGAGCGCAGCCACCTTTGGGACCTAGACGACACTAACAAGTCTTGCGGAAAGGAACGGTGAGCTAATCGAAGTTATACTATAGGCCGAATTCTCGCACAATCGCGTCTATTTTCTTCATTTCGCTTGATTAATTCTGCTCTGATTATGGAAGTATTGCTCCTGATGCGCGGCTACACAGGGAACACCTAAAGTTCGTGGTCTAATGCGTGTTCCGGCCTCCGACGAAGAGTGGAATGCTCTCTCGTTTGCCAATATGAGTGAGCTCCATATGTTGTTCCTAGGCAGCGTGCAGATCTCCGGTTGTCTTTAGCACACTTGAAAGTTCTGGATTTGTCACAGAGCAAAATCAAAACGCTGTGGATGCCAGGAGATCAACTCTCGGCGGAAAAGGTATTCAGATTGTCCCATTATGCTCAGAGATTACGATTAAGGTTGCTGGCTTGGTATGCAATTTACAAACAATTAGAATTATGGGTCCTTGTAGCTGATCATGAACTCGTTAATGAAGCTACAACTGTAATTGTAGTTATCAGATAGCTTGGTATCAATCAGAATTTTAGATTCTCTGACCTGACCAGGTTTATTGCAATTGCCATATTGCTTGGAGGAGTTGAACTTGAGCGGCTGCAAAATGCTCTCAGAGTTCCCATTCTCGGATGTTCTAAGAAATCTACAGCGACTCGAACTCGATGGATGTGAAGCTTTGGCGAGCATACCTGACTCATTTGGAGACTTAACTAAGTTACAATGCCTCGATCTGAGACACTGTAAAAGAATCCAGGAGCTCCCAGAAACTGTAACTAATCTAATTTGTCTCGAGAGCTTGCTTTTAGATGGCTGCACATCTCTACAACAGCTCCCTGCGGAGATTGGTAAGCTCACCTGTTTAACAATTCTGTCTCTCGAAGAGACTCGGTTAACCACATTGCCACCATCAGTAGGAAAGCTCTCAATTCTGGAAAAGCTTCGGCTAAACAGATGCCCCGACCTCTCTGAGCTACCCTCGTCTGTGGGCAATCTGCAAAAGCTAGAAGTCTTTTACATATCCGATAGTCCTAAGCTGCAAGAGCTTCCAGAGGAGTCGAGTAAGCTCAAGGCGCTGCGTGTACACCATTGTGAGAAGCTGAAGAAGCTGCCCCAGAAGATAGGGCAGCTACGAAATCTGAAAGTTCTTTAGATTCATCATAACATGCATTTGGCAAGTCTTCCGTCCGCTATTGGCAAACTGGAGTCGCTTGTCACTCTAGAAGTCGGCGACTGCATCCTTTCTGACGAAGGTCTGCCCCAAGAATTCCAAGGCCTACCTACACTCAGATCTCTGTGGGCCGATACCAGTAATGACCAAGGGAGGAAGCCACTATTATATGACTTTCATTGACGATGCCAGTACATGGACAGAGATATACTTCTTCAAGAAAAATTCTGAAGCATTCCAATGTTTTCTTCAATACAAGAGCATGGCAGAATTACATACCGGAAACAAAATGAAAGTTTTTTGCTCTGATAATGGTGGAGAATATTTGAGCTCTGAATTTCAAAGTTTTTGCAAGCAATCTGGAATCAAACGTGAGTTGACGATACCTTATACACCACAATTCAATGGATTGGCAGAGAAAGAGTCAAACCACAAATAATTCAGCACGAGCAATACTTACTGAGAGTAGTCTTGATGCAAGCTTCTGGGCAGAAGCTGTCCATACTGCAGTTTACATACAAAATCGTCTTCCTTCGACATCTATGCCTCACTCTACTCCATATGAGTTATGGATGGGACATCGACCAAATGTATCATCTCTTAAAGTGTTCGGATGGTAGGCCTTTGCTAAGGTAATATCTCCACAAATGTCCAAGTTTGATCCATGAAGTCGAAGGTGCATTTTTGTTGGATATCTTGTTGATAGATGTGGGTACAAGCTATGGGATCCAATACAGTCATGCATGATTCTCAGCACTAATGTGATTTTTTCAGAAGAAATTTTTCCTGGCACACTTAATGATCCTCATTCGACTTCCAGTTATGATTTTTTGGATAATACAACAGATCGACTTCTTCCTTCATCATCGTGAGCTGGAAGAGTCAGCATCAGAATCTGACCGATGAACTCTGCCACCTCGACCTCAAAGGCCCTCTGCAAAGATCATTGACAATGCAAGCAATTACTATGCAGCTGAATGTCCTTGGTTTCAAGCTCAAGTACATTATAGCATTGATAACATTGACAATGCACATGATCCTGTCAATCATCAGGAAGCTCTTAATGGACCAGAATCTCATTGGTGGAAGCAAGCTATGGACGAGGATTATGCATCTCTCATTCCAAATCCCACATGGGTCTTGACTGAATTACCTCATGATCGGAATGCCATTCCATGCAAATGGATATTCAAGAAAAAGTTTCATGCAGATGGATCTTTGTCCAAGTACAAAGCTCAGTTGGTTGCAAAGGGATATTCACAAGTGGCTGGTCTTGATTACTTTGAGACATTCTCCCCTGTAGTGAAGCTTACAACTATATGGATTTTACTTGCATATGCTGCTCAGACAAATCTTGGATGTCAAGAATGCATTCCTCCATGGAGAGCTACGTGAAGAAGTGTATATGCTCCAACCTCCAGCATATGAAAGTTCTACATCTCCACATCAAGTCTGTCGACTTCAGAAATCCACTTATGGACTCAAACAAGTGTCCCGGTCTTGGTTTGAAAAGACTGATTCTTTCTTGCATGGTCTAGGTTTTGTGTCTTCATCTGCAGATTCCAACCTCTATCTATTCAGACAGTCATCACACATGCTCTTCCTAGCTTTATATGTTGATGATATCATCTTTTTTAGCAATCATACCTTTACCATGTCATGAGTTAAGCAGCAGCTTCATTCTCACTTTGATATGGTTGACCTAGGAGAACTAGGATATTGCCTAGGGATGCAGATTAGTCGAGATCGTTCTAATAATCGCATTCATTTGTCTCAAGGTAAATACATTCAAGATCTATTATGTAATTACCGAATGCTTGATTGCAATCCGGCTGTTGTTCCCATGGATGCTAGTGCTCTTTTGCATTTGCACTCATCTTCACCTACATTGAGTCCTTCAGTACCATTTCCTTATCGAAGTTTGGTCGGTAGTCTTCTCTATACCATGGTGTGCTCTAGGCCAGATATTGCCTTTGCTGTCATCACTCTCTCTCAGTTTAATTCATCTCCTACCACTATTCACTCGCAACTCCTTAAACGTATCATTAGATATCTTCATGCCACATGCAGTTTTGGGCTTCTGTTTCAACGTGAGAGTTCATTTGATTTTGCTGCCTATTCCGATGCTAATTGGGGAACTGATAAGAGCACAGGTAGATCCATTATAGAATGTTGTTTTCTGATTAATGGTACTGCTGTCAGTTGGATCAGCAAAGCTCATAACGTTGTGGCACTCTCCTCTACTGAAGCTGAGTATATTTCAGCTTCTACTGCTTCTCATGAGATCATGTGGATCAGACGACTGCTGCAAGACATCCTTGGTTCTCTATCTACTCCCACAATTTTGTGGTGTGATAATCAGAGCACTATTGCCCTTACCAAGAATCCAATTCTTCATTCAAGAACCAAGCATTTTGCTCTCTATTTTGATTATATTAGGGATCTTGTGAAGGACAATCTTCTTCAAGTTCAATATCTTCCCACAGCTGATATGCTAGTAGACGTATTAACCAAACCACTCCCTCGTCCACGATTTCAGATGTTGAGATCTCTTCTTGGATTGCATCCATCCTGTTCTCAAGGCATCACATAAACAAATCACATATAAGGTGGTGGTACTTGAGGGGGGATGATAGAACTTCACGTGATGACATCGTGCACGTATTTATTGCAAGCACCACCCTCTATCACATGGAGGGAGGTTGAGCATTCAAAGATTGCACAAGCCTGCTGCCTAAATCATAGGCGATGATTGAGAGATCAAGCTCTACAAGAGCATGTATACGTTCGACAAAAAAAAACAGTAAATTCTGTCTTTCGTATTCTGGTTTATGTTGTGAATTGTACAGGTTTCACAGTGCATGCAGTGGGAGGGACTGCGTGCAAAGATCTGGTCTTCTCTTTCATCCGGCAGCAACATCCGGAGCTTTGCATCTCTGGATCGTGCTAATTATTCGATGACTACATTATACGCGGTCTCAAATCAGCCACTGCAGGTAATCCAAATGCTGTCCAACTTACAAGTTTTCGTAGGCTTGCGGTTTTTCCCTAGCGCCGATCAGGTTCCAACTTACATACGACGAAATGGAACCGTAAAACCGTAAAGCCGTAAATCGTCCAAATCAATCTAAACTTCCACCTTCTTGTTTTGCTTCTTGGAGAGACAGGAGATGAGCATGGTATGGAATCGACGTAAGGCGTTAATTGCTGACATTTCGGAGCTTGATCTCGCGTCTTGTGGAAGGCACATATGCTGCTTGCCACTGAATTCCTTTGGGAGGTTAGGTTTCGAGCTGGTGACACGCGATGAGAGGATAATAGCAGGTGGGTGGAGCAGAAAGATAATGGACGAGGACGTGCATATAACACATGTAGAAGTTGCGACCAGCAGCGAGGGAGGGGGAAGCAAGTTACGTCGAAATGCAGGGGCAAGTCCTACGAAGCTGTCGCTGATGGCGGATCACAGCAGCTATACTGTGCAGAACCCAGGATATCCAGAGGCCTCTTTTCCTTGGACTTTGTCCACGGGAGCATGTCCCATGGCTCCACCACCCTTCCACACACCTCGCCATCTTTCGGGGAGCCCTTCAAGTGACGGTGATCGTATACCGAGCGTATACTGAGCGTAGGAAACTTTCAATTCGCAGACAGGCTGGCAAATTTCTAGCGACCTAATCGTCCACATTCCTCGCCTCTCCTCTCCAGGTTTAGTCAATTAACGAATTCCATTCTCCTCTGTTCTGAGCACTCACTCCCCAGCGCCCAGCTCATACACTTCTTCTCTTCTCCTCTGAGCGTTCTCTCAAACCTCCCGCTCCAGCATCCAGCTTTCCAAGACACACTGAAGCGGCTCGGTGAGGACCCTGAATCCTCACGTAGAACGTAGGAGACCTGAAGCGGCTCATCCAAGATAAAGTACCCTGAATCTTCACGTAGGACGTAGCCACTTGCAGCAGCTGGAAATCGTACTTTGCGCATCGTTTCCCAACAGAAGCGGCTTATTCTACACAACAAGACAAAGCGCCCACAGACGCGCACACAGACGCATTTACTGAACTAAAAAAAAAACTTACGGGCGCGTCTATTTGAGCGTCTAGAGACCCGCGTCTAACAGTGCGTCTAGAGACTGATAGATGCACTACATAATATTTTTTTTTGAACTTTACAGAATACTGTGTATGTACTTGCAGTGTATGCTATATAGTTACAGGAGTCCTATTTCCACATTGTGTAATTCAATTCTTACAGCCAACCGCATTTTAATTACAATTCCAAGTAAAACATTACAACTCCAAAACGCAATAAAATTGAAAGCTCAAAAAGTACTTGTATGTATATATAGCACGAAGCTAAGCCACGTCATGTGGCTTCAAGTACAAAAAATAAGAGGAGTGTATATACAAGAGGCACGAAGCCAAGCAGTGGGCTTTAAGTACAAAAAAGAGTAGTTAGCACTACTTCTACGACTAATCTATATTCTCCACATCCTCACTCCCTTCCACGCTCCCTTCCGCGCTCCCTTCTGTGCTCCCTTCTCCGCCTCCTTCCTCGTCTTCTTCCTCGTCTTCTTGTGCAAGGATCTGTAAACAAGAGACAACATATATCAATGTATGAAAAATCAAATCTTTACTTATAATATTGACATTATTTAATTACTTTCAAATACCTCGGGGGCCACTCCAGTAGCCTGGATATACTGCTCCTCAGTAATCAACCCGTCATGATAGAAGTGCTTCCATGTATCTCCTCTGCGCTGGTGGCGGTGGTACGCTGTCTCGACAGGAGTAGGGTATCTGCCCACGATCTCAAGCTGCAAGACGACATAATTTACGGAGGGGTTAGTATAAAGAAACAACCTCCTAATAAACTACATAAGCAATATAATTTGAGATGGATACTAACAAATTGGGCCTCCCATGATTCAACACCCCCTGCTCCAAAATGCACGCTTTCATATTGCTCCATCTGGATCCTTCGTGCCTCCACGTGCTGCAGACTGGGGTCCTCCCTTGCTGACTTCATTGCTTTCTTCCACTCACGCTTGTGAGCGGTGTGGGGTGGGCCCCTTAGTGGTTGACCTTTCTCGAGCCTGGCAAGCTCCACTAGTGCATGCCTCTTAAGCGAAGATCTTTTATTGCCAAGTATCGTAACAATCTTTAACTTGGCCCATTTATCTGTGAACTGACGATTGGGGGGGTTAGGATACCTAGACCGAATAGCAGCGAGGGTCTCATCAGCCAACCTCTTTGGATGGTCTTTGTAGTGGATAAAGTAATCTCTGTAATTGTTAGCAATTACAGAGCACATGAAGGCCATAATGTCCTTCCCTCGTGCATCCATCAAGGTGCCTCCTCTTTGAGTGATGTCATAGAAGATCGTACCATCACCTAGAGGCACGTCCAAATCATCTGAATCATCATCGTCCCCACCACCATCCCTCCCAAAGCACTGTGCCATGCATCCCCCACCGCGCTCCCTACTACTATGCCTGCTACCGTGTTGTGTCGAGCTAGTACGCTAGCCACTCGTAGCTAGAGACTGCACGGGACTACGTGGATACTTGTAGCTAGAGAACCGAGTCTCGACTGCACAGAAGTACGCCGATGGCTCTGTGAGACAGAAGGACCTCTTGACGGCATGGGGGAAGGGGCATAAGACGGCATGGGAGAAGGGCCTCAACTGTGTAGCTGACTGGGCTGTGTTGACTCTTCTCCGGTAATCTCAGCTGGTGTGGGGTGGTTTGGAGTCTGTAGTGCCGACTCCTGGGGGGTGTTTAGAGTACCCATCATATACCCGTATAACTCTGCAGGACTCGGAGGGTGCCCTAAAAGGTTATACAAGTCCCTAAAAATAGACTCCCGGAGATCAGGTGAGCTCGAAGAGCTTCCTAGCCACATGATGAATTGGAAAAAAGAAGACAAGACGATTACTGATGAGCTGAGAAGAAAGGGGAAGGGAAGAAAAGATTACTGTCGAAGTGCGTGTATAGATGCGTCTGAGATGTGTGTCTATTTTTGTGTATAATAGCGCGTCTATAGACGTGGCTTTCTGTGTCTGCAAACAGTCTAGACGCGCCTATAGATGCGGTTTTAGATGCGCTCCAAGAGACGGACTATTCTAAAAAGTAGAAAAGGACATGTGCTTGACACAAAAATGTAACACTGATATTAAAATCATTCGTTTCTTGGATACGACAAAGGACAAATCCAAAGAGAGTAACTTCCAAAAAAGATCAACCGTAAAGAGACTTACCTTGGATAGAGGTATGGAAGCTTCTTTTGCTTCTTCAAAGTTGCTTCTCTTCCTTGTTCACCCTCTTCTCCTGTAAGCTTGGAAGTAAGTGTGGGTGCCTTCCTTGTTTACCCTCTTCTCCTGTAAGCTTGGAAGTAAGTGTGGGTGCCTTCCTCTTAATTGTAAGCTTGGAAGTAAGTATAGGTGTCTTCCTCTTAAGCGTCGAAACTGTGGATCTGTTAATAGCAAAGCAAGCAAGCCGCGCGAAGTATAAGTAATGTGAAGAAAAGCAAAGCGAGCGTGCTAAAAGCAGATTTGAATATCGCGTCTATAAGCGCATTTAATAGCGCATCTAAATACATGTGTAATTGCGCGTCTACATACATAGAGCAGACGCGATTTTAGATGCGCCTATAGACGCACACCACAGAATAGACAGACACAGTTTTAGATGTGTCTTTAGACGTGCGATAAAGTTTTAAATTTAAATATTTGAAGAAAAGCAAATTTTTTTGGGTTGTTTGTTTATAGGATATCTTCATCTTCAATAAGTAGCTCCAGTGAGGATGAATCCCTCTGTATCCGCCATCGCGAAATGTGGTTCGAGCAAAAAATCAAATGTATGTGTGATCGATGTCGAGGAAACATGTATCGTGCATGCAAGATTACACTCAATCACATCTCAAGTTATGGAGAATGGGATGCAACCGTAAACATGGTAAGTGTTAAAGAGTTAAGGTTGATTGAGATACCTATGGGTGTTCATATGTTTGAGTTATGATCCCGTTTTAATTTGATATAGGATGCAGTGCCACACCCGCATATATTGCCCTATGCTTGCCATGAGGAGGCGAAGCATCGGCGATATGAGGTGGGATCTTCAGGAGGGACCATTATGGATGTATGCAGTGATGGTGATAGTAGCCCTCCGCCATTACCTCATGAAGCCGTGGAGGAGGAGGTGTTTGATGATATGATGCGGGATTTATATGTCCATCAATCCGAAGGGAGGGATAAATTGCATCTATTGTTCAGGTCTCACTACAACGAGTTACCATGCAGGTCCTGTTTGTGGTCCTTCGCTAGTTGCCTCACGGGCAGACGCATTGAATAAGGTCATCTATGAGAATCACCATCGATTTCTCCCACCCGATCATCCTAGATATGTTGCCCCTTAGAATGAAGTCCTCCCACAATCACTCACCGTGGGAGATTGGATGAGAATTTGGGACGATTCCACGACTCCTCCACCACTTGGCATGAGCCGATAAGGGTTTGTAACTATTGTGTGCTATATTGGCTAGAAATAAAGATTGCCCGCTAACACCAACTTTTGTTTAGATACTCCATCTTTTATCATTTACCATATTGGTCCCACCTCAAGATCAATCACCTGCTTGATCACATGCATATCTTCAAGAATGTGGCATCTACCATTTGGGAGCATTTGAATGGGACACGAGATTCTATAGGCATAAGGGAGGATCTACGTACCACAGGGAGGATGTGTGAAGCTTGGCCACAAGAGAGACCAAATGGGCGTGTTTTTTTACCTCGTGCACCGTGGAGGTTATCAAAGCTAGAGATGGCGGCGGTGAAGCGCGCTATTACTACAATTCGTACTCCCACTGGATGCATGAGGTGTTTGAAGGGAGCCTTTACAAAGAGCAAGAAAAGAGGTGTAGAGCAATTATATGGCTTGAAATCTCATGATTGGCACAAGATGCTCCAAGTATTTTATGTGCATAATATCTTTTTCCTTTTAAATTTGTGAGTGATTAATTATAAGCAACTAATCAACCACCTCCTCGTGGGGTTCAGTTCATACTACCTACTAGCATTTCTCATGGTGCATCGAAGGATGTGAAGGATTGTATTTACAAGATGGGTGAGCTTGTGAGGTACTTTACATGATACAAAATATGATGCGTATCAATGCTCCATGCAAGGTGTTCATATTGCTAATATGGTGTACTTTTTCATTTCTAGGTATGTGAGCTCAAAGGAAATAGATCCCACCACGCTTGAGAATGCCTGAGTTATGTCAGTGGAGGTGGTTTGTTTAGTGGAGGAGACATTTCACTACTACACATGGATCCTATTGCAACGTTTACGTACTGACGTTTAGCGCACGTGGGGCACTAATCGTCGGTATGAAAAGCGCATTCCGTAAAGCGTCGCTATATAGCGATGCTAGACAAACGTCGTTATATAGCGACTATCTATATAGCAACTTATGAGTGTTGCTATATAGCGACACTGAGATACTATTTTATAGCGACGTTTTCTAGAGA
Organism: Dipteris shenzhenensis; assembly: GCF_047967505.1. NCBI lineage: Eukaryota > Viridiplantae > Streptophyta > Polypodiopsida > Gleicheniales > Dipteridaceae > Dipteris > Dipteris shenzhenensis. The sequence continues at coordinate 38,584,392 of NC_141614.1, forward strand.
GGTTTTTTACTCATATAGGCCTTAAAAGTTAGTTTTTTCCAATGACAAATTTTTTTAAATTTTCATACATGTTTGATCTCATAAAGAATAAAAATATGAGAGAATGTACATCAAGCCTTTGAAGCACATATATTCATGTCCAAGTTTGAGATGAAAAAAATCAATTAAGAGCATTTACATCAACTGTTTCATCTTGAGCCAAGCCTAAGGCGCCCAATAAGTCTATCTCCAACTCTATACCGAGTTGATCTCCTATATCATCATCGTACTCTAGCATCATATGTTTACCTAAAAGTACTTGATCATCTTCTTCAATAAAGTGTGGTGATTCTTGATGATCGTTGGCTTCTTCCTCAATATCGTGATCTCCATCTTCCTCCCGTGCGGTGTCATTATGCGCATCTTCCTCTTTGCTCATATTGTGATCTTCATCTTCTTCGCTAGATTCATTGGGATCAATTGGATCCGGCATTGGTAGTGGCATCTCCATATCCACATCTCGATCTTCAAAATTTTGCTTACTTCGTGGTACAACTTGGATCACGTACCACCATCTTGGATCAAAATGATCCGGATGAAAAACCACCTATATTGAAGATGGGTGCCAAATGTCGTCAATTATAAATATGAAATTATGCTCAAGTACATGTATCAATGGCTCTTTAAAAATGAAAGCTTTGATTAATTAAATCATTAGTATGCACTTGCTCATAGTGCTCGGGAAGAACAAAAGTATCACTTTCATCGGGCCAATGTTTGGTGGAATCTATTGCAAAGAAACCGCTACTATCTTTTCTCACTGTCACATCGGGACCGTTGTAAATAGTTCTAAACCATTTTACATCAAGAATGAAAATACTAAATCGTCTGAAATCAACTTCATAGATGTCGTGTATGTTTCCACAATAATCCAACTGTGAGGAGAGAAGATTGGTATCCGAAGCACTTGCTCGGCTATCTTGTGTGAAATTAGCCATGAATCCACAATCATACGTGACTCTCTTTGAATCGATGCATTCCATGCAAAAATGTCATCCATATGACCATAATGCACTATACCACAACAAGACAAAGCACCCATAGACGCACACACAGACGCGTTTACTGAACTAAATAAAAAACTTATGGGCGCATCTATTTGTGCATCTATTTCTGTGTCTAGAGACCCGCATCTAACAGCGTGTCTATATAGCAGACACACGTGCATATAGATACGCATTTAGATGACTAAATAGATGCTCTGCTTAAAAATTTAAAAAATAGACAGACGCATCGTTAAACGCGTGTATAGACGCGTTTTTAAACGGTCTTATAAATGCATTTATAAACGCACAAATAGATGCTTTTCAAACAGACAGACACGTATATAGATGCGTTTATAGACTCACTGATAGACGCACTTTATAATATATTTTTTTAAATTTACAGAATGTTGTGTATGTTGTGTATGCTATATAGTTACAAGAATTCCATTTCCACATTGTGTAATTCAATTCTTACTTTAATTACAATTCCAAATAAAACATTACAACTCCAAAATGCAATAAAATTGAAAGCTCAAAAAGTGCTTGTATGTACATATAGCATGAAGCTAAGCCACGTCATGTGGCTTCAAGTACAAAAAATAAGAGGAGTGTATATACAAGAGGCACGAAGCCAAGCCAGTGGCTTTAAGTACAAAAAAGAGTAGCTAGCACTACTTCTACGACTAATCTATGTTCTCCACATCCTCGCTCCCTTCCACGCTCCCTTCTGTGCCTCCTTCTCGTCTTCTTCCTCGTCATCTTGTGCACGGGCCTGTAAACAAGGGACAACATATATCAATGTATAAATAACAAATCTTTACTTACAATATTGACATTATTTAATTACTTTCAAATACCTCCAGGGCCGCTCCAGTAGCCTGGATATATTGCTCCTCAGTAATCAACCCGTGATGATAGAAGTGCCTCCATGTATCTTCTTTGTGATGGTGGCGGTGGTAGGCTATCTCGACAAGAGGGGGTATCTGCCCATGATCTCAAGCTGCAAGATGACACAATTTGCGGAGGGATTAGTACAAAGAAACAACCTCCTAATAAAATACATAAGCAATATAATTTGAGATCGATACTTACAAATTGGGCCTCCCATGATTCAACACCCCCTGCTCCAAAATGCACGCTTCCATATTCCTTCATCTAGATCCTTCGTGCCTCCACGTTGCTTTCTTCCACTCACGCTTGTGAGTGGTGTGGGGCGGGCCCCTTGGTGGTTGACCACCCTCGAGCTTGGCAAGCTCCGCTAGTGCTTGCCTCTTAAGCGAAGATCTTTTATTGCCAAGTATCGTAACAATCTTTGACTTGGCCCATTTATCTGTGAACTAGCGATTGGGGGGGTTAGGATACCTAGAGCAAACAGCAGTGAGGGTCTCATCAACCAACCTCTTTGGCTGGTCTTTGAAGTGGATAAAGCAATCTCTATAATTGTTAGCAATTACAGACGGCATGAAGGCCATGATGTCCTTTCCCCGTGCATCCATCAAGATGCCTCCTATCTGAGTGATGTCATAGAATATCGTACCATCACCCGGAGGCATATCTAAATCATCTGAATCATCATCGTCTCCAATGCCACCCCTCCCAAAGCACTGTGCCATGCATCCCCCACCGATCTCCCTGCTACTACGCCTGCCACCGTGTCGTGTCGAGCTAGTACGCTGGCCACTCGTAGGTGGAGATTGCACAGGACTACGTTGACCATTCGTAGCTGGAGAACCGAGTCTCGACTGCATAGGAGTACGCCGACGGGTCTGCGAGACAGAAGGACCTCCTTACAGCATGGGGGAAGGGGCATAAGACGGCATGGCTGAAGGAGCATAAGACAGCATGGGGGAAGGGGCATAAGATGGCATGGGAGATGGGCCTGTGCTGTGTAGCCGACTGGGCTGTGCTGACTCCGCTGGGTTGATCTCAGCTGGTGTGGGGTGATTTGGAGTCTATAGTGCTGACTCCTAGGGGGTGTTTAGAGTACCCGTCATATACTCGTATAACTCCACAGGACTAGGAGGGTGTCCTAAAAGGTTATATAAGTCCCTAAAAATAGAATCCCGAAGATCATGTGAGCCCGAAGCACTTCCTGCCACATGATGAACTGAAAAAAAGAAAAAAAGACAATTACTGATGAGCTGAGAAGAAAGGGGAAGGGAAGAGAGGATTACTGTCGGAGCATGTTTATAGATGCGTCTGATTAGCGCATCTATTTTTGTGTATAACAGCGCGTCTATAGATGCAGCTGTCTATGTCAGCAAATAGGCTAGACGTGCGCCTAAACGTGCCTGTAGATGCGATTTTAGACGCGTTCTAAGATGCGCCTATAGATGCACTCCGACAGACGGACTTTTCTAAAATGTAGAAAAGAACATGCACCCGACACAAAAATGTAACTCTGATACCCAAATCATGCGTTTTTTGGATACGAGAAAGTACAAATCCAAAGAGAGCAAACTTCCAAAAAAGATCAACTGCAAAAAGACTTACCTTGGATAGAGGTATGGAAGGTTCTTCTCCTTTTTCAAAGTTGCTTCTCTTCCTTGTTCACCCTCTTCTCCTTTAAGCTTGGAAGTAAGTGTGGGTGCCTTCCTCTTAAGTGTAAGCTTGGAAGTAAGTGTGGGTGCCTTCCTCTTAAGCGTTGAAACTGTGGATCTGCTAATAGCAAGCAAGCAAGCCGCGCGAAGTATAAGTAACATGAAGAAAAGCAAAGTGAGCACGCTAAAAGCAGATTCAAAAGCCGCGTCTATAGATGCATCTAATAGCGCATCTAATTACACAGATCAGACGCAGTTTTAGATGCGCTTGTGGATGTGCACCACAGAACAAATAGACGCGGTTTTAGATGCGCTTGTAGACGCGCACCACAAAACAGACAGACGGGGTTTTAGATGCACCACAGAGTTTAAAATTAAATATTTGAAGAAAAGCAAATTTTTTTGCGTTGTTTGTTTGTAGGATGTCTTCATCTTCAACAAGTAGCTCCAGTGAGGATGAATCCCTCCGTATCCACCATCGTGAAATGTGGTTGGAGCAAAAAATCAAATGTATGTGTAATCGATGTCGAGGAAACATGTATCATGTACGCAGGATTACACTCAATCACATCTCAAAGTATGGAGAATGGGATGCGACTGTAAACATGGTAAGGGTTTGTAAGTTAAGGTTGATTGAGATACCTATGGGTGTTCATATGTTTGAGTTATGATCCTGTTTTAATTTGATACAGGATGCAGTGCCACACCCGCATATGTTGCCCTATGCTCGCCGTGAGGAGGCGAAGCGTCGGCGATATGAGGTGGGATCTTCAGGAGGGACCGTTACGGATGCATGGAGTGATGGTGATAGTATCCCTCCACCATTACCTCATGAAGCCGTGGAGGAGGAGGTGTTTGATGATATGGTGCGGGATTTATATGTCCATCAAGGGAGGGATGATAGCATGGAGCAAGATGATCTTTTCACTGCAGCATCAACTCCACTGTTTGAGGGGCGCACATTCTCTTTTCTACATGCCTCCCTTGAGTTACTAAACTTGCAAACCATCTATGGATGGAGCAATGTAAGTTTGAATGCATTACTCAAGTAAGCTTTAAAGTCTATTTTGCAAACATGGTGAACTATGCTAGTGGGTCAATTACTCGAATGCTTTTCCTCATTTATGGTCTTCACGTGCAGTATATTGTGTAAAATGCTTCCAAGGGAGAATAAATTACCGACCTCAAGAGATATGGCAAGGCAACATGTGACCTCTCTTGGAGGATTAGATTATAAGTGCATCCATGCATGTGTCAACGATTGTGTTTTGTTTCGTGGACTACATAAGGATGCAAGAGAGTGTCCTACTTGTGGAGAGGCAAGATATAGAGAAGATCTCAAAACTTTGGACATGCCTCATAAGGTTCTGTGACATTTTCCCATAATCCCTCACATCCAACATATGTTTAAGTGCAAATCTATTGTAGAGCTCATGTCATGTCATTCTTCCCATCGATCAACCAATGGCAAGTGGAGAACTCCCGCGGACTGTCCTGTGAAAGCGTATTGAAGACACATGGCCAAGCTTCAAGGAAGAACCTAGGAGCTTGAGACTTGGATTGGGTATCGATGGTGTGAACCCATTTGGTCTCAAAAGCACGTCTTACAGTGTATGGCCAGTGATATTGGTGAATTATAATCTTCCACCCTCTATGGCTATTAAGAAAGGACATGTTATGCTGTCCCTTCTAATTCTAGGCAAACATAAAGTCAAAAATCCTGATGTTTATTTGGAGCCTTTGATTCACGAGCTAGAGATACTTTGGAGAGGTATCGAGGTGCATGATGTGAGTAGGCCTACCTCGTCACAAGACTTCAACTACAAAGCAGTCTTGATGTGGACGATGCATTACTTCCCAGGCTATGGCGAGTGTTCAGGTAAGCATTGCACTTCTAATTATGAATAGGCAAAGGATGTGGCATAATAAACCCACCTTCAACTCTTAATTCTGTCTATTGTTCAGGTCTCACTACATCGGGTTACCATGCATGTCCTGTTTGTGGTCCTTCTCTAGTTGCCTCACGAGCAGACGCATTCAATAAGGTCATCTATGAGAATCACCATCGATTTCTCCCACCTGATCATCCTAGATATGTTGCCCCTTGGAATGAAGTCCTCCCACAATCACTCACCATGGGAGATTGGATGAGAATTCGGGATGGTTCCACGACAACTCCACCACTTGGCATGAGCCGGTAAGGGTTTGTAACTATTGTGTGCTATATTGGCTGGAAATAAAGATTGCCCGCTAACACCAACTTTTGTTTAGATACTCCATCTTTTATCGTTTACCATATTGGTTCCACCTCAAGATTAATCACTTGCTTAATCCCATGCATATCTTCAAGAATGTGGCATCTACCATTTGGGAGCATTTGAATGGGACACGAGATTCCGCAGGCATAAGGGAGGATCTATGTACCACAGGGAGGATGCATGAAGCTTGGCCACAAGAGAGACCAAATGGGCGTGTTTTTTTACCTTGTGCACCGTGGATGTTATCAAAGCTAGAGATGGCGATGGTGAAGCGTGCTATTACTACAATTCGTACTCCCACTGGATGCATGAGGTGTTTGAAGGAAGCCTTTACAAAGAGCAAGAAAAGAGGTGTAGAGCAATTATGGGGCTTGAAATCTCATGATTGGCAGAAGATGCTCTAAGTAAGTATTTTATGTGCATAATATGTTTTTCCTTTCAAATTTGTGAGTGAATAATTATAAGCAACTAATCAGCCACCTCCTCGTGGGTTTAGTTCATACTACCTACTAGCATTTCACGTAGTGCATCGAAGGACGTGAAGGATTGTATTTACAAGATGGGCGAGCTTGTGAGGTACTTTACATGATACAAAATATGATGCGTATCAATGCTCCATGCAAGTTTGAATGCATATTGCTAATATGCTATACTTTTTCATTTCTAGGTATGTGAGCTCAAAGGAAATAGATCCCACCATGCTTGAGAATGCTCGAGTTATGTCAGTGGAGGTGGTTTGTTTAGTGGAGGAGACATTTCCATGTTCTATTCTCACAAGCCAACTACATCTTATAGTGCATTTGGTGGATGAGATTGCTATATGCGGTACTATACATGCAGGATGGTTGTTCTTCCTCGAGTGCTTCATGAAGATATTGAAGGGCTTCGTGAGACAAAATGCAAGACCCGAAGATAGCATGGCTGAGGGTTGGTTGGTACAAGAGTCACTTGTATATATTTCTGAGTTTCTTGTTGATGTGGATAGCTCTCTCCCATGGCCACGACTATGGAGAGATGATGAAGACCTAAGGATGACCTCTATTGTGCCTCAAGGGAAAGGACGCAACAAAGTAATAGACACAGAGTTGCATAATAGTATCAACCTCTATTGTGTGCTTAATAGTGATGTGATGAAAAGATGGGTGATAAGATACGAGGATGCAAAGGCAAGAAGACAAGAAGAAAGGGCCCTCTTTCATACACACCACGGATCTCGTGTGCCATACCCTCAATATCTAAGAGCACTTCCAAAGGATATTCATGTGGATTGGCTACTTGATGAAATGGAGAAAGCAGAGAAAGACGAGGGGATGCATATCACAATGGAAGAATGGAAGTATGCTAGGGGATGCATGAGCAAGGTCGGTATATAGAATATTATGCATAAGTTAGGAGCTTTCAATAATTAGATTGCTTATTTAATTGATTTTTTCTTGGTGTAGTGCACTATGTTCAATGCTATATGGTGTGAGGGCAAGCATTTTCGAACACAACAGATTGATGATAAGAGAAACACACAAGATTGCGGCATCATTGCTAGCTTTGAGGGAGCCAATGGAGCCATGGATGATTATTGTGGCATAATCCAAGATATTATTAAGCTTGACTTTCGACGCTTCTTTGTGTATGTTTTGGATGTAAAGTGGTTTAAGGACGTGGTGGAAAGAGGCCTTAATGCAATAATCAAATGCCATGCAAGTGGCTTTGTAACTATTGACTCCACAAAGTTTTGGCAAAGTAGAAAGGACACTAGTACTACCACAACAATGTGAACAGGTACTGTGCACACATATAAAAATACTCGCTTTTAAATATTTAAATACGCATCTAATTCCCAGTGTAAATGCGCAAATAAATGCCCTAATACACGCGCAAATAGACGCATTGATAAATGCAATGTTAGACGAGCCAATATTTTCTCAGTTTAGACGCGCAAATAGATGTGTTAATACATACGCAAATAGACGCATTGATAAATGCAATGTTAGACGGGCCCGTATTTTCTCAGTTTAAACGTGCAAATAGACGTGTTAATACACGTGCAAATAGACGAGCTGTTAGACGCACTATTAGACGTGCAAGTAATTCCTCTACTCAAGCAATGTCTATAGATGCGCCCGCTATTTTGCGCGTCTACCAAGTGCGTCTATAGTTGCTTTGTGTTGTTGTGTACTTTTTGTACTATAAAAGAGCATCATTATAACAATGAAGATGCATCTATTTTATAGCATATATTGCCACAAATAATTACTTAATTACGGCAAAAGGTAAGAAACTTAAATGCACCATACATCCAGATGATAACTCTCGCTCGCATTCGTTTATTGTCTCTCCATCGCATTCGGCTTTATGTAGAGCCAGCTGTAGCCAATCAAGTGACATTTGAGTGGGGAGAAGAGCCAGATCCCGTGGATATGGTTGTGATTGCCTGTACATTACTTTGAATCTCGTCCTTGCATTTATTTTTTCTGCTTTGGCCACTTTATATCTCTCGGTCCACTTCTGCATCTCAGGGCTATTCAGGATACAAAACTTATTGAATTTCTCCATTTTCTCTTCGCTCAACTTTCTTTCAATCCCGTTTCCTTGGGAAACCTCACCAACGATGCGATCATCATCCTTGTTATGTCAAGCTTGCAGCATATCGGGATCCGTGGATGTAAGAAACTTTGTGATATATACTAATGACTCTTGCACAAGCCATCCCTCTGCCATGCTTGCTTCTGGTCTTGCTCTTTGTCTTACAAATCCCTTTAAAGTTTTCATAAACTGCTCGAGAAAAAACATCCATCAACTATGAACAGTACCTGCAATAGCCACCTCATCAACTATGTGCACAAGCAAGTGGACTTGAGTTGTCATAATGCTCGAGGGAAAGTGCTTCTCAAGCAAGCATACGGCTTCGATGGATTCCACCCTAGCCTTCTCGATGCTCGATATGGAGATCTCTTTTTGAGATATCCACCTATTTCACATGTCCATGTAAGATATTTTCATAATCAGTCTACAGATTAATCAGCTTAAATTGAAGAAAATGCAATCAATGCGATTTGATAGTAAGCATACCTCACAATACCACAGATCTTGAATATAGCATTTCTAACATCTTCTTTTAAGCACCCTTTTATTGTAATTGGGAGGATGAACTATCAAAGCAACAAAGAAGTCATGTCAACAATATAACATAATCATAATTACGCTAACGCATCACGATTATCGGTACACTAATTCTTATAAGACCTTGTGCCAATCATGGGACTTGAGCCCACTAAGCTTATTGTCCTTTGAAAATGCTCCTTTCAAGCAACGCATGTACCCTGTCGGTGTTTGAAAAGAGGCAATGTCTGCCTTGATTGCTGCCTCCTCCCTCGTAGAGAGGATCCACATTGCTTTCGGGAGGACAACTTTTCTCGAAGCATGCACTTGAGGCCACAAACGAGACATCCTATTCATAGCACGCAAGTCTTCTCGCACTCCTCTCAAATCTTTGGAACCAACCAAGTGTGCCCAAATAGTAGCCCCCACATTCTTGAAGATATGCATGGTATCCAAGAGATGATTGACCCCAATAAGGAAGCTCATGAAAGATCAATAGCCTCTTCATACCAAGAGGAGGTTCCTCTCCATTCGCCCTTCAAGCTTGAATCCAGTCACTTGCCTTCAAATATGATGGTGGTGGATCAAGCTGACCTCCACGTGCGAGATGGTCGAGCAGAAGGTATCGAGCATGACCTTCATAAACATTTTTCCTCATATGTTTGGAGTAACATACAAGCGATTTCAAACCCAGTCCACAAACAGGACAAGCATGGTACCCACTTGTAACAAGTCCTGCACGCGTGCATGAATGTGTTAGTATAAGACATGCATGTGAAAGAGAGTCATAAAAGCATAATCCCTCATTATACATGTAGAGACACAACCACGTACCTGCGCACTCTCCATATCCTGGGTAGTCATGCATGGTCCACATCAAGATACCCCTGACCAAAATATCATTGGTATGTCTAGGAGCTCTGGAAATATCAAAGACCTAGACTCCTCTCCATAATATTTGTAACTCCTCTATCAAAGGTGCCATGTACACATCCATATTTTTTGCCTTGTACTTTCCTGGCACAAGTAGTGCAAGCATGAGGTGTCCCTTTTTTATTGTTAGCCGTGGTGGGATATTGTAATTCACCACAACTATGGGCCATGTCGACCAAGATGTCGAGCGTAACCCGAAAGGATTCATGGCATACATGGCAAGCCCAAGATGTAAGTTGTGTGGCTCCCTCGCAAAGTCCGACCACGGATTATCTATGTGCTTTCAAGTGTAGGAATCCTCAATGTGTCATCAGTGGACCGATGAGATGCATGCCATGTCATCAACTCCTCTATGGATTTGCATTGGAACATGTGTTGTATTCTTGCAATGATGGGAAAGTGTCTCAAGACCTTTACCGGTATCCGCTCACACTGCAAGTCATCTCTATATCATTGTTCCCCACACTTTGGACAACTAGCCAAATCTCCATGCTCACGACGAAAGATAATACAATCATTACAGCAAGCATGGATGGTATCATAATCCATGCCCACCATTGTTAGCATCTTTTTTGCTTCATCTCTTGATGTGGGCATGGTATTTGGTGCACGCAACATCTTCTGGAGCAACCTATGACAATTCAAACATACATAGGCTTCGAACAATGATGATTCGGTATACACTATCCAAATGATGATTCTCAAAACAAACAATATCCAAATAATGAGTCAAATTAAAGAAAGAGCTAACCTCATTAAGGCCGAGACACTTGTATCCAACCACCTATACTTTACTTGCAGATTTAAGATTGAGAGACAAGCACGTAGTTTAGACATCCTAGCACCCTCATCCAATTGTGTTGATTGCAACTCTCGCATTTTGACCTCAGACTCTGACATCACATGTACATGGGATGTAGTGCCCCTAAAAATAGAATCCATCATGTCGACCATACCCTCGTCATCATTCGGGAGACTATAGTCTTGCTCAAAGTGTGAATAGTATATGCGTACCCTCGTCAGCCTCCTTATCCTATTTTAAGATTTCGTGTAAATATAAGATCTTGTATTTCCTACTATCCAATAAGACTACGAACTTAAATAGCTGCTTTGACTTACCGATAGTCCATCAACACGTGCAATGCTAATGATGGGTACTGGTTCAGGCTCCTCCCCATACATCCACAAGTGGTGCATGATAATATGACGTTGATGTCATACTTCTCGCTTGTAATGAGTGCAATGATAGTATAACCTCTCCGTAAGCCACTTTGTGCTCCCGAGCATTGGCGCATCATCGGACGAGCTTCCACTCGTCCCTTCCATCTACACTTATAAAATCACAACATAAGTTACAAGAAAATATGTTAATAGTTATAAATTAGCATCTATGAGCTTCTCTTCAACTTAGAATAAAAAGTGTCTTAAAGCATCGCTATATAGCGATGTTTTGCTCTATTCTATCGCTATATAGCAATGCTTTTAATTAAAAACATCGCTATATAGCGACGTTTAAGTGTCGCTATATTGCGACGCTGTGGGTTAAAACCGAAACCCGACGCTATGCGCGGCACTTTCTTTAGCACTCTCTAATCTTTCAAGTAAGCAAGGCAATCTCTCCTCCCACCTATTTTTGATGATCTCCCACCTATTTCCGACAACCTCCCACTCTATTCTCCACTCCTCACCCTTCTCCTAGCTCTTGTGCTCCTTCTCCACCCTTCTCCCTCTTTAGTTTCTTGAAAGGAAGTTTTTCAAGAGGTGAGTCTGTTTTAACAATGTAGGTAAATATATTTGTTAGATTTAGTTTTGTGAGTGCTTCTCCTTGTATTGCTAAACCTATAAACTAGTTTTCATGCTTATTTTCAAAGGATTGAAACAAAAAACGAGATTTCAAGAAAGAAAGAAGACTCATCTCTTCTTTCCCTTTTTTGTATTTCTCTTCCTTCTCTTTCTCCTTGTCTCCTCAATCTCCTCCTTTCAAGAAGTTACTTTTGTAATCTCCTCCTTCCTCTAACATCTTATTTGAAAAATGGTATGTTTCGTCTCTTTTGTAGGGCCAGTCCACAACACCGAGCGGGATGTACTATTTCAGGTAAGTGCTTCCTCTTTTTTCCATTTCTTATTTTTGTTATTTGCATTGGCCTGCAGCTAGCGCCTTAAGCCCTAGCTGTAGTGATGGGCATAGGAACCCTCTCTCCTTCAATCTTTCAATCTCTTTTCTTCTCTTTTCCCCTCTTTCCTTTCCCTCTTCTTCTCTCTTTCTTTCCCTCTTCTTCTCTCTTTTCCTCTTTCTCCCTCTTTCCTTTTCTTCTCTCTTTTCCTCTTTTCTTTCCCTCTTCTTCTCTCTTTCTTTCCCTCTTTTTCCCTCTTTCCTTTCCCTCTTCTTCTCTCTTTCTCCCTTCTCTTATGCTCATGCATAAGAGAAGTAGAATATGTCTCTTTTTCCCTCTTTCCTTTCCCTCTTCTTCTCTCTTTCTCCCTTCTCTTATGCTCATGCATCAGCATAAGCATGAGCATATGCTCATGCTTATGCTTATGCATGAGCATAAGAGAAGTAGACATATGCTCATGACATATGCTCATGCATAAGCATGAGCATATGTCTCTTTTTCCCTCTTTACCTTATCTCTTTCCCTCTTCTTCTCTCTTCCTTTCAATCTTTTTCCCTCTTTCCTTTCCCTCTTCTTCTCTCTTTTCCTCTTTTTCCCTCTTTCCTTTCCCTCTTCTGCTCTCTTTCTTTCCCTGTTTTTCCCTCTTTCCTTTCGATCTGCTTCTCTCTTTCCCCCTTCTTTTATGCTCATGTATAAGCATAAGCATGAGCATATGTCTCCGTCTCTTATGCTTATGCTTATCATGCATATGTCTCCTCTTTTCCTTTCCCTCTTCTTTCTCTTTTCCTTTGCTTATGCCTATGCCTATGCCGCAGCTTATGTTTGTTTTTTGTTATTTGTTTATATGTTTGTGTCTATGTTAGACATGGGATCACGTCGCACATGCGACGAGTACGGATAGCCTTGCAGGAGGAGAGCTCACAGTCTATATGCTCCAGAGGACTTTGATTCCTCTCAGGTGACTACCCCGAGGACTACCCCTGGTCCGACTCCTCTCGGACCTGGCACTGCGACTACCCCTGGTCTGACTCCTCTCGGACGTAGCACTGTGACTACCCCTCGGGGAACTCCTTTGCTAGCCGTGCATGGCTTTGTCGGGAGTCCTGATGAGTTTGCAGCGTAGATGAGCGATGAGAAGGCAGCGAGATTCTTCTCTCTGCTATCTCAGAGGACCTCAGCAATTCCCTCCCCTACACCGATGGCTAGACGTACTGCCCAGCCATCCCCTCATGCCCCTTCGACTGAGGGGTCATCACCTGTGCGTGCCTCTCATAAGGTAAGGAAGAGTAGGAAGGGCAGCTTATGTTGTGCTGACTCGAGAGATGTAGACGAGTCAGCACACTCACATTCCTATAGGTCTCCACTTGGTTCGGAGACACAGTGTCAATCAGGTCCCTTGCCCTCTCCTACTCCCACTGCTACTCCTCGCTCCGGAAGCACTCGCACAACTTCCACTCCTTTGGACTCTGCCACCATCAATCCTCCTTACTCATCAGGGGATCTCTCCTATTAAATCACGGCTACTAAAGAGATAATAGGAGATAGAAAGGGCAAAGCAGTGATGGCCACCATGAGGCAGTTGATGAGCCATCATTTCAAGAGTGGCATTGCTACCGATTGGCGGTATCAAGATGACCAAAAGAAGCAAGCGGTCATCAATGAATTAAAACAAAAATACCCTAACCCGCCAAATTTGTAGTTTAATGAGGATTATATGCGAGAGCGCATGGGTTTGGTCTTGAAGCATCCTAGATCAACCTTGCATACTTCCATCACAAAGGGGTTGGCTAAACCCAGTTGGGCAGACAAAGCTGATTGGAAGTTCTTCAAGAAGCAGAATAGGGACAATCTCAAAATGTTTGAGGGTCAGAGGAGGGCTGCAAAGAGACGGCTAAACATCGTAGGTACTTCACACTTTGGTGCAGGCGGATGGTTGGCGTTCGAGGCAACCGTGGTAAGTCTACTTCTTCTCATTTAATGTATTGTTCTATTTGTTTTACTACATATTACATGCACTTTAGCTAACTCTAACTCTCGTAAATTGGATCCACAGCAAGCTGCGATGGGTCATCTTCCTACAGATGTAGAGACGCGATGTGCATTTCGCATAGGAACAAAGCTATGGTTTATTGAGCAAGAGGCAATGGGAGCAACGGTCGATTGGGCTGAGGTGGCTGCTCGCATGGTATAAGTCTACTCCTACTTGTAATCTCACTTTCTAAATTGTTTTATTCTTAAGTTCCAATCTAATTTTCAATTTATATGGTTCACTCTTAGGGTCAAAGCTCAAGCGTCCCATCATCGAAGGCGAGCGATCACCAAGGCCAGGATCAAGAAGAAGGTGCAGCTCATGAGGACCAAGGATCAAGCCAACAAGATGAGGATGAGGATGATTCGGATGAGTAGTAGTAGTAGTGATAGTAGTAGCAGTTTGCATTTTCTTCGCCATGTATGTCATTTTGTATATCTGCTCGTTTAAGCAATTTTGTATCACCCTTTCAAAAGGGTAATTTTGTAACAAACACTATTGTATATGTTCGATATGTATATGCTTTTGTCATTCAATCATTTCATTTGAGCGATTTTGTATCACCCTTTTCGCAAGGGAAATTTTGTTATAAAAAACTTTTTTTTGTAATTACAAAAAAAAAAAAGGATTAGTGGGGCTGAACAGGGCCATAGCAAGCCCTGTTTAGCCCCACTAATCCTTTTTTTTTAGTTCTGTTAATCGTCACTATATAGCACCATTTACCAGTGTCGCTATATAGCGACAATTATCAGTGTCGCTATATAGCGACGTTTGACAGCGTCGCTATATAGCAACGCTTTATAGCGACGGTTCTTTTCCGATGCTTTCAACGACTTTAATAACGACATTTGCGCCCGTTTAAAAAAAAAATTCAATGTAAAAAGCATCAGAAAAGGGCCTATGCCTTGTAGTGTTTCCACGTTCTATTCTCACAAGCCAACTACATCTTATAGTGCATTTGGTGGATGAGATTGCTATATGTGGTACTATACATGCAGGATGGTTGTTCTTCCTCGAGCGCTTCATGAAGACCTTGAAGGGCTTCATGAGACAAAATGCAAGACCCGAAGATAGAATGGCCGAGGGTTGGTTGGTACAAGAGTCACTTATATATATTTCTGAGTTTCTTGTTGATGTGGATAGCTCTCTCCCACGACTATGGAGAGATGATGAAGACCTAAGGATGACCTCTATTGTGCCTCAAGGGAAAGGACGCAACAAAGTAATAGACACGGAGTTGCATAATAGTATCAACCTCTATTGCGTGCTTAATAGTGATGTGATGAAAAGATGGGTGACAAGATATGAGGATGCAAAGGCAAGAAGACAAGAAGAAAGGGCCCTCTTTTGTACACACCACAGATCTCGTGTGCCATACCCTCAGTATCTAAGAGCACTTCCAAAGGATATTCATGTGGATTTGCTACTTGATGAAATGGAGAAAGCAGAGAAAGATGAGGGGATGCATATCATAATGGAAGAATGGGAGTATGCTAGGGGATGCATGAGCAAGGTCAGTATGTAGAATGTTATGCATAAGTTAGGAGCTTTTAATAATTTACATTGCTTATTTAATTGATTTTTTCTTGGTGTAGTGCACTATGTTCAATGCTATATGGTGTGAGGGCAAGCATTTTCGAACACAACAGATTGATGATAAGAGAAACACACAAGATTGCAGTGTCATTGCTAGCTTTGAGGGAGCCAATGGAGCCATGGATGATTATTATGGCATAATCCAAGATATTATTAAGCTTGAATTTCGACGCTTCTTTGTGTACGTTTTGGATGTAAAGTGATTTAAGGACGTGGTGGAAAGAGGCCCTAATGCAACAATCAAACGCCATGCAAGTGGCTTTGTAACCATTGACTCCACAAAGTTTTAGCAAAGTAGGAAGGACACACTAGTGCTACCGCAACAATGTGAACAGGAACTGTGCACACATATAAAAATACTCACTTTTAAATATTTGATACCTTCGATGCAAGGAAAATAACATGATTGTATTTGTGTTTGAATTAGATTGTCTATCAACCAATGGTGGCATGTCATACCTATTATGCCATGTTCCAAAGTGATGTATAGTACATTTACTAATATGGAGCATATGGAGGATGATCATGGCCATGGACGTGATGATGACCGTGATACAAGAGAGGAGGATGATCATGAGATAGGAGATACAGATATTGAGGCCATTACCCGCGAGGATGAGCCTACCATTGGTGATGCTGATTTTGATGAGCACATGAGTAGCACAAGTAGTAGTGGGTTGAATGTATTTGTAGATCTAAACACTTGTTTGGATTTTGAAGTAGATAGTTTGGCAAGGGTTGATCTCATTGAGGATGAGATTCAACTGTAGCCCATCATTGATATTGGCAAAACTATTTTACATATTGTCTCATTCTCCTCACCTCACTTAATTCTTGTATATGTGGGCTTGCAAAAAAGCATTGATGTTTTTGTTAAAATTATGTGCTTTGGTAATCATGGGCAATGTTTGGAAAGCAATGATGTACACCAAAATCTCACTTTATGTATTCTCTGTTTTGCATCTAAATACGTGTCTAAATACCCGTCTAATTCTCAGTGTAGACGTGCTAATAGACACACTAATACACGCGCAAATAGACGTGTTGACAAACACAATGTTAGACAGACCCGTATTTTCTCAGTGTAGATGCGCAAATAGAAGTGTCAATACACGTGAAAATAGACGAGCTATTAGATGCGCTATTAGACGCGCCCATAATTTCTCTATTCAAGCAACACCTATAGACGCGCCCGCTATTTTGCGCATCTATCAAGCACGTCTATAGTTGCTTTGTGTTGTTGTGCTAGCTTCTCGATTGTGTGCTCATTTTATTTGCAAGTAAGGAAAACAACCTTGCTTACAGCTTATGCTAGGAAAACAACTGTGCTTACGGCTTCTCCTCCATCATTCATAGTCGTCAGCAAAAGAGAGGTTCTAGTATACATTACAGCGAATAAAGCTCCATATGCAATTCATTTTTTGTAAATCCTCCCAGATGAGCGTCTCCCCATGCTTTTTGGACTCAGATATCACCATTTGTTTTGCAAAAGTGTGGACTCAATCATTAATTATATGAGAAGATGTGTTTATGTGAGAAGACCTTTGAGCTCAATGGACTGCCCCGCATCATCTCTGTCTTCTTTTGAGATATCTACTCCTTGAGCATCTTAACTAAGCCTAAGCGTATTATATGTGCTTTATAATATCCAACCCATACATTAAGTATACGTCTTAGCAGTTTGGAAACATTAAGAAGGGATTGGAATGGCAAAATAATGACTTAATTGTTGAACTTTTCTAGATATAAAACACTGTGCTAGTTCTAAAGCAAAGACTACCGGCTTTTGCTTGATGTTGGTAGCACTTCACCTTGAAATGGAAAGATATTTAGTGATCACACTCTTTTGTTAAGCCTTCCTTCACGAAGTGATAGTAATAACGTCCTCTCAAACTTTGTGGAGACACAGTTGTAGTATGCACTTTGTAGAGAAGAGTGGAGCAAGAGTGAATGGACGAGCTTGTAGTTGTCATTTCTTTTTTGGTGAAGTGCTTATCTGATGCTTTAATGTTTCAATTATCTATCTCAAGTAAGCCTAGAGGTCCTTTGTGCAGAATCTTGTTCGCATTCACCATGGCTTCCCTTGCATCGGCTCTTCTTGTGACCAACGTGCATGTGCCCATTAAAAGGTCACTAAATAAGGGCAAGCGGCCCATTGAAGAGGTTGCAGAGAAAATTATTGAACCCGCCACTAAATCAAGACGAGACAAAGCTGCACAGGGTTCTTTATCAAAGGCCATGGCTTCCCCATCCGAGCCAATGTTGCCTCATGCCCCATACAAAATAGGTCGTTCGACAAACAAGGTAGGTTTGAATTTTGTTGTGGTTTAAAACACATGGATAAGCAAAAGTTCAAGTATGGATTCATTGTAACAATGTAATTTCATTTTTGAATTGAAAATTCAATTTGTATGCATCATTGTCTTCATGCTTTCTTATGCATATGCACTTATACATATGTACATCTATAGTTATATATATGAATACCTACATATGTGTTCATATGTATATCTATACATATGTACGTACATAGCTATACAATCACATATAATATAAATATTTCAAAAATGTTTTGTATATGTGTAATGGAACATGTATGTTTTGTATAACTATATGTCTCTATTCTCTTGTAGAGTATATTCATATCTACATATGTGCCTATATTCCTATATATTCTTACATTTGTATCCTTACACATATGCACTTGTCTACGTTCATATGTATAATTACATATGAGGCAGTAGGATATGTGCTTATGCATGTTTTTTAAAGTACACACATTGGAATACACACACATACACTTGCATGATTGCACGTACTGGTTGCTTTAGGATGAAGAGCGCATGGGTGCAAGGGGGGATGAGAGGGGGTGGGGGATCCACGATTCATGAGTCCCTTTACAAGGTAATTGATATTGTACTAGCTCTAGGTGCTCACTCTTACTGCATTGTCTTCTTCTCTATTATGTGTAAATATATGTCTTTTTTATTATTCATTTTCAGTCTTCTTCTTTTTGCTTGTAGCCAACTATGATAAGGACACCCATCTTCGAGTGGCACCGGAGTGGGTGAAATCATTTTATCTTATGTTGGTGCATGTCTTCCCCTTCCCTTGTTGAGTTGAGAGATTTGACCCACTCTCCATTGGGACTACATTGCCACAAGAGAGTACCGATAATGGAAGTACATTGCCACAAGAGACTACCAATATTGGAAGTACACATGCTACTATCCCTCGGGGAAATAGGTGAGGTACGCGACTTACACCCTCCTAAGCTGACCTCTTGCCCAAAGGATATCGAGACGTACATGCATGGGAGGAAGCCCAATGTATCGCCTTCGAGAGCATTGCATTACGGACTTGAGCATGTGTCAACCGTGCATAGCTCGGGTGATTAGGAGAAGATCCTTTATGTGTGATACATGAATATGCACTTCCACTTTGGAGACACCCTATGTGGCCCCAAGATTTAGCAAGTTTTAATGAATAATATACTTTTTGGTTCCTTTCCATACAAAGAAAGGTTTTGAATGTATACCTCCACATGTGCACTTAAGAGTATCTATCATTTGATGTTCTTATTTAGCTTTTGTTTTGATGTTCTTATTCAGCATTTGTTAATGTTCTTATTTAGCTTTTGTTTTGATATTCTTATTTAGTTTTTGTTTTGATGTTCTTATTTAGCTTTTGTTAATGTTTGTCAAGTCTTTGCGAGTTTGTTATTAATTAGTATTTAATCCTTATGTTTATGCAGGTCATTCTCAAAACAAAGGAGTTCAAGATGCATCGGGATGCCTTGATAGGGAAGAAGTGGTATACGTGTTTGCTTCGAAATTGCTCCATGAAGGGTATTGAGATTTGTGATCGGCGGCCATTTGATAATCATAGGGCAAAAGAGCATACATTAGCTCCCATGCCAGAGCTCCCAAGGGGACTTATCCCTAAGGGTGGACGTGTTCTAGGACATGTAGTCGATCGTAGACATCAGCAACACTCCATACTTCACTCGAGATGAGGGGCTTAGTTATAAAAATGCTCGGCACCAAGCACGACATAGAGCTAGGGTGGCAGCAACATCTGCATGGGAGGATCTTATTCATAAGCATGGTTTGCAGAGATACTCTTGGATATTATGAAGAGTGGAGGACATGATGAGAAAGTGGGATGCACACAAAGAGGCAAGAATGGTAAAGATTGGGGAGCGAGTGGAGATGAAGAAAGATGAAATGAATCGCCTCCCAAAAGATAAAGATGTCTGCATTTATGAGAAGGATACCTCTAAAGATGCCATGACTTATGCAAACTATCGAGTCAATGCGTTATTTCAATTGATGTAACAAGATTTATAATTTGTCTATTTGTTGCAAATTATCTTGATGCGTTATTTCAATTGATGTAACTAGATTTATTTATATTTTTCCCCAATGTTGATCATCTCTTCTCATACAACTACTAGGCTCTAATTCAAGTCATCTTTTCAATGTTTGGATGTGTTGGTCCCAAACTTGTCGAGGTGTAAAACCCCTAGCTAGCTATTTGAAGACCCAATCCTTCATTTGACGAGATAACCAAGGGGTGTAGTCAGGATTGGATCTAGGACTTTCACCTTGATACTGTACTCCATGAGTGATTTCACCTTTTTTATCTACATGCTACATTTCCACGTATGTGATGGATGCAATGTGGGGAAAATGAAATAAGTGTCGTACTATGAAATGGCACCTGCACCCAAGAAAGTGGTCACCACTAGAGGCCAGTGGACGACTTCCTTTCCTTGACTTAGGAAGGTTCTCCATGTCTAAGGCTGGGTGAGAGATTTCTCGCTTGTCCTCGGGCCCAAACACACACCAATACCTAAAGATCACATGTATGATAATGGGAGAAAATAAGGACCTCTAAAGCATTCGCAAGTAATATGTAGGAATTAAGATGCAAAGGGTCGTACAAATTTTGACATACGTGATCTTTGTTGTCCAAGTCTTCTCTGAAGTTCAGTGTGAGTGTTTGCCATTGTTGTTGCGCTTGCTTGAGTAGATCTTGAACTCAGTAAGAGCATCAACTCTATTGGCCTCACCTTGAAGGAAGTCATCGACCCTTTCAATAAAAATAAAGGCTTTTCTTGTGGCATTATACATGTTTTGTGGATCCAATATAGGATACCATTGCAAATGCGAGGAGTCAAACATGCCTGGGTTTGGATTTTGAGCAATTGGCTTTAGGGGCCTCCTCTTTGAATAAGAATAAAAATGACACGTATAAGAATAAGTTTTTTAGTATGGAAAGGCAGTTAATCCAACCACAAAAATTATCAGCACAAATAGCAACTAAGATCCCCTTTACATAATCTTCTAAACCATAATCTCAACCAACATATGCACAAACAAAAAAACAAATTATCCAGAACACACATACACATGCACGCGCAAGCGTGCACACACATACACATGCATGCGCAAGTGTGCACAGACATACATGTGTGTGTGTGTGCATGAGCCAACATATGCAAACAAAGAGCAATTTAATTCCCTACCTCGTGTGTTGAATGGTCCA
Source organism: Dipteris shenzhenensis (assembly GCF_047967505.1). Taxonomy (NCBI): domain Eukaryota; kingdom Viridiplantae; phylum Streptophyta; class Polypodiopsida; order Gleicheniales; family Dipteridaceae; genus Dipteris; species Dipteris shenzhenensis. Next base: position 38,605,533 of record NC_141614.1, read on the forward strand.
TTCTGTATGGGGAGAAGAAATTGCACTAGCTTTGCTTGAGATGCAGCGGCCTTAGAGTGAATGGTCTCGGAAGCTAGGAGCAATTATCATCGCAAACATGGACCAATCGCATAGTAGATCACCTTAATATTTTTAATTAAAAAAAAGATCGTAATCCCATTAAAAACACATAAGTATTGAACGTAATCCCACAATTTGAGAACATAATCCTCTATTCAGGGAACGTAATCTGATTTATACATAGTTTAGGAAGTAATCCATTTACACTGTTGTTGGCTGGCTGCTAGTTTGTCCTCAACCAACATTGCAGATTCTCTGCCTCCATTAGCATGCATGCCTTACGAATCCTCTCCTGATAAAGAAGAGAAGCGTTAAACACCAACATGTTGCATTAGAGATGCCAAATCAAGCACCAAAGATGCATGATTGAGCTTAAACACATATATCTGCATTATACTCCCCGACAAAGCTAACTGCGCCTCATCTGTTTTCCTTACCTGTAGGCTTCTAATGGAGGAATGTATCCTGATAAGCATGACGAAGTGCGTTTTGAGACAAATGGAATTTCATTTCCGCACAACTAACTTCTGTTCATCTCATGTTTCTAAATGTGGCTCTTGCGAATGCTCCCACCCCCCCGCTCCTGTCTACCTCCCTCGCGCTATGCGGCCCCCTCCCCCCTTCCCTCCTGCCTCTCTGTCGCCTCTCTACTTGTAGCCTCCTTGCCTCCCTCTGTCCCCCTCTCCTCCTTCTCCGCCCGCCATCTACCCCCCCTCTCCTTCCTTCTCTGCCCCTCCATCCTTCCTCGCCTCCCCCCCCTTGCGTTGCGCTACCACCCCCCTGCCCCCTTTCCTCCCCCTTCCCCACCTTTGTGCCATGCTGCCACCCCTCCCTCTCTCCTCCTTGCTTCCCCTCCCTCCCTCGCACCGTGCTGCCACACCCTCGCCTCTCCTCCCTCCCCTTCCCCGTCCTGTACTGCGCCGCCACCCCCCCTCCCTCCTCCTTTCCTCCTCTCCCTCGCCATTATCTCCCCACTCCACCGCCTCTCCTCCGCCTACTTGCTCGTATATCTCCATCCCTCCCTCTTTCCTTCCCCGCCTCCGCCCCATTCCTCCCTCCCTCGCCTCTGCCACTTCCTTTCCCCCACCTTTTGGAGCTTTCGTAGTTTGTCGGTGTGGCATTGCGGCCGTAAATCCGAAACCGGTGGCCCAGACAGACCCCCCCTCCTTCAGCCTACCGCATAACACTAACAGAGCATCAGGTCTCCTTGGTGAAGTAGGCTGCCACTGACTTTTCCCAGACGTCTGTTTCTGGAGAGTCATTAGCTATGCCCCTTCACGAGCAGACATCAGGGACTAGTTGCAGTCCACCCTTTACCTTGAGGATAGCCACATTAAGGAGGTTGCACTCATGGGACGCGGTATCTTCAGGCTCAAGCACTCCTCAGCACAGGCTACGAGCGATATGGTTAGACGATCCCCTACTTCTATGGGTGGGAAGATCATCCTTATGGTCCCATGGTATAGGGGTTTCAGTGTAGCAGACTTCGATGCCCGCTTCTGCATTCCCCGCCATCCAGTTAACTTCATCTTCCTAGGCCTCGCAACAGAGCTTCACCCGATCATCAAGGACTTGGGGGCGCACTTTGGCTGGCTCATGCAGGACACCTTCGTTGATGCGGTGGCAGCCCAAGGGGTGCCACATGTCAAAGTGGCAGTCCTAGATCCGCAGAGTATCCCCTCGGAGTTCGAGATTGAGACGGACACAGGTGTGGTGACGTATCACATTATGGTCACTGGTCGCCCAAATCAGTGTCTAAGATGCCACGGCTTCAGGCACCAGGCACACTCTTGCCCTCGCTTCACGAGGACAGAACCTCAGATGGCTCCCATCCATGCAACTCAAGATCCCCCCGGCCAAGCATCGACACCCCCTCCTGAAGGGGAAGGCTGGAGTGAGGTCAAAAGGAAACGGAAAGAAAACAAAACAGTAACAAAAAAGCCCCCCCCCTCTAGCAAGAGACCCCTATGGTCACCAGTCAGCAGTAGCCCGATAAGGGGAGGGGAAAGGGAAGCAGAAGGTCAGCCAGCCTCCCCCTCATTCTTCACCCCGACCCCCCTCCTCCCCCCTCCTCCTCGGTTCCCCTACCTCCCCCCCCTACGGGACCCCTCCTGTCACCTTTGGTTTCAACCCCCCCTCTCCCTCGAGCATGATCCCGTGGGAACCCCCCCATCCGCCTGTGCCGCCTACTGCCGCGAAGCCAGCACAGACCTCCTCCGCGCCTATCCCCCCTGGCTTGGTGGAGGGGAGAGGCCCTTCTCTACAAAGGGCCAGCACCACTCCAACTCTTTCGACAGCCAGCACCCCTCTTTCTGGTTTTGACTCCTCATCTTCATCCCCCCACCCAAGGGTTTTACCGAGTAGGACCTTGGGATTACTTGGATGCAGCTGGTATTGGCTCCTTCCCTACATGCCTAGACATCAGCATCTTCTTCCTCCGAAAGGGGGCGGAGGGTAAGGTGTCCATCCTTGCCCCCCATGACGGTCCTAGCTATTCCTTCACTATCACCAGTGATGAGCAATGGACGAATGAAAATGTTTGGGAGATGATTCGTGATTAGTCCCAGGAGCAGGTACAGGACTAGATCGGTAGCAGAGCAGCGGAGCTTCTTTAGCAGCAGTGGAAGGAGGGTGACGTTCGTCTGAGATGGTGCCACAGCGCCAAACAATTCCACCTTATGGTCATCATTCGACTGCCTCTGGAGTGGATCTACGTAGAAGGGCTCCGCCCTTGGAGGACCTCAGAGGTAGCGGGCTTCTACAGTATTTCCCTGGTGGAGGCTTCGAGTTGGTTAGAGAGAGCTTACCACCATGGGACGAAGGGCTTTTCCCCTCTGCTGAAGGTTTTAGAGGATGGGTCTGATGATGCGGTCTCTCCTTTGAAACCTTCACAGAAGTGCCTTCGTCTGCACAATGGACATCCTCCGACCACCTCGACATCGATCGTAAGCAAACAGCTGTTTGTGGCCCATCTCTCCTCTTCATGAGTATATGCATTATCTCTTGAAACGTCAATGGGTTCCACTCATCAGGAACCCACAGCCCCAGGAAGATGGTGCTCATATAGGAGCACCAGCTAGCTTTGGTGGGAAGGGTAGATGTGCTCCTATTGCAGGAACACAAGCTTCGGCTTCTCAGACCAGTAAGTGTGGGAAGGTCCTCATAGGATGCTCCCACACCTAATGGGAACCTTCGATTGGTGAGCAAGGGAGAGCGAGGGTGTCTGTACCTCCATCGACGCTTCTCTAGTTCAGCATGTGTGTGGTTTTGGCACCTTGATCCCAGGACGAGTGCTTTGGGTGGGCTTGAATATTGAGGGATCCCGCATTGGCATCCTCAATATCTATGCCCCGACCGACCTTAGATGGAGAGCCGCTTTCTGGAGCTCTTTGACAGACTTATTGCCAGAGATGGATTCTTGGATTGTAGGAGGGGATTTCAATAACCTTGAGGCTTTAGAGGATCAGTAGAGATGGGGCCCAGTGTTCCTCGGTATAGCTCAGGCAGAGCAGGCAGAATGAGACTCCTTGTTCGCTGTGGGAGGTCGGGACAGTTGGAGGGAGCCTTCCTTTTGTAGATGGATAGGGAGCCTGGACTTCTCTTGGGGTTACAGGAGGGAGGGAGGCAGACTTTTGGAGCGGTTGGACTGTTTCTATGTCAGTGATTGGGCGATAGGTAGAGGTGCAGAGTCACGGGTGGCTCTAGGGACGATGCTCTCTGACCATGCCCCAGTCATCCTAGTCCTGGACTCAGCCTCTCATTCCTTACCTCCACGCTCGTGCCAGATCCCAGACTCCATCTACTCTAGAGCAGCGGTTCGTAGCAGGATAGTGGACATGTGGGAGCAGGATTGGGACCCCATGGGGGATATGGCAGCTCAGGTAGCTTAGGCTCTTGCCGAGTCTAATCTCATATATCAGCAGGAGGCGACTCTGGTCAGGAAACAGTGGTGGGCAAAGGAGAGGGGTCTTAGACAAGACCTTGCCTCGATACAGCGGATGCAGCCGTCTTCTCCAGGCTTTGAGGAGCTCAAACGACAGGAGGTTAGAGCCCAAGCCATGTTAGAGGAGATCACCCAGTGATGCTCAGAGTTCTCGTTTCATGCTTCCAAGTCCTTTGGGGCTAGGAAAGGCGACAAGATGTGCAGAGAATTCTTCAGGACTCATGGCCAGAGGTCAGCAGGGGAACAGCTCCGATCTCTTAGAGCACAGGATGGTAGTGTCAGGACACCTCCAGACGAGGTCAGGGACTTGGCGACAGATTTCTACAAATTCCTGTTCCAGTAGGAGCCCCCAGACCCTCATGCCCGCCGATGCAGGGAGGAGGTGTGGAGGTATACACCATCGCTCATGCAACCTAGCATGAGTGAAACCCTTCTCATCCCATTCACCGTGGCAGAGATGCAGGATGCTGTGAGCGATATTGATGGACAGAAATGCCCAGGTGAGGATGGGCTCTCTAGAGCTTTCTTCACCACCTCATCCCCAAAGGGGGGGACCGTCAGGAGATCAGACAGTGGCGCCCTATCACCCTCCTCCTGACTGCATCCGACCCCTGCTACATGACTTGATCCATGACACCCAGATTGGTTTTGTCCAAGATCACAGAATTTTGGACATCTTTACATTCTCAGAGGCGATGGAGTGGGCCAGCATAGTGGCCAACACCTTGCCATACTCCTTGACTTTGAGAAGGCGTACGACAGGGTAGACTAGTCCTTCTTGGAGGGCACACTTTCTCGGTTCGGTTTCCCAGACGAGTGGATCAGAGGTATTGCTAGCCTCTACAGATCGGCCTCCAGCAGGGTTATCATCAGTGGCAGGATAGGGGAGAGATTCACCCTCGAGCGCTCAGTATGTCAGGGCTACCCGCGTGCACCCTACCTCTTCCTATTTTTTGCGGAGGCCATGACTCAGTTCCTACGAGCCCGCACCACTGGTCTTCGAGGGATGCGCCTCCCTATTCGGGACGATGTAGAACTTCTAGACTCCGAGTATGCAGACGACACGGCCTTGTATGTGCAAGATGATATCGAGTCACTAGAGTGAGTGAGATTGTCTTTAGAGGTTTTTTGCCTAGCCGCTGGGGCGAAAATCAACTGGCATAAGTCAGTCGGTTTTCTTACGGATCTGGGAGCCAGCTCATAGTGGGGTATTTTCCTAGGGTTTCGATGGATCCCTAGAGGATAGATGACACATTACTTGGGATTCCAGGTAGGGCTGGATATCACACTGGCTCAGAAGTTCCTACCGGTCCTAGCTCGCTCGGTCCTAGTTTCCATACGACGGAAGCTAGCCTTCTGGAGCATGGCTCGACTGTCTCTGGCAAGCAGGGCCCTTGTGGTCAATCAGGTCCTTCTAGCCACCGCTTGGTACGTGGCATCTTGCTGGTGTTTCTCGAGATCGTGCGTAGCCCACTTGAGGAGACTGGTGCGAAACTTTCTGTGGTCTGGCTCAGATGGTTCCGGCAACACCAGAGCCCGAGCTGCCTGGTAGACGGTCATTCTCCCCCAAATAGAGGGTGGTTTTGGCATCATAGATCCAGAACTGCAGAGTCAGGCATTACTTGGCAAGTTAATCATCCGCAGTCTGACCCCAGGAGGGCAGACGTGGAAGCTCTTGCTTCAGCATGGTCTCAGTGCATGTATCCCCCAGAGAGGGGGTGATTGGCTGCCGTCTATCCGGTGGATTTTCACTTCAGCCCCGCTCCCCCTTCCTCCGCGGCCTCATCTCGGTCTGGAGGAAGTTGCGGCACAACCTCTCTCAGGTTTCCCCTAGCTACCGAGAGGAGATAGACAGGTGATAGATGATACAGGTTGCCAGCTTGGAGAGAGATCCCATATCCCATGGGTGCTCTGGGTGCGTGGGCCTACGCGCTCGCTCCGAGTTTGGAGGGACGTCTATAGCTAGTTGGCCTAGGCGAGCTGGCAGCAGCAGTAGGTACGGCACGTGGGATCCAGGCTCGATGAGCGGAGATCAATGCTACCATTCCTATAGGTTGGAGGATTCCCATGATCACCAGACAGCTCCTCCCAGGAGATGAGAGGTGGCTAGGGCAGTTCACTCCCCGCGGCATTCCTTTGGTGGTTGCAGGCCTTTTCTCGGACTCCTCAATTCACTTCTTCTCCGTCGCCAATGGTAGTTGTCTCCAGAGCAGAGAGGCCGTGATTGACCCCCAGCTTCCCTGGCAGCGCCTTCGCATCATAGGGCTGCAAGGGAAAGCGTGGCATATAGACCCCCTGATTGTTCAGGACCAGGATTGGAGACTCTGGATTTGGGAGGGCCACTCCTTGACAAAGGTGGAGTGGGACCCAGGGGAGTGGTGCTAGCCACCACTAGAGACCTCAGAGAACCCTACCCCCTTCTTCTCATAGAGCGCGCGTACTGGTAGGCGTGCTCTGGGGGCTCTCCAGCACAGGCTACCCACCCAGGCACATAGTTGGTATGCCCAAGGGATATCTCTGGTCTTTCTTCGTACATTCTGGAAGACTCTTTGGGCAAGTTGGCGGCCGAGGAAGATCTCTTACTTTCTTTGGATGATGGTCCACAAGGGGCTACCAGTTGGGAGATGGCTGAGGCAAATGGGGCAGGAGGGGCACTGCCAGATGTGTTTTCAGGAGGAGTCCCTGAAGCACTACCTTTGGAGCTATTCGCATTCTTAGACAGTGTGGAAGGGAGTCATGGGGATCTTACGAGGGCTGCACCCGAGCTAGGACCGGTCACTTGGGGAGCCATTTGCTAGTGCAGCACCGAGATGGGACATCACTTGGCTTATGAGTTCTCTCGGCAGGATCTAGTTTTCTTCATCACGCAAGCCACCTGGGCTTACATGGAAAGCTTCCCTTGGCATCTTACAGAGACAGATGCAGGAGCGATGACTCGGCACCCAGTTTGGGAGATCATAGGGAGTATTGTAGGCTCGCATATCTGGACTTCCAGATGCGCGCAGACCTTAGGAGATCAGGCTTCTTTTGCTACCCAGACCCTAGCGGACATCTGGAGCACGATCATTCACACGCTCAAGGGTTAGTGGGATCAGATTCAGGGGGAGTCCCGGGCAGGGAAGGAAAAGCAACGGCACTTCCTTCGCGATTGGGACCATCAAGAGCTATTCTTCCAGCACTTTGCTCATAGTCTTCAGTGGCATTACTCCCCTCCACCGTGGCTGTTTGTCCACACTCAGATGATTATGCCCTGAGAGGCTTGTAATTATTTTGTTACCATGGGCTGTATCCGTTTTGTGATTACAGCCCGCTGGCCTTTAGGCCATCTTGTACTGTCGTTTTCAAGCAATATAACTAGCACTACTTTTTGTGAAAAAAAAAAATGTTTCTATATGTGATCCTTCCTTACCTTACGGAAGATACATGACATGAAATGGAAAGGTTGTATTTTCCCCGTCAATGAATGTACTGCAGATACTTGTCCGTTCTACGACTGAAAACTGGCTTTCAGAGGGCAGTTTGATAAAGTCACGTCTTTTCCAGTCGTTGAGAAGCTGATAAAGGTTCTTGGCTTGGGCTGTGATGCAGCTACTTTGTTGACGACGTGCCTGTGAGGGAGCTCAAATACATACTGAAACTGCGCCAAGGTGTCGGCCTCAGACAGCCTTCAAATAGGCCATTCTGAGGCGAATGGAAGGATGAGGATGAGGAATCGCTGCATCAGGGAGCTCATTGAATCGTTTGCTGTGGCGAGCACGGGAGGATGACGAATCGCAAAATTAGAGGAGGTAATGTGGTTGGTAGGTACAGTGGCTACAATTCAAATTCCACGTACGCTTCCGCTCCACATCGTATGTCTACGTAATGGACTTCTACAGCTCCAGCTACCCGGCAAAAGAATAGCCTGCTCATTCCGGTGGAGGGTGGTGGTGGATCCATGGACGTAGGTCCATCCAAGGGAAAGAGGCCTCTGGATATCCTGAGGCCAGCTCATCAGTCGCCATGGGAGGACTCAGCCTCAGCGAGATGATGCAGCATGGTCACGACTGTGTTATACAACACCAGTTTTGCAAATTTCGCGAACTGTTCCACATCCGCCGATGTTTTACGAATATGTGGCTTTTGCGCCCCAAAAGGAAATTCATATTGAAAAGAAGAAAAATAACAAGGTGAATAGGCCTGCCAAAGGTTTTTGAAGCCCCACGAATGTAGGAGAAAACCCTCGTTGTTTGCCCAAATCAAAGCCTCCATCCAGGAGTTCGACATCCTTCCACAAATTGTCGCCCAAATCGAAGATAAAGTGCAAAACTATGGAACAGCATGCAATCTTTCAAATAGAGTGAGGAGTAAGGCAATCCATGTGAATTTCTTCAAGAGGAGTGCTGATGCAAAGCTTGCAAGTTCCATAGGTTTGTGGACAGAAAGAAAAGAGAACTATCCGTTCAGTACAACAACTTGACAGGCACGATTCCAGAGATCAATGGTTATAAGTCTTCGTACCATTGAGGTAAACTTGGCCTTGCAGGGTTGCCTTAGCGATCCTAAAGCCAGGCATGATCGTAAATCAAGCAAGGACGTCTTGCTGACCATCTCCACGTCCTGCATAGCACTCTCCATGTAGGCCGAACAAAAATCCCCTTGCACTTTTGGAAAATCCCTTTGCAATGGGATCGAACAAGAAGGCAAGCACTATTGTGAACCATTCAGACTGCATTGGCCAGCTTGAAGAATACTTTGTGGAAGCAACTCCACGGGTGCCCCCATTTGACAATGACCTCGAAGCTACCGAAAAAGGACTCTTCCATCTTGGGGTGCAGATGTGAAGAAATTTCTTACGGCAAAGCTTACCGAAGAGGCGATCTGACGCGATGCTGAGAGGTATGAATTGCATGTGATTGGAGCAATCGCTAATGACAGGCTATAGAAATTTCGAAGCCGTGGAACATGGGGAGAAAAGTCATCTAGAGCTCAGTTTCACATCTCTTCGAGGACGTCCGCTTTGTGTGGGTGATTGAAGCAACGCAATCTTACATTGTATCAAGGGCTTATGAATCTCCCCTCTCTCAGCCCAGCAATTTTCGTGCTTCCTCCCCTCCCCCCCCTTCCCTCCTCCCAACATAGAAAATCAAAGAAATTGCCATCGATTATTGCCCCGAAGTCTGCTGGCACAACCCCAAAAACGAAATTATCATCACATTTGATGAGCGGAGGGGTGCCCGCTGGAGAAGCCTCACCAGATTAGACTCAATGTACCTTCAATGCCAAGATCAAGTGCCCTACGCGTAACACAAGCAGACTCAACTGCAGTTTCTACCTTTCCTCCCTCGAAAATACGAGATCGACTTTGAGTCTCTGGGTAAGGACAAGGGCATTGTCCACACTTCTTTTGGTGCAGAATGTAGCGTAGAGAATGAAACTATGAAAATTATATCTATCAAGCTTTTGAAATGATGAGAGAGAGGGAGAGAGAGATGGCCGAATGTGTTTTAGAGCTATAGAGGGCAAAAGCAGCGATAGAAATGAAGTTCGTCAGAACACTATTATAGGCATCGCCGCTAGCAATACTTGAGAATTAATCCACAAGGGACTTTGGCCCAATCCCTATTTAGGAAATTGCTAGGTAACTAGGAAATTTCATCATATTTCCTAGATAGGAAGAGGGATTTTATACTCTCTATCTAGGAAATTCTATTTCCTATATAGACCAGGTAGTGCTTTCTAGGGAATTTGACTTTAATATGGAGAATCAATGTTATCTATATAGGAAATGAGGTGTTCTGTATATAGGAAATTATATTTCCTATATATAGTTCTATATAGGAAATTATATTTCCTATATAGAACTCTAGGAAATGTCAGTTTCTATATGGTGAATGAAGTGGATTTTAAGTTTCCTATATAGAAAATGACGTCTTCTCTAAGAAATGTGAGTTTTTACGTGGAGAATCAAAGTTTCCTATATAGGTAATTAGCAAGAATGTAACTTTTCTATGTGGTGATTTAAATTACCTGCATTGAAATGAGTTGTTTAATATGCAAGAAAGAATATTGGATTATCCATGTAGAAAAAACTTTTGGATTTGGAAGAAGCAAAGAGATCCTATAAGCAGAGGTTGCTCGACACGCCATGGAAGTTGCCACCAAAGGGTGGTACGAAGCAGGTCAGAAGCATGTTGCACATTGTGAGTTTCAAGTTGAAGACATTAGGCCTAAGCTTGAGTGGTTGGCAAGAGGAAGTGCATACTTCTTCTTTAGAGACAGACTACTAACTTTGGAGGAGCTCCAACAGTTCTTGGTTTTTGAATGTGATATTCCATCCTTGGCCTATATGGCAAAATTAATTGGTAAAGGCTTTTTTATTGTGCGATTTGTTCCAAGATCTCTTTGCAATGATACTTTGGGTAGGTCCTTCATGTTTGCTGGTGGTTCTATGCTTGTTATTCTTTGGAGTGTGACTTCTTTGTGGATGAATTTCTATACCACAATTGTCCAGTGTGGATGGATTTTGTGAATCTCCCACCTTGGTTGGGTGAGTCCATCTATGTGATTGCTACAACATTGGCGAAAGTGTTTCTTATTCCTTGGACTACATGCTCTCCTTTTGGTCATAAGAGGGCCTAGATCCTTTGGGATCGTGGGCAGCCACTTTTGTATTTTATTTAGTTCAAACACCCAAGTAGGCTTTTGTTTTCTCAACAAGTCAAATTTGTGCCATTCTCGAATCCTGCTTCATTTGTAAGTAGACAAGAGGCCAACTAGCATGGCCCTCGCGCGAGCGGACAAGGTCTCTTCACCATCGAATTCATGCAAGAGGGTGCACCAATCCAATCTGCTTCTAATCGTAGGCTTGGTTTTGAATTCTTTGCTAATTGTCCACATCGGGGTAAAGGTGGCACGACAACATTGTTGCAGAGTAGCCTCAGCCCCAAGGAGTCTACAGAGATAACAAAGGCTCAATTGTTGCAGTTGTTGCATGTAGGATGGCTTTGTGCTTAGGGTTGCTTCAGTGTATGGACCAACTTCTATGCAAGATAGGATCAATTGTTGGGAACGCTTGGAGGATTGCATGGTACTTGATTCACTGGATAGTCGAGCGGGATTGGAACTTCACACCCAATGAGCTAGATCGGTCTCACCCAAATTCGTCTATCTCAACTCAAAAAAAGGATGCATGGGAGTAGTTGGTGATGAGTAAAGGCTTAGTGGACTGTGCCCAGCTAGATCCTGTGAATCCGAAGGAATTATTGTGGTCCAACCACAGAAAGGTGAAGAGTACAGGGCTACTAGACTATATTGATTCTACACTTAGGAAGAGGGGTGGTGGCTAATTAAGAGGCCCCATGCATGGTGAAACTATTCTTAACTCGGGTCTATCTAATCATGTGCTAGGGGTCTAGATATTTGGTAGCCTGCTAGTGGCAGGGAGATACTTGGATATCCCCTACACTAGTAAGAAGAGACTTCTAGAATCCCAAAGATTTTTGCGAGAGATTAGGGAGTTATGGGTTGAGCATGGATCTGCCTTTTCTGACCTATGTAAGGAATGGGACGCCACCTCTGGTAATGATGTCAATGGGACCCCTTGCCTTGTGAATGGGTTCATGGGTTTTAGACAAGCTATGGTCAAGAAGGTGGGATGAGATGGAGCTAAGATGAACATTGGCTAGTCCAAAATATCATAGAGTGTATTAGTGTCTATGTTAAGGACACTCCTCTTGCATAGTTACTTATGATCCTCTCTTCCATAGTAAAGATGAATGATCCTCTCCCATGCATAAATATTATGATCGCACTCCTCTCCCATGCATAAATATTATGATCGCCCTCCTAAGAGGGCCATATACAATTTTGTATCCTATATTATTATAGGGTTTAAACATCAAATCAGACTCCACATAACATTTTGTAAAGAGGTCAAGTTTAACAACTAAGATGTAAAGGAGAATTTCTCTTAATTGGAAATCTTATAATAATAAAACTTAGTTTTATTAGAAGTAAGGAGGAAATTATGGAGACTGGGCCAATTGAAAAAGGGCTTATAGCCTATCGGGGCTTCCATAGTCTACTCGTAGTTGGGGATGTGCCATAACATGAAGATTCCTTTGACGGACCACATGATGAGGATGTATGCAAGGAAGCTGGGATTCATGAACTTATCAAATGATTCCACATTCTGGTAGGTCTATGCACAGGAAAATCTGGGTGTATGGAAATCACATGAAGGTAAGTATTGCATGAACTTATCAAATGATCCCAAATTTTGGTGGTCTATGCAAGTTACATCTGGGTGTATGGTTCGATGACCTGAAGGTAAGTCCTGCATGAACTTATCGAATGATTCCACTATGGTGGAAGCATGTAAGGAAGATGGGGTACATGATCTTAGTAAATGATCCCACTATTTGGTGTGTGGAAGTCATACCATTAGACTTACATGATCCAACTTGAAGGGACTATGCAAGGGTCTATTTTGGTGTGTGGAAGGCATACCATCATACAAACCTTTTGTTTGGTGTATGCAAGGGACTTATCAAATGAACATTGAACCCATACCTGAACTTATCAAATGATCCCACAATATGCCAACAGTATACCTGCTAGATCAAAACAATGTAGCGGGACTTCCATTACATAGCAAGTGAGCAGATCCAAATCCTTGAACTTTTACAAGATACTTGGGCAAGGTGCAAAGGCTCTTAGCGACCAAGGTTGATAAGCTTTGGTTGATCGAGTTTGAAAGGAAAACTCCACCAAATACCAAATGGAAGTTGAAGCTCAAATCTCATTTCCACAAAGAAACCTTGACACTTAACACCACAAGGATGCCATCAACATCACCTTGTAGAGCCCCTTTCAAGGGTAGTTAATATGGACTATGGCAAGGAGCACAAAATCAAAGTAGCAACACTCGCATGCCAGATTATCTGTTGTTAGTCACCAAATCCAAAAACGGCATACACATAGCTTGAAACTTTTGGTTAAAATTTTGTATGAAGGTTGTAGATTTCGTATGGTTTGGAATATGATGTTAACCGGTGGTTTTGCAATACAAATAATATAAAAGGCAACTCATTTATATATATATTTGCAACGTCATACTGGAAATTTTAATGGGTTAATGTAAACTCTAAGATTATGAGGTGTAAGTGCTATGCTCGGGGGGGTCACTATGTATAAACCCTCTATATCACGTGCGTTCAAGGCCTATATTTAAAATCCCTTATCTGTAAAAAATTTCACTAATAAAATGTACCCCTTTTCTATACAAATCTGTAAATTTTTTCCAAAACTATTTTAAATAGTCCCTTATGTATATTTATTTCTGTAAATTTTAGAAATAAAAAAAATCCTTCTGTTGAACTCACGTGATAGGGTTACATATGATGAGTGACCCCCCCGAGGTGCTATGGTGAATTGAAAGTGTTAACCTTAATCAAGTTAAAAAGGTTAATATTAAGGTTAATTACGTTAATATTAATGTGAATTAAGTGCTTAAGGTTATGTTAATTGAGCCATCGTAGGAAGAATGACTAATTAATTAATAGAGTTTAGACTAGGAAGCCAAGCCGAGAGAGAATACTCATAGTTTCTTAAGGACTCCTAAGCTCAAGAATACTCAAAATTTGATGGGCTTTAACATAGGCCATTCGACTTAGACAAGAATAGAAGTTAAGAAGCATGGAAGGTGCAAGCATGGAGCATGGAAGGTGCAAGGCCCAAAATTTTGAGAGGGAGAGGGCCCAAATTTGAGAGGGAAGAGGAAAGAGGGAAGCGAGAAAATAGGGGGAAAGAGATTCCCCCCAAACCTATCCCAAACGGCTCATTCTACACTCACAGTGGTAATAGCAGCTAACCCCTACCTGCTCACGACTCGAGCTTACCATATCCGGCCTTACCTCTACATTCCCTTTTCCTTCGATTCCTGAGCCGCCTCATCTCGCATCAACTATGCGTGCAAGCTTAAGGTCCTTGATCAAATTAATCAAGCACTGAACTTTGAAGTGAATATATATATCTCTACGCGCACAGTTTCGGAGTCATGAACATCGATCACGACGTTTGCAATTAGGTCGACTACTTACATAGCGCTAGCTATAGCTGCTAGTCCATCAATCGATCGACGCACGTGCGATTGCAAGGTACGGTACTCCTTTGGCCCATCAATCGACAAAGGCGCGGCGCTGTCTCGTGGACTGGACCGGATATCACTTCAGAAATCGATATCAGTATGTACTGCGCCTGCGCCTGCACCGTCATCCACGCACCTTCATATTTTGCTATCTCCTCGAGGCATATCCATTTTGCGGCTGTTTTTCCATGATTGCTTTGTCCAGGTGCTCGAATCTCGATCTGTGCATGCCCTAGTCCTGCAGCATATGCGTAGCCAGCTATAATTATAATTATATGCTACTGTAGATGTCTAGTCGACTCCTCGCTGCATCGACTGTGCGCCATATATATTATTTAATTGCTGCTGTACGACGTGGACTACTCGAGCTCGAGATTATATAGTACACTAGTCGATTGGGCATCGAGGCTTAATTAATTTGAAGGTAAGAAGTCCCTGCTCAGAGCTAGTTGTTTTTCGTCCACTAAGGCTAGCTAGTATACCGCGTCGTTTTTCAAGATTATACAGTACACTCGATTGGGCATGGAGGCTTAATTTAAAAGGGTGATATATCTGTACATGTGTATACTAGCTGCTGCACACCATTCGAAGTAGCTCGCGGCTGGGGCGTACGTTCGTATACATTCTCAGGTCAACTCCCAAGAGGTCGATTGCGACACACCTTGGGCAGCAATTTCCAGGTTAGTATACACTAATTCGATCCATTTACTAAGGAATGTTCTAGCATTAACCCCCATTTTAATTTCTATCCTAAAGTAATTGCATCTCTTAATATATATGCCTCCCATGCCACAAATCCTATCAAAGATGCTGCCATAAATTTGTATATGCCTAATCATGTTTTGCCTATGTGTATGCTTCAATATTTCTATAATATGCTTGTACATTTTTATTCTTCTATATTTATATAATTCTATAGGCTTCTATATCTTTGCATTATGTTTCTATGTGTAGGCATGCCTATGCTTCTATGCCTATCATGCTAAAGTAAACCTTTGCAATTACATGCGTGCCTTTACTTTTCCTTAATTTAGTACCTATGTGAATGCCTATGCCTATTTGCCTATTTGCCTATGCCTATGTGAATGCCTATGCCTATTTGCCTATTTGCCTATGCCTATGCCTATTTGCCTATGCATATTTGCCTATGCCTATGTGAATGCCTATGCCTATTTGCCTATTTGCCTATGCCTATGCCTATTTGCCTATGCATATTTGCCTATGCCTATGTGAATGCCTATGCCTATTTGCCTATGCATTCTTTGAGTTTATGTATGCCTATGTCTATGCTTCTATATGTCTATATGCTTATGTGAATGCCTACTTTATGCTTTATGCCTATTTGCCTATGCTTCTATATGTCTATATGCTTTATGCCTATGCCTATTTGCCTATGCTTCTATTTGCTTTATGCTTTATGTGAATGCCATTGCCTATGTTTCTATATGTGCTAGTCTATGCTTGCTTACGCCTCTACATGCTTTATGTGAATGCCTATTTGCCTCTGCTTCTATTTGCCTATGCTTCTATTTGCCTATGTTTCTATGCCAATGTGAATGCTTATATGCCTATGCTTGTCTGGAAATTATGCTTATGTGCAGGCATGGCTATGCTTCTATGCCTATCATGCTAAAGTAAACCTTTGCAATTACATGCGTGCCTTTACTTTTCCTTAATTTAGTACCTATGTGAATGCCTATTTGCCTATGCATATTTGCCTATGCCTATGTGAATGCCTATGCCTATTTGCCTATGCATATGTGCTTTATGCCTATTCTTTAAGTTTATGTATGCCTATGTCTATGCTTCTATATGTCTATATGCTTATGTGAATGCCTACTTTATGCTTTATGCCTATTTGGCTATGCTTCTATATGTCTATATGCTTTATGCCTATGCCTTATATTTGCCTATGCTTCTATTTGCTTTATGCTTTATGTGAATGCCATTGCCTATGTTTCTATATGTGCTAGTCTACGCTTGCTTATGTCTCTACATGCTTTATGTGAATGCCTATTTGCCTATGCTTCTATTTGCCTATGCATGTCTATGTTTCTATGCCAATGTGAATGCTTATATGCCTATGCTTGTCTCGAAATTATGCTTATGTGAAGGCATGCCTATGCTTCTATGCCTATGTTTCTATGCCAATGTGAATGCTTATATGCCTATGCTTGTCTGGAAATTATGCTTATGTGTAGGCATGCCTATGCTTCTATGCCTATCATGCTAAAGTAAACCTTTGCCTATTTGCCTATGCCTATGCCTATTTGCCTATGCATATTTGCGTTATGCCTATTCTTTAAGTTTATGTATGCCTATGTCTATGCTTCTATATGTCTATATCTCGGGGGGGTCACTATGCATAAACCCTCTATATCACGTGCATTCAAGGCCTATTTTTTAAATCCCTTATCTGTAAAATTTTCATTAATAAAATATACCCCTTTTCTATGCAAATCTGTAATTTTTTTCCAAAACCATTTTAAATAGTCCCTTATGTATATTTATTTCTGTAAATTTTAGAAATTAAAAATATCCTTCTGTTGAACTCACGTGATAGGGTTACATATGATGAGTGACCCCCCCAAGGTCTATATGCTTATGTGAATGCCTACTTTATGCTGTATGCCTATTTGCCTATGCTTCTATATGTCTATATGCTTTATGCCTATGCCTATGCTTCTATTTGCTTTATGCTTTATGTGAATGCCATTGCCTATGTTTCTATATGTGCTAGTCTACGCTTGCTTATTTCTCTACATGCTTTATGTGAATGCCTATTTGCCTATGCTTCTATTTGCCTATGCATGTCTATGTTTCTATGCCAATGTGAATGCCTATATGCCTATGCTTGTCTGGAAATTATGCTTATGTGAAGGCATGCCTATGCTTCTATGCCTATCATGCTAAAGTAAACCTTTGCAATTACATGTGTGCCTTTACTTTTCCTTAATTTTAAAGTAATTTTAAAATAGTCATGTAATTTCAAAGTAGATTGGAACAGATTTAGTTTTAAAATGTATATAAATATAAAGCTCGTGTTTAATTCTACGATTGTTACAATGCTTTTGTTTTTAAATGTATAATATAAAGCTCATGTTTAAAATCTTTATGCTTTTATTTATGCTTCTATGTGTTTTTATTTTATGTGTGTTTATACATGTTTATAAATGTTATGATATGCTATGCACTTATGCTATGCTAGATACGTATCTATGGTCCTATGTGTGGGAGCTAAGTACCAGAAGTGACAAAATCTCACGGGTATAGTCCTTCTTTATCCATGGAGTCATTGCTAGGGTGTGCATTTACATGGCCTACAACGGCTTACCTACGGTTTTACCATGGGTGAGGCTGCTTTGATGATATCTGTTGGGAGGCCGACTATACGACTGGCACTAGTTGCCCATACTTAGGACCCTACTATGTGTGTTTATTTTAAATGTGTTTATACATGCTTATAAATGCTATGTCTCTATGCTTGTGATGGACTTTGTTGAGCTTATGTAAGTGTTTGTTCTCTAGGGTGTTTTATTTATGATTTCATGTGCCTTATTCCAGATGGCAACAGATGATAGCCTACAGAGATGTAGATGCAATTATAGGTGTAGGCATTCACCTCTTGGCTATCAAGATGTGAGCCGGAGAACGTATTATGTGCATTTGCAACAAGACTCCATTGGAAACTTACACGCATCAATTTTGAGGAATGTGAATGAGGAGAACTCTATTGACAATGATACTGTAGTGAATGAAGAACTCATTGAATCATCTAATCGACGGAGGCAGGTATGGTGTAGATGTGAAACTTATTGCCATGGTGGCCGCTTGGTCACTCCGTCAACTTATGCAAGGCATATGCAAGTTGATGAGCGATTTGAAACTATTGCAAAAAATCTTGGTTTGCATGAACAGGATAGGTTGGATGATGAAGAGGATAACATGGATGCTTTAGGAGAGGATAGCC
Organism: Dipteris shenzhenensis; assembly: GCF_047967505.1. Classification (NCBI taxonomy): domain Eukaryota; kingdom Viridiplantae; phylum Streptophyta; class Polypodiopsida; order Gleicheniales; family Dipteridaceae; genus Dipteris; species Dipteris shenzhenensis. The sequence continues at coordinate 38,623,635 of NC_141614.1, forward strand.
ATTTATCTCTCGCTGATAAAATCATACAAAGATTGATTGAGTTGCAAGCTCTTTGGGATGGACATCAAGCTTCAGTGGAGTTTCAAGATAGTATGCTTAAAATTCTATTTGGAGATATGGGTGGTCCTACGTCTACAACACATGAAGGTGCAAAAAGATCGAGTCTGAGTAAACTATTGGTCCAACTTCCAGAAACATGGGATGGAAGTCTAAATGGAATAACTATTCCCACATGTTGGGAGCAATTAACTACTATGTTAACAAGGCTTGGAATGGTTGAATCAAAGAGATATAGAATATGTCAAGGGAAAGAGGATTCCATACATGCTCCAATACTCTATCTACCAAGCAAAGAGGACGCTTATAGTGGTAACACTGTTGAATGCCAATGCAATAGAAATGTCACTAGAAAGAGAAAATTAAAGCGCGATTGTTTAGCATGTTGTGAGAAGTGTGAGAAATGTGCAGTGCCTAGAAAGGAAATGTTATGTTTTGACTACATTTCGATTGGTGAACAATTGAAACTACTTACTAAAAGTAGATCTTTATGCCACGAATTATTGGAAATGTGGCGAAATAAAGACAAATGGCTGGTATCGAATAATTCTAATGAAAATATTAGAATTGATGAGTTTTGGGATGGCAGTAAATGTAAAAGTGTTAAAGAGTTTTGGGATCCAGAATCGGAGTTTGAGTTGCCATTGGTATGTGAGAAGGGGTATTGCAAACAAGCTTATACAGCATGGCCATCTTCACTTAAATCGGAAGCACTTTTGGAGGGTTGGAAAGAACGTGAGAAAATTTACAAATTTGTTTGCAAGGCTTGTCGAGCTCTGATACAATGTCCCCAAAGACTTTGTAAGGTAAATCTTCCTAATTTATACTATGTGTGGTCTCTAATTAATTTATGTTCGAGGATTACACGTAATGTTGTACTCTAAATGTGTCTTTGTTTATATACACAGGGAGATCCATGCAATTTTGCTCTCTTATTGCACTGGGATGGGTTCCAAACATCAAGAACAACGTAGAAGAATTGTGGTGTCGTGGAGATAAAGGTTCTCAATTGCGGAAAGAAGTCCATAATTGGAGCAATACCAGTCTTGTTCATTCCATTTAGTTGCAAAAAAATTATAGGAAGCTCAAGCAAACTGTTTCATGTTTTTATGAAACCTTTGATAGATGAATTAGAAAGTTTGTTCATAGATGGAATTGATATAGATTTCAATTATCCAATGCCTTTAATTTTTGGGCGTGATAGCTCTTTTTCCCAAACCTTCAAAGCACGTGCTATGCTTATGATGGTGACTGGTGATCATCCAACTCAATGTAAGATTGGAGCTTTTAAAGATGGTGGCCAAGCTTTTTGTCGTAGAGACAAACCTATAGCTACTTTAGAATGTGAAGGATCAAGTCGATACCTTTATGACCAAAATAGATTCCAATTCAGATATGCTCCAGCCAAGAGGTCCACAAAAGATATGTTGAGAGACTTGCTTCTTGCAGAGCGAGCAAGCACTCAAACGCAACGTGAAGACATTCTCAAAGAGGCTGGTCTTTCAGGTAGATCATGTCTATGGAGATTATATGATCTTTATGGGTTCGATTTATCTCTTGATCTTGTGTACGATTGTATGCACATACTAGCATTGAATATGTTTTCAAAGTACATGAGCTCTTTAATGAGAGATATTGATAATAGAGTGAAGAAAGAAATCGATGAAGCAACTCATAGAATGACATTGGCCACACCTTATTCCATCTGATATGGTCGATGGCCAAGGTTTCCTAGCAAGTATTTTGAGAGTTACAAGGCAGAGGAAACACAAAAGTTCGTACAATGGTGTCTTCCTTATGTCCTGAGTGAAGTCCAAGGTATTCCTAAGAAATTCTATGATTTGGGTCTCTTGATCATAGATATTGCTCATGCCTTTTATAACTATACTAGAAGTAATGGCTGGTCTCAAGAAGACATAAACACTCTGAGGGTATTGCTTGCTTCTTGGAGAGTAAGATCAGAAGAGTGGATTGGAAGAAACTCAGCTCCATTAGAGCATGTTGCAGGTTTCGGAGAATTTCTTGATGATATTTTGTGACATGGCAGCCACGATGGGTTTTGGTGCTACATATATGAGCGTATGGTCTCAACATATGCTAGCATCAAAACAAACAATAAGGACAATGAGATTTCATATGCAAACTATCATCGAAAGAAATTTTTCACATGGGTCTTTCTACATATTCAAGAAGATGCTGATAGGTTGTTTCCTCATCAAAGGATGTTGAAAGAGTTTCATGGAGTCCTTTCAGTCCCAGATGGATATTCAGTGGATAAACATGGATGTTATGACTGTCCTCAATGGGATTCATTAGGATTGATACATGTATCATCCATTGAAAAAGCGAAACATTTATGGAGTTTAGCCACATTGCATGCGAAAGACTATCCTTGCCAAAGAGTCATTGGCCAAAAGGGTATTGTAATAGCAAGAAAGAAGCCAAAAGTTAGATACGCAACAAGTGAGGAAAGAAGGTATGTAGAGCAAAATCTTCAATTCGGGATTGAGAGAGTAACATAATACAAGAAAATTATGTTCAAGGGTGAGGTTTATAAGATTGAAGATAAGGTTATCGTAAAGTCTGAAGAGGATGCAACATTAGTCTCTAGTGTGGGACACTGGAAAGCGTGTATAGCATCGTTTTTTTCCTTTCAGCATAATGGTGACATGCAACTATTCTTTGGAGCACACTACTATAGGCAATGCATTGTTGTTGAAAGAGGATATGAAAGATTAAATGTTGATGGCACCACTGGCATGAGTGTCCTACAAAATGCATATTTGCCATACACCTGGAATTGTATAAGGCCAATTAGTTCTTTATTGCATAAGTTTATTCCTCTACAGCATGGAGGTGGTATCATTGCATATGAGACAAAAGATTTAGGATTGAGAACACGTTTAATCCAACCTGGTTGCATTGGATGTATTCCTCCTTGGCTAGAGGAGAATTATATTGTTTTATTGAAGTCTGATCTTGATACAATATGCTCACCAAATGATCTCAAGTATGCCATTGTCAGAGATGTGGACCACACGCTAAATCAAGTTAAAGTAGCATGGCTAAAGCTGGTTCACCCTGAGGAAAAGAGATGGAAGGTCTCGATGGAAGACAACGGATGGAAGGATTGGTGGTTTTGTGTGTCTATCAAAGAGACATGGAATGTTATCAAGACAAAGAACATGGTAGTTCAGGGCAAAGCCAGTTCCTATCATGTGGCAATCTTAGGCATGTAGCTAGGATACATGAAGTTAACATCATTCAAGGAATTCGAAAATAGATTTGGTATGTATTTGTATTTGATTTCCTTTTATATCTATTTCTATTTTGTGTGTTTTTATTTGATACTAACAATAACTATACTTTTTTATGCTTATGTTGTGCAGGATCAAGATGGCGAGCAACATGGACATGGTGGCGCTACTAAAGAAAATGATGAGTGAAGATGTAAGTTTCCTTGGACTCATGGATTCCATGGTTAGTTCAATTAAAGGTATGTCATTTTTTGTTGGATTTATGTTATGCATTTTGAGAAAGAAGGGGTTGAACATGTATGTTATGCATGTATGTTATGCTGATTTTGTAAGCATGTATGTTATGCATTTGGAGAAAAAAGGTGGCTGATTGTAAGCGTGTATGTTATGCATTTGTAAGCATGTATGTTATGCTTTTGGATGTAAGGGACGGGGCTGACTTTATGCACTTGGATTTAAGGGAGAAGGCTGAATTTACGCATTTGGATTTAAGGGAGAAGGCTGAATTTTTAGGTAAAGAGAACTGTTTTATGAATTTATGGGCTGTATTCATTGCATTTAGAGAAAGAAGGGGCTGATTTGTAAGCAAGTATGTTATGCACTTGGAGAATCTAGGTCGCTGAATATATGGCATGTATGTTTTTTATATAGGGAAAATGCCTATGGGAGATGCATCAAAGGATGTGTCCCTCAAAGAGAACAAGGAGCGTCTCTCTTTGCAAGATAAATCTCAAGTTTCTACTCCTCCAATCTCAGGGGCAAGTTTTACACCTACATATGATGAGGTGTTTAAACCACCCAAAATGAATAGTAGGGATAAGAACAAGCTATATGGGAAAGAGCTCCTAGAAAAGTGCTTCAGAGACCAGCATTCTCTATTGTTAGAAAACTACTATCGTGTACAAAGGTGGTTCGAGGGAATAGAGACTGTTATAGATCTACGGCATAAAAAGGAAGAGCAACAGCATATTAAAGGCATCATCCATGAGCGTCATCATGAGATAGTGCCTCTAAAGTTTAGTGGAGTTGAATATAGCTGGAGAGAGGAAGATATATACAGGTGGTGGATCTCCTCAAAGTAGTCTAGCAGGAAATACTCGAAGAAGAGGACCCTTGTAAATAATGTGAGTTGGCTTTTCAATTATGTGATATTTTATAAAACTGTATATTTGTAATATAGATATGATCTAGTCAATGTATTCTATTGTGTTTCAAAGGACGAAATGAGCAAAGTTCAGAGAAATTTGGAGCATGAAGAAACTAGTCCTTGTATTGACAAGTCTCCGCATAATTCAATTTCAAAGAAGGTGTGTTCAATACATTTAATGTTTCTCTAGCATGAAGTAAAAATTTTGTATTTATTTGCATAATTTGTGCCACTTCTTACTTGGATTATGTAACTCTTTAGCAGTCTATTGGAGATTCTATTTCTATTAGAGGGGAATTTCATGAACAAGGATATTCAACATCTCACATTGTTGACGCATTTGAAAGATATGTTTTTCCAAGAAAAAATAAGAATATCGTATACCAATTGAACTAAGTTCTCATTCCTTTGGATTTTAAAGTGATATATAAGAGTTTAATAAAATTTTGTATGTCTATTTGAAATTTTTTAGAGATTTATGGAGCCTCAAGCAACTACTCCTTGTATTGACGAGTCTCCATGTAATCCAATTTCAGAGAAGGTATGTTCAATACATTTAATGGTTCTCTAGCATGAAGTAAAAATTTTGTATTTATTTGCATAATTTGTGCCACTTCTTACTTGGATTATTTAACTCTTTAGCAGTCTATTGGAGATTCTATTTCTATTAGAGGGGAATTTCATGAGCAAGGATATTCAATATCTCAGGTTGTTGATGCATTTGAAAAATATGTTTTTCCAAGAAAAAATAATAATATCGTATACCAATTGAACTAAGTTCTCATTCCTTTGGATTTTAAAGTGATATATAAGAGTTTAATAACATTTTGTATGTCTATTTGAAACTTTTTAGAGATATATGGAGCCTCAAGCAACTACTGCTTGTATTGACGAGAGTCTCCACGTAATCCAATTTCATAGAAGTTATGTTTATATTAATACCTTGAATGGTTCTCCACTTTTAGTAAAAAATTATACTTTTTCGTGTAATTTATGTGACATCTTACTTGGATTATTCAATTCATTGGCAGTCTATTGGAAATTCAGTTTCTATTAGAGGAGAATTTTATGGACAAGGATGTCCAACATCTGAGGTTGTTGAAGCATTTCCAATAAAAGATATGTTTTTACTTTTATAAAGAATATAAAATGTTTTATTTAATAAAATCATATGTTCTTTTGTGTAGATAGATAAGTTCATGGCGAAGAGATTCGAAGGGTTTGAGTATTATCACTCTGATCAGGTGTGTAAGTTTCAATCATGAGTTTTCTTCTATTATGAAAAAGTATTATTAACCATTCCATTATTCACAATTCATCTATCTTCTGATATGAGTTGCCTTTATCTTTTAGATATGATTATGATTGAAGCTATTTTCTTTGATTCAATTGTGATCAGCATCTTCTTTTTAGGCAAGTTTTAATCTAATTTTGTCATATTTTTAGGATCCAATATCGAATGTGATTGATTCTACGAATGAAATATGTAGAAAAAGTGAACGAAAGAGAAAGGTAAAAGTGTTCGTTTATGCAATACCCTTCTTTAGTAAAGCAAGTACTTTGTATGCTTGTATTCTTTACATAATTCACTACTTGTTGTTTATCATTCATAGGTGAGTGAAAAAATGAGAGATCACTTAGAATAGAAGACCGTGCAAAGAAGTGATAAATCCCAAGGAAAGAGATGCAAGGTATTCTTATATTTAGAATTTATTTTCTATGATTTGAAGTCTTTATACCTTGATTTTAATCTCAAATTTTTATTTGAATTAGAACTTAAAAGATATTCAAGGTACAGACATGGAGGTGACTACGTTTTCAAGCGAGTATAAAAGAGTATGTAATAGCCTTTTACATTACGCTTGATTATTTAAATCATTTGCTTTGATTTTGTTAATATATTGTCACTTGTTTTGTTATGATGCCCTCAGGTGGATGACATTTCAGAGGAAAATATGGAGACGATACTTTTGAAATACATGGGAGTCCACACAATTCATGATATGTACTTTTCCTTAAAAAGTACATATGTGAAGCTTAAAAAGATGGAGAGTAGCTTCAAACAGTACTCTACAGACATCAAGAAACCAGCCAGTAACATTATGATAAGGGACATTGTGCATTGGCTTATTGAAAGTCAAAAAGTTAGATTCATGGAAAAATCTAATGTGCTTAGTTTAGAAGATATAGAGATTTTGATATGACATTTAGCTTGACTCAAATAAGTCTTCAAATTGTTATGTAGAACTCTTTTAGCTCTCTTTGGTTGTCTTATATTTCTTATAGTAGAAGTTTTTTGCTTTTTCTTTTGAATATTATAATAACAAATGGACTTTTTACCTTATTATTTGTAAAAATATTAAAGAGAACTCCATAATCTTTTTGATGGTTTTGTTGAATCTTAGTGTAGATAATGTGAGTTAAGGTAATTATAGTAACAATTTCTTATTGCTCTAGGTACTTTAAAAGCTCAAATTGCTACATATAAAAATGTGAAACATGAGTGCTTCATTTCTTAAATGATATAACTGAGACAAAATCACTTATTTTGCATTCTCCCTATATAGGGAAATAGAAGATTCTCAATATTGTTTACTAGTTCATAACCAGGAAGTTTGCAAACTATGAAAAATGGGGCATTTCCTAGTTTGTCTTACAAAGAAAAAGAGGATTCTCTATATCATTTATAGACTATAACTAGGAAGTGTGCAAACTAGGGAAAATGGAACATTTCCTAGTTAGACTATGTAGGGAATTACTAATGAATTTCACTATCTAGGAAAATTTTCCTATATGGTGAAATTCTCTAATGATTCCCTGCATTGACTTGCACATAGGGAATTTTTTGATTGATTCCCTAGATAAGGTAACTAGGAAGTGTTCCATTTTCTCTAGTTTGCACTCTTACTAGTTATGTTCATTTCAAACTAGTAAATGATATAGAGAATCCTCTTTTTTTCCTATACAGAGAACGTCTCAAAGTTCCTTGTGATCTCTAACACCTTCAAAAGCTTTCCGCTCTATAACATCCCTGTTTCAACATGATGTTTCAAGACGAGTTATAGTATACATCTCATTGACTATTGCCCTCAAACTGCAAGAACTAAGAAAGCATTGATTAAAGAGATGATAGGCATAGTCATTGTCCAATAAGGCAGCAACCTCTAAAACACATTGCAAGATTTAGTACACGAGAGAACACTTTTTGCAAAACTTCTCCTCTGAACCCAAGCAAAATATCGACAATCCAGTTACGAAACAAACTTCGGTGCAAAAATCCTATTTCCTAATAATTTTACTTTTACGTAAGCTAGCATCCATAGATGAGACATTTTCTATAGAAATCGTGTCTGCCAGCACCTTCGTTTCCAAGAATTCCACTAAATACTGGAATGATGAAGTAAAAACATCCACATGCAGTAGAACGAATGCGTGGATTCACCAGGGGTTCCTGAACAAAAGCTATAACTCATTTGCGACTTGGCTCCGCTTTCTTCAGCCATCTTACAGAACATTGCTTCATTCCTGAGGATCACTACTATTAGCCTTAGATGTGGGGGCCCTTCCTGCCTTTTGGCAAAACCCCCCAGAAGAGTAGGCCATTGAATGCAAAGCGTCTACAAGCTCACATCCACTATATGGACTTTGTCCTCCCTTTCAAATGCCTCTAGAAACATTGCGCTTGCAAGTAGTGACATGCCCGCCGAAGCTTATCTAGGGACTTGCCTTTTTTTAACTGGAGGAGAGCATAGTTGTTAGTTTTAAAATTGGACTTACTCTCCATAACAACTCCTAATATCTGTCCACAATGGTGAGCAGTGCCCTCAACCTGCTCTGGAGTGTTTCAATGAAGTATGAAGGAATACTCTAATTGAAATCCCCGTCAGTCAAAGCGAGAGTACTCAACAGGATCAGAGACCCTTGCACGATCGAGCAAGCAAGATGGGGAAGAAGCAAGGGATGTGCCATGGAAGTGGGTGGAGGAGGAGGAGGAGGAAGGGAGAGACTGTGGAAAGGAAGCTAGCAGGGGAGGTGCCATGGAAGTGGGTGGAGGAGGAGGAGGAGAAAGGAGGAGACTGTGGAAATGAAGCTGGCTATGGTGAAGCCATCTCGAGAGAGTGGTGGGGGCCTACAGCATCCCGAGGCAGAGGGAGGCGCAATGAGGCGAATGGAGATTGCAGGAGGGGGGGACGAGCAGAGAAAGGTGAGGCGAAGCTTAAAGATCGAGGGAGGAGGGAGGGATAAGGAGGCAGAAGGGAAGCTCAAAGCTCGAGGAAAAAGACGACGAAGGGGAAGCCATACCCAAAGCTCAGAGACCAAGAAGAAGAGACAACGAAGGGCATGGGTAAAGAATATCATTGCAACTTGTTATAGTTCTGCCAAGTCTGCCCTTCATCATCATTGGAACACGACATTTGTTCATCATCTACTATAAACATTGGTTTCAATGATCGTGTCAGAATCGATTAAGTACAAGTGGCAGGCATCTAATGTTCTACCTATATTTGAACGTCACAAAAAAAGAAACAATCATAAAATCTTCATTGACAGAAGAAAATGCCAAGACAAATTTGCATTGGACTCTCCATGCATTGATTGCAAGTGGAAGATGCCCATCCATGAACAACGACTTTTGTACCACAATATCAGAAAGTCATAAATACTAGCCTGCCAAAGTTGCTAGCAACCAATAGGAAATCCAAAAAAATCAAGATTTTTAGCTTTGCCAAAATCGAACCATTGCTAAGGCTACCCCAGAAGGCAGGCCAAAAATCATAAAGAAATTTGAAAAACATAGGTTGCGCTAAAGTATAGCCTTGAGACCTTTGATAGCTACTAATATAGAACTGCCCAACCCAAAATAAGCAAGTTTAGTAGTGATTAGACATTAGTTTCGACTGTGTAGGTATGAATAGTGATTCACAATAAGCCATGAAATGGCTCAAGTTCTTGTAACATCTCCTCCATGCACCCACTTGTGTAATTATATGAGTATATAATGCAAACACAACTCATAGTTCTCAATCCAATCTTCCATTTTTGTCTGTTATATGATTGGTTGTTTTTCCTTTGTATCTTGTTGGTAAAGCTAGTATTTGAATAGACATTGCTCCATGTGTGACTTGGGTAATTGCATTAGTATATAATGCAAGCAGAACTCATAGTTCTCCATCCAATCTTCCATCTTCATCTCTTATACACTTGGTTGTTTTTCCTTTACATCTTGTTGGTAAAGTTAGTATTTGTAAAGACATTGCTTAGCACAAGGTATAGCTAATTGAACTTGCAGTGTTCTCAAACTAGTCCGGCCAAGGACTTGTATGGAGAAATAAGACACAACAACACTGTGTCTTTGATCATAGGATGTATTTCTATTCAAATTTTAAGGAAAAAGTGAGCTTTAAATCAATATTGAAATTTAGATCAGTAGATGTTCTGTTAGTTTTAGAAAGCATTTTATACATTTTACACATAGCACTTTGCATGTAACAATAACTACATGTTTGTGTGGAGGGGTGAAGAGTTGGTATATTTCCTCTCCAAAAATTAGAAAACTAAAAAGAGTCCCCTTCCTTGGACACACACTACTTTGCATTTAGCACATGGCCTTTGTGAAACTGAGTTTGCAATTGAATATTGAACATCAAAGTAGATGTTGTGTTAGGATAATTGGAAGGCATTTTGTACATAGCACTTTAAATTTAGCACATAACCACACATTTGTATGGAAATAGAGGTGGATCACTTCCTCTCCAAAAATTGTAAGACCAAGGAGTGTGTCATTCATTGGGCACATAGCTATTTGCATTTATCAGATAGCACTTTTGTGAAAGTGACCTTGAGGTTAAGTACTTAAATTAGAGTGGATGATATATTCTATTCAATTTACTTGGAAGCAAGTTGAGAAGTAGTGCACCCTCCCATACTAGCATTTAACTTAGGCATATTCAACTAAGAAACCTTGTACAAGAGAATTAGATGAACCTCTTTGAGGCACTACAATTATAAAGCAAGCAAGGCAATGCCTATAACTTTCCTATAACAAATGAGCTTCAAATATTGCGAGGTGTTATTTGGCCAATTGCCACAGCTCGCAAATCCTTGATTTGAAAATAAATGCTTAAATCTAGCTCTAATAAAGCCACACATTCATGTGCATAGACGATTTAACTAGCATTTGTAAACGTCTCGGCATTTGAGAGATTTATAGAATGTAAGTTGCTTTCCCACAAGTTTTGCAATATATTGAAGACTGTCATTGGTAAGATGGGTGCATTAAGTCAAGTTTAGACATTGGAGGTGGCCATACCTATGCAGAATGGTTGGTAAGACTTTCACTCTTAGTGATTATACACTCTGACTCGCTAGCTTTAAGATTGAGAAAACATTTGTACACAAGGCACCATGCTTGAACATCAAAAGGCATTAAGGGAGAAACTAGGTCTCAAGAGGGCGTCATAAGGAATATCTTAAGAAGTGGATTAAGTTAAGGCCAAGTGAACTACCATGGTAACCCATGGGTGAAGGGTCACCTAGCATTGACTCAACTGATATGGGTAAATTTATTTTGAAATCAATCAACCTTGGCCTTTGGATGGAGTGAATTATAGATAGATAAAAAGCCTAGTATGCAAAAATTAGTGGGTGGCTCAAGGGGGGACCATTGGTGGGCTGGAAGTTCACAAACATTCACAACTAGGAGAGTTATTAAAGAGGGAGACGATGCCACTAGTTGTAAACTATTGGACCTTTGGTAGATCTATGGAGGGTGGAGATCAAGGCTTTGTGATTAATGGTGCATAACTTGGAGCATTTTCAAGGATGGGATCAAAGGCCTAAATTCAAGCACCTCTTCCTCTCCCCTCCTCCCAACACCCATTTCATTAATTTTGGATTATTTTTCCTTATTTGGACTTTGCTAAAAAATCTTTCAAAAATGAGAAGTTTATGGTGGCATTGACACATATGGCGGAATGGGCACACTGCACTTGTGGGCCTAGAGCACACATGGTTGTGGGCCTTTTAGTTCGTTTGTGTTGACATGAGATTCCTGTTGCGATTGTTGATGGAGGGGAGGGGAGGGAGAAAGAGTGAAAAGGGAGGGGGCGGGGGAGAGAGAGAGAGAGAGGGAAAGGAAGGGAGAAGGGACGGGGTGGGGAAAGGGAGCCGAAGGGAAGGGAATGAAGGGGAAGGAACAAGAGGAGAGAGAAGAAGGAAGGGGGAAGGGAAGAGAAGGAAAGGGAGGGGGAAGGGAAGGGGACCGAATTGGGGGGGGGAGGCTAGGGGAAGGGGACGAAGGGGGAAGGACTAGAGGAGGGGAGGGGAGGGGAGGGAAGGGAGAAGGGGAGGAGGGGAGGGGGAGGGGACAAGGGAAGAGAGTGGAAAGTTAGGAGGGGATGGGAGGGAAGAGAGAAGGGAAGCAATGGATGGGGAGAGGAGAGGGGAAGAAAGAGGAAGGGGTAGGGGGAGAGAGAGGGGAAGGGAGAGGGGAAGAAAGAGGGAAGAGGTAGAGAGAGGGTGGGCGTGGCCATGACCATGCCCGAACACCCCGCCTCTCTCTCCCTTCTCCTTGCCCCTCCCTCTCTATCTTCTCCCCCCCCTCCCCTCCCCTCTCATGTGGCCACAAGTCGCATGAGACAGGAGGTGAGGAGAGAGTGAAAAGGGGAGATAGTGAGGGAGATATAGAGAGAGGGGGAGGGAGGGGGCGTGGCTGTCGAAGATGCACACTCCACCCTCCCCTCTTACCCTCTCACTCCCCTTTTGTAATACCCCTCCCCTTCCCTAATAGTGCCTCCTCACATGGCCATCGATGCCACTGTGCATCAAAAAAGAGTAAAAATAATAAATTCTTTTTCTTTTGAGTCCACGTGATTATTGGTTTTGGAGGAGAAGAGGAGAGAGGGTAAGAGAAAGGTGAAGCAAAGGAGAAGGGGAGAGGAGTGGGGAGGGAGAAGAGAGAGGGAGAGGGGAGGGGAGAGGTGAGAGGAAGGGGAAACGGAAAGGGGGGGGAGGGGGAGAGGGAGGTGGAGGGGAAAGAGGAGAGCCACCTTTGGGTTATGGGAGGTGTGAGAGTCAATATATAAGCCACAAAACCCTTAAAAAGTCAAAATTTCTACTCCTTTTCCTCTCCATCTTCCTTCCCTAGAATTGAAACTTCCTACTCCCCTTACCTCCTCCCTTCCCTGCCTTTGCATGTCTCCCCTCCCTTACCTTTAATCCCCTTCCCTCCCTTCCCTTCCCTCCCTCCCCTCCCCTCTCCTAGCTTTCCTTTAATCCCCTTCCCTCCCTTCCCTTCCCTCCCTCCCCTCCCCTCTCCTAGCTTTCCTTTCCTTCTCTTTCCCCTCCCTTCTAGGCTTCCCTTCGCCCCCTCCTCTCCCATAGCTTTCCTTTCCTTCTCTTCCTCTAGCCTCCTCCCCCTCCCATCCATTCCCTTTTTCCTCTGCCTTCCGACAAACCGTGGCTACCTTTTTTAATTTGTTTCTTTCAAATTATAGTCACTCTTTTTTTCCAACCCCAACCCTTCCATGAATTATATATAGGGTCAACGTTTGCTTGGGTGTTGCCAATCATAAAACTAATTTTGGGGCCACGACGCGATGCACTCCTGGGGGAATATTTGAATTTTGCACAGACCCACGTTCTCACTAGAAATTTTCTTGACGTCATGAAGGCGCATTGGTGTAATAATGAGATGCAATCTATTTTTTCAGAACACCACATAGCTTGACACATGGCATCTCTACACTACTTTGTGTAGTGCAAATCTCTGGCCTATGCCGCCTGATCACTTATCATCGTGCAGCCTTTTGGCAGATTTGCCACCTATCACTAGGCACGCACCCATGCAGATCATTAAAATTGAAGGTTGGCTTGGAGAGACCACCACGTTGGTTCTTGGCATAATGATTAAACACAATCTATCATTCTGAACACTGCCATAGCGTAGTCTCTGGCTTGACCTCCTGTCATCGTGCAGCCTTTTATTGCTTCTTTGCCTGCAGCCCATGCAAATCATAGGTTGGCTTGGAGAGACCATCGCGCTAGTTTTGGGCATAATAATGAGACACAATCTATCATTATGAGCATCACATCAGTGCAGTCTCTGGCTTGACGACCTATCATTGCCCAAAATTCAAGGTTGTCTTGGAGACACCACCGTACTGGTTCTTGGAGTTATAGCTCCATTACGTATTTTTACGTATTACAGGAGGAGGTCTATGATGACCAGCACGTTGGCAAAGAGAAGGAGATCTATGAAAGCCACCGCGCTGGTTCTTGGAGTTATATATTTGTGTATAAACGAACATGTATTCTGTTGTGCAACCAAGCAAAATGCAATTGATGATATGGCCCTTGAGGGGTCCCCTTTAGGGGCAAGACCATATCGACATGCCATTTCTCTAGTGGCATCCTGAATATTGTATAATGCACATCGATATGGCCCTTGCCCCTAGAGGGGACCCCTCTAGGGCCATATCATCAATTACATTTTTGAAAGTTTAATTGTATTTTTGTAGATGTATGAGAGATGTATCTCCATGCAACCACAATGGTGGGGTCGTTGCATTTATTTTAGTAGTATTTTGGTCATAAACCAAGGAAATTGTAGTCCTTTCCTGGTATTTTAGTCCTTGTTGCAGTAAATATAAATGAGGAAAAAGTACAATTTATCGAGTGAAAATCGAGCAAAAGAGATTGCAATGTACATCTACGTCCAATAATAGGTTTTATAAAAATTATCAACTTATATCAATCAAAAATTGAACATAGGATCTTATCCAAAAGGTTACAGGTACTGGCCATAACCATTCAAATACATATATAAAAGTTAACAATAGTGCATACTTAGATCCTCAAATTGAACAAAAAGAGATTACATAAATGCCTTAGAGACTAAAACATTACATCCAATGAACCAAAAGATCATTGAGAGCCCAAAAGATTACATCTAGCCATTGCTGAGAGTCTCCTTTGAGCAAGAGGGAATTTGTACAACTCAGTTTTCTGCCAGTCTAGCTTGTTGCATTAAAAAATTTTAGGGAGCCAAAGGAGGATATGATGGAGAGGCCGAAGACCATAAACATTGCCAGGACTCAGATTACGTACCCCCAGTAAGTCGAGAGTACTCTGCTATGAAAATGTTGAGGCCTTCATCGACATCTAGGGGAAACTCATACAGCACAACCATAAAGAGGGCCTCTGTGAGCATGTCATCTAATGTGATGACATTCAGATGTGTGGGGAATCACCTGTGGGAAGGAAGGGTCTCCACTAGTGCTAGCATTTCTACTTCAGGTGAGTGCAATGCAATCACCTTATATGGAGAAGGCATATATTATTAGGATCATAGAGCATCGAGGGGATTAGGGTAAAAAATAAGGAGGGAACAATATTATGATAGTGTAGGCTAATGGGGGAATCTTTCCCCATATAGATTTATAAATATTATCCCTGTTACCACTTGTAGGGTGAATCTATCAAATTTGAGGCTCTAAAAATTAGCCCCCCTTTATTTTAAGGCTAATTTATCAAATTTAAAGCTCTAAATATTAGCCTAACAAACTTGGGAAAGCCTCTAAATTAGCCCTTTTGTTAAAATTCGCCCCTAATTGTTTCCCTAGAGGGGAGGTGGTAGTAGGCATGCTAAAGATGAGTGGGTGAGCCAGAGGAGATGAGCAAGGGAGCAGATGTAGTGACAAGAGTTGGAGGAGGAAGCATGGAGCAAAGTAGAGTAGAGGCAAAAAAGAGCTAGAGGGGTGTGGAGCAAAGTAGCAGAGCATGTAGAGCAAAGTAGCAAAGCATGGGTAGATGAGAGCAATGTAGTAAAATGCTAAATGCCATGGATCTTATATATATTATAAAGTTCAAGCCACCACAGTGGCTGGTGGAGCCCAAGGGTCCCTCCATATAAATTGTAGGATACCACGGTGGAATCCCCTAGACGAGTTGGTAATCATGAAGAAGATGCCATGTGGTGCCACTCTGGTGGCTGGTAATTAATTGCCAGCCTGGTGGAATCGTCTAATCACTTATTACCATGCACTCTAGTTCTCTGCTGAACATGTGATCCTAGAGATTGGTAATTTTTACTGCACTCGTAGTAATCATGCATGCTAAAGTGTGGTGGTGGGGCTGAGCAGTGGCACAGTGGAATCGTAGCCACAATAGATGTGGCTGATGAGATAGCCACCACCATTAGGCACTAATTACCACAAAAGTAAATCATGAGTTCCTTTGGGCATATAAGTCGGCAGAGTCAAGCAAGCAATGTGTATTCTGAGTGAGTGAAGAGGTCTACCAGTGTGCAGTAGACTGGTGTCTAGAGCTTGGAGATGCTTCCAATAGAGAGGTTGATAAGATAGTTGGGAGTCTGGAATTTCCTTGAAAAACAAAATGTCGTCCTGTTTTGAAATAATAAAAATCTTGCAGACATTTCTTGAACTTGTGGATATTCTCATGGTGCTCGTAATACCTGATTTTGTATTGACCTGGTTCCATGTTCGTACTTAAATTTTTCAAGTAGCTCGGTGGTTGAAATTTGACGGTTAACTATAACCAGTGTAAAGGGCACTGGCAATATGCAACAAATTTTAGGATAGCACGACAGTAGTGTAGGGATACCATGGTAGTAGTGCAGGATAAGTTATCGCCAGCATTGGTTGCACTAGGATATGAACAAACAATGGGGTGGTTTGCTTCTGTTATAACAAGATGAATGGATTTGTAGGTTGTGTGGATTTGCTATGGGAAACCAACACGGTGGTTGTTGGGATATACTAAAAACAAGCATGGGTTTTACCATTTGGGATTTACAAAAATAATTCAATAAAACCAGCACAGTGGTTGTTTGGGATATACTAAAAAGAAGCATAGTCTCAATACAAATTCCATTTTGTAGGACAAGTGGACATATTGTTTTCTTGCAATGAGATTACATACATTTTCTTAGTACTTTCTCATTTGTCCTCGTCCACCACTCCAAGACACCCCAAGATGTGCTCATGCATGTTTAAATCCAATTTCGAGACACTCCTGCCCTTATTTCATTGTGGCACAGGTTTTGCATCTGGAACTTAATGGCTATTACTAGATGAGAGTAGACACATGTTTGTGGACTCTTATGTAGCAGTTCGTAATTGCGGCCTCCCTTGGATGTTTTTCTGTACCATAAAGCTCCAACTACTACATCCCATTTCTCATAGGTTGTTCCCCAATTATCATTAAATGTTTCCTCAACCTTGTACTTAGGTTTTGTGCACTGCAACAAAAAGTATGGGTCATCTTCCTTGTTCTCCCTAGAATCTATGACAACTGCAAAGTTATCTGCCTCTTCCAAATAGTCAGTGAGGTCATCGAAACTCTCCCCAAATTGTGGTGAGTCGTTTGTCTCTCCATTGTTTGTCAATCCATCTAAACATAGAGGGACAACTTGAACTCACTCCCATGTCTTCATAGTTGCAATGTTCTCACAATCATCATGATCCCCTATGATACACGCACTGCAGAAACAAGAAAGTTTTCTTGTTTTAATCAGTTGGTTGTTTGAAAAGCCCCATATGCTATGCAACCACGAACTCCTCTAATTATCTCATAATCATGCCGGCTTCTCCTTTGCACTTCATCCACTTTCACTTCATGGAACATTTTGCATACTACAGTATTCTTAAGGGCTTTGTTTATTGTATGTTGAATTCGTGTGTGGAGAGGTTGGGTGTAAGGCATGTTACAGCAGCATGGGCATCATGGAGTTTTTCTTGAGGGCATACTAATTGGTGTTTAAAAAGAGCTTGCTTAATAATAGCACCACATCTATCATGTTCACCCTTGCCATGGCTAGACCCAAAGAAATTCTGCATCATGTCTAGACCATGGTTGGGGATTTGAACCTTGAGATGAAGTAGAATCCACGTGTTGATTTAAATTGAGAGGCAGCACCATCTAACCACACCCAATGTTGTTTTATATTTTTTGCATGGGGATTCTCCTTTTTTAGCCATTCCCAATGAAGAAGAAAAGCATGCTGCACAAATAGGGTGTCATGTTCCTATCATATGAAATGTAGAAATGGTAAGTGCATTGAACTGACTTGGAATCCTTTGAGTCAACAAGCAGATTGGCATCAGGCGTGGAAGAATTCAAAAAATGACTATACATGACATGCACAAAAATTATTATTTGCTTGTTGTATCAGTGAGCACTTTGTATCTCATCTTGTTCTTGAAAATAATAATTTTTTGTAAAATCCATGACAAATACAATATTGTCACAGGGAAAATTGGCAAGGCATGTCCTGAATTGCTTATCCTGCCAGCTTGCCATGAAATTTTATTTTGGGATGGATTGAACCACATGACCTACAAGCTCCCTTGGCTGGGTGCTCTTTCATGACATTAGCCATCTCTTTTTATCAGATCCTTCAACATTGACATTTTCAAATCTCCTCCATTTTAGAGTAACATGGTTCTCTTCCCTCATTTCATTTGGACATACATTAATGTCTTCTTCTTCAGCTTCAAATTGCAATGCTTGCATGTGCCACAAATGCATTCAATCATGTGGTGCCACTCACGGTCTCCCTTTTGACAAACAATTGGATCCCACAGAGACCTTAGTCTACAAAACCTGCCCTCCCTTGCAACACATGATGAGGATCTAGGTGACCTATAGACTACGCATTCATTGGGGAGGCAATCCCCATGGAGCAATGCTTCAACACAACCAGATTTCAGGTCATTCATAGCTTGCCAAGTCAAGTCAAAGTTTATGTGGGGTTTGCAACAACAAACATTCCCATCTTTGAGTTTCCTGACATACCAGTGCTTACAATGCTCAAAGCTCCTCTGCCCAATTGAAATGTTTGGATTCTGATCCTCAAACTTGAGATACAACTCCGTCTACTAACCCAACATGTGGGAACAACAGAACAATGAGCCCCCTTTTTGCTACTACTAAAAGAATACAAAACGTAGTCTAATTAAAGTATATAATGAAGCAAAATAATTTTCAACCACACCGCTGGTTTAGGACAGTCACATTTTCAATCACTAGGTTGGTCTAGGACACATTTAGGATAGTCAACCACCGGGCTCGTTTAGGACACACTTAGGACAGTCATAATTTCAACCACCAAGATGGTTTAGGACACTGTCACAGTTTCAACCACCAGGATGGTTTAGCTTGATGGTCTCGACTTCACATATTAGACAATAATAAGTATATTGCTTTCCATTTCTAAATTTCACCATTAGAAGATAACAATTTTATTGCTTTTCATTTCTGAATTCCACAATTTAACAATGGTATATGACCCGAACAGCAAGAAATTAAATTTAACAAATTTAAGTACTAAGAAACATAATAATTTTAACCACTATGCTAGTCAATAACTAATGTATGTTCAACCACGCTGGTTCAGGACATTCACATAACTGGTGATTGAGCTGAAGTAGCCACGGTTGCATGATGTTCCAACCACCAGGCTGGTTTAGTAAAATAACAATATATTGTGAAATGTATTGCTGTTAGTTTCTGCTCAACCATGCCATCGGGCTGGGCAACAACTAATGTCTGTTCAAGCATGCTGGTTCAGGAGAATCACATAATTGGCAATTGAGCTGAACCAGCCTACAGATGGATGATGTTCCAACCAGCAGGCTGGTTAGGAGAATCACATTTAGAAAATAACAATATATTGCTTTTTATCACAACAATACAAAGCCATTAGGGGAGAATTGGGGTCTCCAAAGGGCCCCCAATTAGTGTTTCCTAATTTCAAGGGATTAGTGAGGTATTTGAGGTATACCAATGGGAGTGCTCCTTTTTGTGGGGCAATGCCATGTTGAGGTGGAGGGTGGGCAGACTTGCAAATAGCCCCTATTGGCTACTCCTCTTACACTGGGGACCACCACTCAAACCATTCCCCCCCCCCCTCAACCCATGCTTAACCCTTCTCCCATATGCACCTCCCCCAAACAAACCTACAAGTCATTCAAGAGGTGGTGGGCCCTTCTGGGCAAATTTCCCCCCCTCTCATCTTGTTACAGGCCTGCCCCCTCCTCTTCTCTGGTCCAGCTCCATTCTCCCTCCATTTTTCAAATGTGGGAACTCATTTGGCATCTTCTCTAGTACCCCCTCTTGCTCTGGTCCACTATGTTTCTCTCTCTCTGGCACCTCCTATAGTAGCTACTCATTCTCTCTCAATTCCTAGCTACAAAAACTCCTTCAGCAGCAGCTGCTCATCCCCCTCTGCTCTTTCTCCCTCCATTCCTAGCTATAGTACCTCCAATAGTGGCTGCTCATCCCCCTCTGCTCTTTCTCACTCCATTCCTAGCTACAACACCTCCTAGAGTAGCTGCTCATCCCCCTCTGCTCTTTCTCCCTCCATTCCTAGCTATAGCATCTCTTGGAGCTTCTCTCAACCTTCAGTTGCACCCTCTATACCTTCTCCCTCTCTCTCCCTCTATCGGAGCTACTCTCTCCCTCCAAGCTGCACTTTCTAGTCCACTATTGCTATTGTGACCTCTGTACAAGCATGGTGAGGAGACCATACATGTACTCTGTGTCCCACAAGAGCAAAAATGTAGTGGGTGAATGGGTGCCTTGCACCTACAGCTTGAATGATTGGATAGTCATGAGAGGATCTGCCAAGGGTCCACATAAGCTTCCCAAGAGCAAAAGAGGTGATCTTTTGCATGAATGGAAGGGCCGCATCATGAAGTTCAAGCTTGGGAAGAAAGGATGGCTTGCAAAGGTGCAACACATCTACATGGTGAAGGACATGCACCTTCCTCCATCAAGCAATCAATCGACAATACCATCACATTGTAAATCTGCATTTTGTGTAAGATTTTGAAGTGTAATGAGTCAGTTTGAAATTGTATTTTGAAATAGAACCAGTGTAATGAGTTAGTTTGAAATTGTATTTTGAAATAGCACTTATGCATAGCACATGTATTTCCTTCAGACTTTGAGGAATGGGAACCAGTCAAATGCTTCTTAGGTAAGTTTACTGCCATTCATGAGGATTTAGGAAGGCAAATGCATGCTGGAGAGAAGTCCTCTGCTTTGAAATAGAGAAATATCTATTGGTATAATGCCAAGTGCATTACTCCAAGGATGGCATCAGGCCATGGCCATCTTCAATGCATTGCAACACCACAACTTGAAGACATGGATTGCAGCATGGTGGACATAAGAACAGTGCAATCATACAAGGAAAGGATTGCACATTAGGGGAGAATTGGGGTCTCAAAAGGGCCTCCAATTAGTGTTTCCTAATTTCAAGGGATTAGAGAGTGATTTGAGGTTACCAATGAGAGTACTAGAAGGTGTGGGGCAATCGTATGTTGAGGTGGAGGGTGCGCAGGCCTGCAGAGAGACCCTATTGGTTGCTCCCCTTACACTAGGGACCACCCAAACCATCCCCCCCTCTTAACCCATGTTTGACCCTCCTACCAAGTGCACCTCCCCCACATGAGCCCAAAACTGCCTTCAATGGGATGGTAGGGCCCTTGTGGTGAATTTTTCTTCTCCCCTCCCTCTTTCTAGGACCTCTGCCCCCCACTGTTCTGGTCCAGCTTGCCAAATCACTCAGATTTGAACCAAATCCCACGCATTTTCCCTCTTCCCCCTCTTTCTTTGCTCCCTCCTGCTCTAGCCTGCTTGTTGTAGCTCCTCTCTCTCTCTCTCTCCCCTCTCCCTCTCTTGTGCCTCTGTTGGAGCTGCTCTGTCCCTCTTCTTCTCCCTCTCCTGTGCCTCTATTGCTATTGCTCTATCCCTCTCGTTCTCCCTCTCCTGTGCCTCTTTTGCTACTGCTCTGTCCCTCTCCTCCCTCTCCTATGCCTCTGTTGCTGCTACTCTATCCCTCTCCTTCTCCCTCTTTTGTGCCTCTGTTGGAGCTGCATTGCCTTCTATAGGAGTCCTATTCTTGTTGTTGCAACCTCTTAAGCATGGTGAGGAGAAAGGCTACAAGACCACGCAATGCTATGACCTCGTGTCTTCCACAACACCAGAAATGCATTGGATGAGTGGATCCCTTGCACCTATAGCTTAAATGAGTGGACCTTGAGGAGTGGGAACCAGTTGAATCATTCATAGGCAAGTTCACTGCAATTCGTGAGGATTTAGGTAAGCAAATGCATGCCAGGGGAAGTTGGCCTCCTTGCGAATGAAGAATGTGTATTGGTATAATGCAACATACATCACTCCAACGACATCATCAAGCTATGGTTGTTTGCAAACCATTGCACCACAACAACTTCAAGACATGGATTGCAGCAATGTGGACTCGAGGACATTGCAATCATACAAGGACAAGATTGTAAAGGATGTGGGCATGGCCATGAATTTTACATTTGGATCCAAATGGGCAAGGTTTTCTTGGTTTATGCCTCTGCACATTTTTGCTTCTTTATTTCAGAATATGCATATGCATAGAACAAAAACTATGTGGTCCTACAAGCGTGTAGATGAAAATGCTCTTGAAGATTTAGTTGGGATGAATTGGGGAACCAGGTCAGGTGACCAAAAGGGTGATGTGTTTCAATGTCACACATGTAAAGACAATGTGGTTATTAGATACCATTTGTCATGCCAAATCAACATTGTATTTAGCTTTTCAGTACAAGCGCTAGAAGAAAACAAATGGCCGGTGGCTTTCCCTAGACTCTAATGATGAAGACAATACAGGGGTAAGTTTTTCTATTGATGTTGAAGAGGGAGATGTCAAGAATGTGAATGTCACATCGCAATGGACTCTAAGGGATGTGCAAGAACACATATTGGTCATGGAGGACGACATGTCAGAGTCCTTCTACTTTACCTTAAATGGTGGTAAGATCAGCTGCCATGTGAAGAAGTGCATGCATAGTGCCAATTTCATTCCTCCTGCAACTTTGAAGATTGCTAACAATGTGTTTGACTAGTGCATCATTTAATTTTTTATTTGTCAAATCCTAGTTATTGCTTCAAAAGATGATGGACAATTAAATTAAAATGTTATTTCTTTTAATGTTTTCTCCTTTCAGTTCATGGTGGTGAATGTTTTTCAAAAAATTTGGGGATTTTATGATTAATTTTAATTTTTAGGGTTTTGATATATATTAAGGGGTAAGATCCCTTTTTACATCACATTCTCACTTTCACATTTAGAGAGCCATAGAAACTCATGAACTGCATTTGCAGATGTGAGGAAGAGCTATTTTTAGTGTTTGATAGGACTTTAGATGTCCTAGGCACATATATGCGAGCCAAGGATGACTTCTCAGATCTCATCCTTTACATGCAAAAGCTTCCACCTCCAACAGAGGTTAGGAGAAAGTGTCCACCTCCCAAATGGAACATCACATAGCACCTCATCCATCAACATTGCAAATGAGGAAGGGATAGAAGCCAATGACATTGTAGTGGTAAGTTCAAAAAATATTTTTTATTTTGATGTTCTTTCAGTATAATTTGTTTTGTCAGTCTTCTAATGTTTGTTGAATTGTTGCAGGATGCGTTCAAGCTTGATGAATTTTCATCTTGATGGGGTAATGTTTGCAGTACATTTCAACGAGATCATTCTTTGGCCCATTACCTTGGCAAAGTCGCAGAGCATATCGTGGTCTTTCACGGCAAATTTTCTCCTTGAGGTCCTTCGGAGCTACTGAAGTGCAAGGCATTATCACGCACTATCGGATACTCCAACATTACTCAGAATGCCGACAAATTAGTCATTTTGGTACACTGCCTGGCTACTATCAATGCCTTTGGATCAAACATTCATGGCAGGGCATTGACGGCAACGGCTATGTCTTTGGCAGTAGGAGAGGAGGATGTTAGTGTTGTTGTAGCTAGATTTATATCTAGGAATCCACTAGGGGATTCAAAGACCCCTATTCTTGATGTACTCGAACTAGCCAAGAAGAAAGATAGCCTATGAGGCCTTTTGTATATATAAACATATATTTAAATGGATATTTCAATGGATATATGACTACATGCCCTTATTTGTTTTAAGTTATCATTGCTTGTCATGAATTCCATTGTATTTTGTTGAAGTCAATGATATATTTTCTCCATCATTTTAATTGTGTTAATTTAATAAATTTCTAGCCAATTTAGTATCATTTTCACCAATTCTGGGTATCAAGAGTTCATTTCTGTCATATCCTGAAGGAATTTCACCATCGTGCAGAAGGAAAAAGTGTCTGGCACATTGCCAGGAACCCAAAAAGCGGTTTTGGGCTTTTGGGGGTCCTGGCGATGTGCCAGACACTTTTCCCTTCTGCGTGACGGTGAAATTCCTTTAGGATTTGACAGAATTCAAAACTTACCTTAAAATGATCATTTATTGCAAGCATTGAAATGGAAAATATACAACAATGTGATAGTCTAGAGAATGTTGATATATTTTATTTAAAAAAATCAACCCTTGGGCCTTAGATACAAGATAGTGCCTTCAAGGGCAGGGGGTGGTCTAAGTCCTAAGAGTGGGCTACAAGAGAATCTAGGCCTTCAAACTTGGGTCACTCTGTAGCCGCTTTGCTAGAGCCATGTCCTTGTCCATGACTATGACGTGCTTTGCATAGATGGCACACAAGTTGGCGTCCTCGAACAGATGCCATGGTCACTTGCTCTATAGCCTCCTAGAGTGCCCCCATAGCTCCTGTGCTGAAGTGCATGTCATCCTTGTATCCCTGTGCGATCTGCCATACCACATGTTGGAAGTGAGCACGTGGGATCAAGTTGTCGGTGGTCTTCTGCATATGCCTAATCTCCCTTAGGGCTCGTGCTCCTGCTTTTTCTCAGTACAGCTTCCTAACTCTTGGTGGGGGCCTTACAGGTACCCAAACACCTTCCCACAGCCTCCTGTCTGCCTTGAACTTCTTACGCTGCTCCTATTTGCATTGGTCCTCCTCTGAGTCCTCCTCTCGCTGACGTCTGGAGCTTTGGCCTTCTTTGGGATGGGGCTTCCTTGGAGTCTGCTTTACCCTCCTCATGGGCATAGGGGTCATCTCTGCCATGGGCTATATCTCTGAGAGAGGGAAGATGGTGCTCTTCCTGGTAGTTTGTTGACCCTCAGGAAGCGGGGAAGGCTAAGGGGAAGGTTGAGGGGAAGGCTGAGGCTGAGGCTGAGGCTGAGGCTAAGGGGAAGGCTGAGGGTCATGCTGAGGCTGAGGTTGAGGGGAAGGCTCATGCTCTTAGGGCTGCGGAGTGGGCTCACAGGACTTGGGAGGAGAAGAAGGCTCAGGAGACTAGGGAGTGGGCTCATGGGACTTGGGGGAGTTGGGGGAGGGCTCACGAGAGTTGGGGGAAGCGCCACTAGACAAAGATAGGTTCATGTGTGCGGATGCCATGGAGGTGGTGGAGCTAGAGGAGGAAGGGTGGAGGCAGCGTCCAGTGGGTCTAGTAGTGTTCTTCACTCTTGCCATTGAATAATGAGTTAGGATTTTTTTTTAAATTTTTATAAGGGCCCATCATGTTTTGACATCCCTTTTAATTACATTTAGGGTTTCATCGTGCCCCCTGCCCCCGCCCTAACCCCTCCAACCCCCCCCACCCTCGTTGCCCTCCCCCCCCTTGCCCTCCCCTACTTGCCCCACCCACACCCATCGCCCCCCCCATCCCCCCCTCCCCCCACCCTTGCTACCACTCTACCCCTCCCCTTGCCCCGCCCCACACCCCTCCTTGTCTCCCCCTTCCTTCACCATGTCCCCACTTTCCCCAATGTCATGTGAGTACAAAAATTGTGGTCAAAATAAGCAAGATATTAAAGAGTCAGTACATAAATTGTGGTCAAAATAAGCAATATATTTATTGCATATTTGTATACAATTACACCATAGCTTCTGTTGGTGGTTGGACCCATCTGCTCCCTTCTCTCACTCTAGCTTGCAACCAATGCGTGCGACTCCTTGACTCCCTATGGATGCTTTCCAAGCACTATGCCTTCTATTCTTTGATAAAATTTGAACTGCGTTTGCAAGTTCCAATGCCTTTTCCTTTTTAGACTTCAAAGTCCTTCCTAGTAAACATCTAAAAAACCAGTCGAACATCTCATGCAATGCATTGCTGCGAGTGACACCACCTCCATGCCTTCAATTCATGAAGTAGGTTGCCTTGTATCTATAGTGTGACTTCTCCATGCCTTGTGTATTCCAAATTGACAAAGGACCCCAATTTTGTACAAACCATGGTCTGTGTGCATAGAGAATATGCTACAAATAGGATGAGAATCAAATTAGCAACAAAAACTATTTATAAAGCAAGTGCTAAATATTACGATGGTGCCAAGATTACCATGTAATGTGTAATGTGCGACTCCCCCCATGCTTTCACCATTAATTGCATAAACTCTTTCATAGCCATCCTGAACCTTTCATAATACATCTTGATATGAAGGATTTGGGACTTGCAAGTCATATTCTTGGTATGCGCATCACGCATGATCGGAGTAGGAAACTCCTTTGGCTTTCACAAAAAGAGTATGTTACAAAAGTATTGCAGCGTTTCAATATGGAGGGGGGGAAGGCAGTGAGTACATTGCCTCCATATGTGAAACTAAGTCATACAGATAGTCCCAAATCAGATGAGGAAAGGGCCATGATGGCCAAGGCTCCTTATGCATCAACGGTTGGGAGTCTTATGTATGCTATGATAGCTACTAGACCAAACATTGCATTTGCAGTGGGAGTTGTTAGCCGGTATATGGCTAATCCAGGAAAGAGGCATTGGGAGGCACTTAAGTGCATCATGAGGTACAGGAAGGGTACCAAGGAGATGTGCATCTACTTTGGTAAAGGAGACATGCGTGTACTTGGGTACATAGATTCAGACTATGCAGGGCATGTGGATAGTAGGAGATCTACTTCTGGTTATGTGTTCACCTTTGCAGGTGGTGCAGTGTCGTGGATGTCTCGTGCACAGAAGTGCGTTGCTTTGTCTACCACAGAGGTTGCAGCCACAGAAGGTTGCAAGGAGGCTATATGGCTTGATCAGCTAGTGGGAGATTTGGGGATTCATACAGGTGTACCAACATTGCATAGTGATTCCATGAGTGCTATTCAGCTAGCACGGAATCCGGTCTTTCATGCAAAGACCAGACACATTGAGGTCAGGTACCATTTCATCAGGGAGGTACTTGAGGAAAAGCGCATAGAGATTGTCATACAGATGATAACCCTGCAGATATGCTGACGAAGAGTCTACCTAGTCAGCGGTTTGAGTATTGTCGTGTATTGATGGGCATTGGATAGCATGCTCACTGGTTGTTCCCCCTTAAAGTCACATTGTCCTTTAAATGGGAGGTTGTGGGGGTTAAAGGTCACTGTGCCTTTACCTCGGTTATGTACAATACTCAAACACATATATAAATGAATGAAAAAGAAGATTAGGGTGGTTCTGCACCCACCAAAACTTGTGTGGCTCTCTATTTCTCTCTCTCCCTCTTCCGTTCTTGCTTCCGTTGAGAGCACTCTCAGCTTCCAAAATCCACAGTCTTCGTTCGCAAGGAAAGAAGCATCTTGACCTTTGAGTAGAAGGATCCTTGTATCCTTTAGATCCTGCCAACCAAAAGAGCCCTCCTTTCCATACAATGCATGAGCTAGTTAGGTTTGTTGGAAATGGACATGCGGGGTTGCTTGGTTATCGGTTGAACAATGCTCAGTCAATGGCTATGCAAGCAAGCGAGATGCGCAGAGCCCAAGTAGAGATGCTAGCACATTTAGGAAATAGCACCATTGTTGCAATGCATAAGTCTATGCAGGATCTTCAAAGGGAGAGCCAGGATCTTTATGATAAAGCCAAAGCATT
Organism: Dipteris shenzhenensis; assembly: GCF_047967505.1. Lineage (NCBI taxonomy): Eukaryota > Viridiplantae > Streptophyta > Polypodiopsida > Gleicheniales > Dipteridaceae > Dipteris > Dipteris shenzhenensis. The sequence continues at coordinate 38,650,890 of NC_141614.1, forward strand.
GGACTTGGAGTGAAATGCATTGGACTTGGAGCGACATAAATTAGAAGAGTCACTCTGTAATTAAGTCCAAAAAAGGCTTAGAAAGATCTATATACAATCAAGTACGATGAGCCGTAGAGAAGGAATGAGAGAAGGTAGAAGAACGAGTGCAAAAGATGAAAGAAACACCTTTGGGATTGAAGGAGAGGAAAAGAAGGTACTTACATAACATGGATGCATTGGCACCCACTGGTGGTGCTAGAAAGAGGAGAGTTCGGGCTACAAGGTTGGTTATCAAATGTTCCAATGAGATTACACTCTTTTGTGCTACACTGTTTGTGACTAAGTTTTTATTGTGTTCTTCTTTGGGAACTTCATGGAAGATGTGATGGGAAGAACGGACGGGGATGATATTAACTATTCATATGCTCTAGGTAGTTTATTGAAGTCAAGCGATGTCATTGGGATACTAAGGGACCCAAGACACAAGTGCCTACATGTGCAAGTTGCTGAGGAGGTGATGAAGGAATTCAAGGATATTGTGGATGCAAAGGAGATGCTTGCAGCTTGTGATCTACTACTAGTGTAAGTCATGAATCTTACACATCTATTTTCAAAATTTTCAAGTCTACTATTTTGGTAAAGTATAAGAAGTCTACAGTGCCCCTACCCACACCTTGGTCTGTGAGACGTGCACAATGAGAAACAAACCAATGTGCAAGAGAAATGCTTGGAGGATACCATTGCGTAAGGGGCACAATGACTTGGAAGAGTAAAAAGAACTCTGGCTTGCAAACCTTTGAGATGAATGCTTTCAACAATGTCTACTTAGATGTTGAGAAACTACAACAAGCAATGGTCAAATTCTATGGCATGAGAGAAGATGGTAAGAGGAAATCCATTATAGCATTGCACTTTACTTACTGCATTTCCTATAACATATTTATCCTAATGATTTTTCTCTTTTGTTGTACAGATTGCAATGGAAAGCTCATATTTTTCATCAAAATGGATGAAGCTCAATTGGTGAAAGAACACAAGTTAGAGAGAGTCAGCATCTGCATTATGAATAAAGCCTTAGCCTTTGTTCAAGGGGATGAAGAAGTAGAGCAAGATTTCTCAGTGCAATCAGAGAAAGATATATGGTGGCTTGCAACATTTGAGACTCCAAAAGTGTGCCATGAGACATTGAAGTGGGTTCTAGATAGAACACGAATCCCATCGACCATCCGAAGAAAAGAGGAAGGGCAAACATTGACAGTCGATGGCCATGGAACCTTTCAAGTTGAATGGCATCTTGCTAGTGATTTGAAAACCCTCAAGTGCTTGCATGGTTGTGATACAGGGGCAAATGCAATGAACACATGCCTTTATTGCATGTGTTCGCAATGCAAGCAAAAGGCTAGCTTATAATGGGAGAATGGCATTCTATCTTGTAGCCAAATGCAAGCTCCGAATTGCGACAAGAAGGATTCAAAGTGGGATCCCATCTTGCCCATCCCACTTGAAAGAGTACACATATGTACTTTACATGCAGAACTACGCATATTTGATAAGTTGTTGTATTTGCATCTTGTTTATGCTTGGAATTTCATTCTGCAAGAAGTATCCACACGGTGCATTGCAAAAGCTGAGAAGTTGTCAGAGATGGGATTCCATGGAGGACATGTCAAACTTAAGAAGGATAAGAAAATGTCTGGGGCAACACAAAATCTTCCTGCAAAAGTGTCCATGGGTGGAGGGAAGGCAAGGAGATTCCTATCGAACCACAATCTCAACAAAGACAAATATACATTGTCTCAAAATAGTTTAGGTTGGGAATACTGAACAGCATTGTGTGAATGCACGACCAATAAGGCTTCTCATCCTCAAGTAGCAACTTTGAGAGCTAAAGTATGGACAAAGGTAGATGCATTGATAAAATTGCTTTGCCAGGTTCAAGGCCTCATGCAACTTTCCCTTTAATGGATCTAGCTCATAAGTATTCTTGCTAGCCAATAGCATATCATCCACATATAGTGCCATTATTATCAAGCTATCATCCTTAGCCCTTTTAGTGATCAATTTCACTCCTTCTAAAACCCTGGGACCGAATGAAAGCATCAAACTTCTGATACCATTCTCTAGGCGCTTGCTTAAGACCATAGAGACTCTTCTTCAGCTTGCAAACTAAATGCTCTTTGCCGTTTTCTTCAAAGCCTTCCGGCTACACCATGTAAATTTCCTCATGCAAATCCCCATGCAAGAAAATTGTCTTGACATCCATCTGCATAAGCTCCATATCCTCTAATGCCACTAGTCCAAGCATGCATCTAAGTGTGGTCATCTTCACAACTGGAGAGAATATCTCATCAAAGTCCACACCCTTCTCTTGCTTGAACCCTTTAGCGACTAAACGGGCCTTGTACCTAGGCACATCATCACCTGTGACCTTCATTTTGTAGACCGACTTACATGGCAATGTTTTCTTTCCATGTGGCAAAGAAACCAAGTCCCAAGTCTTATTCTTCATAAGTGAACTCATCTCTGATTGCATAGCATACTCCCACTTGCATTGATCCTCGTGCATCATAGCCTCTTTGTAGCAAGAAGGCTCCCCGCAATCAGTAAGCATCACATAGTCTACCCCTACAACAAACCTATCAGGCGGCCTAGACACTCTAGATGATCTTCTCAAGGGCATTTCAGCTTGCTGTCCCACTTGCATATCAGCCACATTTGGCTCATCATTTCCACCAATAGATGATCCATCATCTACCCTTGACTGTATACCTATGGGAGTACTTGGTGGTACCATTTCTTGCACATTTGGTGCATGGAAAGCTTGCTATCTATCAACATATGCAGGTGGATTCACATCCTGGAAAGTGATTCTCCTCATTTCCACATCCCTCATGGGTGCCTTATGCATCTTCTTCTCATTGAAGACTACATCATGGCTGTGTATGATCTTCTTTGCTTTTGGATCCCAGAGACGATAGCCCATCTCTCCACTTTCGCCATAACCCAGAAAGATGCATTTCCTAGACTTAGGATCTAGCTTCTTTCAAAGCTCTTTTGGCACATGTGCATATGCCTCACACCAAAATATATGCAAATGAGAGTAAGAGGGCTTCTTGCCACTCCATGCCTCTTTAGGAATACCACCATCTAAACTCTTACTAGGTGATCTATTGATCACATGCACTGCAGTCTTCATTGCCTCAGCCCAAAAACCACTAGAAGACTTGCATGGGAAAGCATGCATTGCAACCTTTCTTGAATGGTAGGGTTCATCTTTTCTGCAACTGGATTTTGCTCTGGAGTACGAGGGGATGTGAGCTCCCTCTTAATCCCACATGTATCACAGAAATGCTGAAAGTCATGAGAGAGATACTCTTCACCATTGTCAATCCGTAGGCATTTAAGCATTCTACTTGACTGATTCTCAACCAAGGCCAGCCATTTCTGAAATACCTGGAACACATCACTCTTCCGAGCTATAGCATAAGCCCACACTTTCCTAGTTGCATCATCAATGAATGTCACATAATATTCAGCCCCGCCTAATGATCGTGTAGGCATGGGACCACATACATCTGAATGCACCAAATCAAGCTTTTCAAACTCTTTCTTTCCTCTTCTTTTATGGGCTGATTTAGTCTGCTTCCCATAGAGACAGTGCTCACAAAATTCAAAATCATAGAAACTCAAATGCGGTACATAACCCAAATGGCATAAGAGTTTTATTCCATTTTGGCTCATGTGCCCCAACCTGCAATGCCACAAAGAAGTGCTTGGCTGCTCGGTTATTGCAACAACATGGTCAAATACCCTTGATACATGTAAGGGATACAAAGTCCCACACTTGGCACCCTTGGCCAAAAGCATAGAGCCCTTTTGAATTTTTCAACTCTGAAAGCCAAAAGTGGTGTGAAAACCAGCATCATCTAGCTGACCCACTGAAATAAGACTCTTGGTCAACTTAGGCACATGTCTCACATGTTTCAAAATAAATGCAGACCCATTTGCAAAAGAAAACTTTATGTCACCTACTCCCACTATGTCACATGCATAGTCATTTCCAAGATGCACACAACCTGTCTTTCCACTTTCATAAGTGGAGAACCATTCCCTATGGGGAGTAACATGGAATGAAGCACTAGAATCCAAAATCCAATCCTGGGAATATGCATCATCTAAAGTGGTAAGCAACTCTGGAGATAAACTAGACATGAAGAGGACGTCATTGTCACTATCATGTGTGACTGCATTGATCTCCTCGATCTTCACTTTTCCTTTGTCCTCCCTTGGACTCTCTTCCTTTTGATTTGCACCCCAATTTGCATTCTTTTTCTTATCCTTTTGCTCTCTTTTTAGCTTGTAGCAATCCTTTTTCATATGGCCCTTCTTGCCACAGTGGTAACACTCAATGTTCCATGCCCTGGATTTGCTACGAGACTTCCCTCTTTCTTGGGAGTTCCCCTTGAACTGTGATTTGCCCCTTTGGACATTTAAGGCTGCATCCTTCTTGTTGCCATCCATAGCATCTAATCTCCTCGGCCAACAAGCTACCCACAACATCATCAAATTTCAATACTCCACTAGGTGCAGAGTTACTGACAGCTGTACGGAAGGTATCCCATGAGGATGGCAATGAACATAAGAGAAATATTGCCTTAGTCTCCGCATCAAAATTCATCTTTTGAGCCTGAAGCTAGCTGAAAATAATATTGAATTCATTTAAGTGCGAAGCAATGGAGACCCCTTCCTTCATCTATAGCTCAAATAACCTCTTCATGAGGTAAACTTTATTAGAGGCAATTTCCTTCTCATAAGTGGCACATAGTTTCTTCCACAAATCTTCCGTAGTCTGCTCATTTACTATTGTGAAATAAACTGACTCTGCAAGATGAAGTCTAATAGTAGACTTTGCTAATGCATCCAACTCATTCCAATCATCCTCAGAAATATTTGCATGCTTAGGCTCTTCTCCCCACTCACATGTCACTTGATTGGCTACAACTGGCTCTACGTAAAGTTGAATGTGATGGAGAGACAATAAATGAGCATGAGCGAGAGTTATCATCTGGATGTATGATGCATGTAAGTTTCTTACCTCTTGATGTAATTAAGTAATTATTTGTGGAAATATACGCTATAAAATAGAGCATCTTCATTGTTTTAATGATGCTCTTTTATAGTACAAAAAGTATAGTGCATTACCATCATATGGACAACATTTTCACGTGGAACGCATCGATTCAAAGAGAGTCATGTATGATTGTGGAGTCATGGCTAACTTCACACAAGATAGCCGAGAAACTGCTTCGGATACCAATCTTCTCTCCTCACAGTTGGATTATTGTGGAACCATATGCGAAATCTATGAAGTTGATTTAAGACGATTTAGTATTTTCATTCTTGATGTTAAATGGTTGAGAAGTATTTACAACGGTCCCCATGCGACAGTGAGAAAAGATAGTAGCAGTTTCTTTGCAATAGACTCCACCAAACATTGGACCAATGAAAGTGATACTTTTGTTCTTCTCGAGCACTGTGAGAAGGTGAATACTAATGATTTAATTAATCAAAGCTTTCATTTTTAAAGATCCATTGATACATGTACTTAAGCATAATTTCATATATATAATTGATGACATTTGGCACCCATCTTCAATATAGGTGGTTTTTCATCCGGATCGTTTTGATCCAAGATGGTGGTATGTGATCCAAGTTGCACCACGAAATAAGCAAAGTTTTGAAGATAGAGCTGTGGATATGGAGATGCCACTACCAATGCCGGATCCAATTGATCCAGATGAATCTAGCGAAGAAGATGAAGATCACAATATGAGCCAAGAGGAAGATGCGCATAATGACATCGCACGGGAGGAAGATGGAGATCATGATATTGAGGAAGAAGACAACTATCATCAAGAATCACCACACTTTATTGAAGAAGATGATCAAGTACTTTTAGGTAAACGTACGATGATGATATAGGAGATCAACTCAGTATAGAGTTAGAGATAAACTTGTTTGGCACGTTAGACTTGGCTCAAGATGAAACCATTGATGTAAATGCTCTTCATTGATTTTTTTCATCTCAAACTTGGACATGAATATATGAGCTTCAAAGGCTTGATGTACATGCTCTCATACTTTTATTCTCTCAAAAGATCAAACATGTATGAAAATTTAAAAAAAATTTCCATTGGAGAAAACTAAGTTTAAGGTTGATATGAGAAAAAAAACTCTCTGTAAAATGTCACTATAAAAAAGTATCTCAGTGTCGCTATATAACGACACTTACAATTTACATAAAAGTCGCTATATAGCCACTTTAGCAATGGTTGCTATATAACGACATTTGACTAAAGTCGTTATATAGTGACCCTTGACGACGAGGCATGCTTCCAATACCGATAATTAGCACCCCGCGCACGCTAAACGTCGTTACTTAAACGTCCCAATAGGAGCCATGTGTAGTAGTGGTGGAGATGCGGGCTTGAAGGAGTAGCACGCAGGAAGAGGGAGTGCGAGGAGGAGGGATGGGAGAGGGAGGACCAGTAGTTGAAGAGGAGGAAAGGGGGGCAGACCAGCAGGTGTTGAGGGTGAGGAGGAGTAGGTGTGGAGAGGAAGGAGGGAGGATGGAGGAGCAAGAGGGAGGGAGGAGGAGGAGCAATAGTGGAGGAGGAGGGAGGGCGAGGGTAGGAGGATCAGGCATGGGGGAGGGAGGGAGGGGGAGGGCAGAAGGAGCAAGCGTGGAGGAGGGAGGTCGGGAGGGGGAGGAGGAGGAAGGGGGAGGAGGGAGTGAGGAGGGAAAGGGGAGGAGAGGGGAGGGGGAGGAGGGAGGGAGGGAGCGAGAGGAAGAGGGAGGGGGAGGAGGGAGTGAGGAGGGGGAGTGAGGGAGGGGGAGGGAGAAGGGGGAGGGAGGGAGGGAGGAGAGAGAAGGACGGAGGGAATTCAAAATTTGAAGTTTTGAATTTTGAATTTTTTGGTTCCCACCTAGGAGTAAGAGTTGTATAAGAGGTGTAAGAGGTGGGGTCACTTGTGGGCTTAACCCACCTAGGTGAGGGGAGGTTAGGACTTTTTGGGACCTACCTTGGCCCTTTCATTAGGACTAATCCATTTCTTAATCCATTCCATATGAGGCCCTTTTGAGACCCCAATTCTCCCCTAATTAAGGATGTGAGCATGGCCATGAAGTTTGCATATGGCTCTAAATTGGTAAGGTTGTTTTGGTTTACACCTCTGCACATTTTTGCTTCTTATTTTCAAAATATCCAGATGCACAGAACAAAAACCATGTGGTCATGCAAGTGCCTACATGAGAATGCCTTTGAGGAATTGCTTGGGGTGAATTGGGGAAGCAGGTCAGGTGAACAAAAGGGTGATCTATTTCAATGACATGTATGTAAGGACAATGTGGTTGTCAAGTACCACATCTCCTGCCAAATGTTATATTTTGCTTTCCAATATAGGTACTGGAAGAAAAAAGGTGGCAATTGGTTCCCCCTTGACTCTAATGATGATGATAATACAAGGGTAAGTTTATGTATTGGTTCTCATTCAGGAGATGTCAAGAATGTGACTATCATGTCACAGTGGACTCTCAGGGACATGTGGGAACACCTATTGGTCATGGAGGATGGCATGTCTGAGTCCTTTCACTTTATCTTAAAAGGTGAAAAGGTAGGAAAGTGTGCAGAGAAGCTCATGCATAGTGCCACTTTTATCCCTCCTGCAATATTGAATATTGTAAACCCTGCACTGGCCTCTGGACATGGCCCCATGGCCGCTTGTCCACTTTGAACTTCTTTCACCTCTCCTCCCCTGCAACTGCCTCTTTAGACTCCTCTTCTTCTGTTTGGAGGGTCCTTTGAGGTGGCTTGTCATGCCCAGGGGTCTTCCTTGTCCTTGGTCTCTTTTCCTTTTCATGAGGCTGTGAGACAGTAGTAGGCTACGGCTCTTGCTCAGCTCATACTAGAGGCTCCTCATATGTGATAATATCGAGCCACAGAGGGTTGATGGTGCTCTTCCGTGCGGTCTACTTGGTTGGAGGATTGGGGCTAAGGTTCATTATATCTGTGAGCCTGCCAAATACTTCCTCTTGTTGTGGCCCCTATAATCTCTCCATCTCCTCTCTTTGCCTTTCTTGCTCCCCTTATGACTAGACTATTTTGCCCCTCTCGGAAGACCTGTCTACTTCCATGGTTTGTTGTATGGAAGGGCTGAGAGGACCCCTAATTATGCTTGGATCCTTCATCATGCTGGGATTCCTCATGGTGCTGAGATCCCTGGGATCCCCCATGAGAGTCAGATGGTGGGGACTCACATTTCTTGGACTCCTAATGATGAGAACCGCCTTCAGATCCATAATGATCATTGTCCTCTTGGTCATTGGGGCTTGCAGTGTGTTCGGAGGGCATGGAGTTGTGAGGAGGAGAACGGGTAGCATCTAAACGGCGTCCAGTGGGTCTAGCAGTTTGTTTAAGTTGTGCCATAGAAATGAGGGATTTTAGGGTTTTGAAGTGCTTTATATAGTCTTTTTTAAAGCACTTTAGGGTTTTCATTTTAAATTAGGGTTTTTTGAGTGCACCCCCTCCCCCCCAATCTTTTGTCACCAGTTCGGTAATACTTAATCTTCACCACCCTCCCTCCCAACCTACTCACCCCTCCGCCCTGCCATGTTGCACATGCAATTCTGCAATTTCCAAATAAATTTGTGAATTTTGGAATCTATAATTGACTCAAAATAGTGAACTTTATTCATCAAACATTTTACATTTGGGGCTCTCTTAGGACCCAATGCCTCTCCTGTCCGACTCTATGTTGCAACCAAAGCGCAATCCCTTGGCTCCCTATTGAGGACTTCCAAGTAGCACATCTCCTTGTCTTCTTGACATGTTGAACTGCTTTTGCAAGACTTGAGACCTCTACCTTATCACGCTTGAGAGTCCTGGCCTCTAGACATCTATAAAACCAATTGAACATTTCGTGTAGTGCATTGCTTCACGCGATACCATCCCCATGACTTGTATTCTTGAAGTATGCTTCCTTTGCTCTGTAGTGTGATTTCTCCATTCCTTGAGTATTCCAAATGGACAGAGGGCCCATTGCTCCACAAACCATGGTGCATGTGCATAAAGAATATGCTGTAAAGAAAAACATTGTATTAGAAACATAAATTGACTAAAGTTTAAAGCACAAAATTTCAACCTAAGGAGGATTACCATGTAATGTGTAATATGTGGCTCCCCCCATGCTTCTACCATCAATGATATGAATTCTCCCAATGCTGTCCTGAATCTCTCATAATAAAGCTCATCTATTTGACCTTGTCTAAGCAACTTCATAAATGCATCAAGCTTTGTCCATAGTTTTGCTCTCAAAGTAGCAATTTGCAGATGTGAAGCTTGATTTGTAGTGCATTCACACAAAGATTTCCAGTACTCCTAACCTAGGGTGCTTTTTTCTTTATCAGCATTGTGGTTGGACAACAACCTCCCTGCCTTTCCTCCACCCATTGACACTTTAGCAGGAAGATTTTGTGTCTTTCCTAATTGTTAAGCTTCACATTGCCTCCATAAAGTCCCATTAGTGAGAGTAGTTCTTCAACTTTTGCAATGCATTGTGCAGATACTTGTTGTGGCCTTAAATCACCAAGCTAGATGCCAACTTGAAATGTTCCATGCCCATCCACTATTAATGTTTGCCTTGCCTCGTGTCTTTGAATAATCAACAGGATGCCGGTTCTCTCCAAAACCCACTTCAATGTCTCATGGCACTCCTTTGGTGTCTCAAAGGCTGCAAGCCACCATATGTCCTTCTCAAATTGGACTAAGAACCTGCTCAACTTCCTCATCCCCTTGAGCAAAATGCAAGGCGTCATTCATAATACAAATGCTTACCCTCTCTAGCTTGTGCTCTTTTACCAACTGAGCTTCATCCATTTTTATAATAAATACTAGCTTGCCATATGTACAATGAAAGAGAAATACAGTAAGGATATAGAAATGAGAAGAAATAAAGTTGAATGTGAAGAGGGAATTTCTCTTACCTTCTTCTCTCATGCCATAGAATTTGACCATGGCTCTCTGCAAATTCTTTACATCCCCGTAAACATTATTGAAAGCATTCATCTCAAATGTTTGGATGCCAGATTTCTTTTTACTCTTCCAAGTCATTATGCCACTTACACAAAGGTATCCTCCAATCTTTATTTTCTCTAGCACATTGGTTTGTTTCTTGACATGCAAGCCTTACAGACCATGGTGTTGGCAATGGCATTGTAGATCTCTTATATTTTTCCTCCATAGCAGACTTGAAAATTTTAAAAATAGAGTTGTAAGCTTCACGACTTACACCAGCAGCATCACAAGCTCCAAGCACCTTCTTTGCTTGCACGAGGCCCTTGATATCCTTCATTACCTCTCTAGCAACTTATTCATGTAGCCCTTTTTGTCTAGGGTTCCTCAACACTTCCATGACATCACTTGGCTTTATTAAACTTCTTAGAACATATGAAGGATCACTATCATCCATTTCCATTGTTCCCATCACATCTTCCATGAAATTCCTAAAGTAGAGTACAAATGAGTCTTAGTGGAAACAATGTAACACACAAATATTTTGGAGTAAGAAATTTCATTGAAAATTTTGGGAACTAACCTTGCAACCCATATTCTCCTCTTTTGGGCACCACTATTGGTTGACAATGCATCCATAGGTTGCAATTGTCTTTTCCTCTCCTTCAATCCCAAAGGTGTTCCCTTCAACTTTTGTACTCATTCTATCGACTTCTCTCGTTCCTTCTCCATAGCATGTTGAACTTTCCCATAGATAGACCTTTCCAAATCTTGTTTGCTTTCAATGAGCTTGTGGATTGATTCTTCCAATTCATGTCGCTCCAAGTCCAATGCATGTGCTTTGTCACTGAGTTCTTTGTTTTGCAATTAGAGATCCTGTATACTATTATGCATTGCCACAATAGTGATATTTCCCAAATGTGCAAGTTCCTGTACTTGGGCTCTCTGCACCTCGCTTGCTTGTATAGCCAATGTCTAAGAGTGGTTCAATCGATTGCAACAATCAAGCAATCTAGCATGTCCCTTGCCAACAAACCGAACAACATCATGCATTGTATGAAAAGGAGGACTCTTTTGGTTGGCAAGGTCTAAAGGATACAAGTTTCCATCCACCCAAAGGTCAAGATGCTTCTTCCCTTGCAATCGAAGATTGTGGAGCACACTTTGAGGAGTTCCAAGAAGGCCTGCAAATGGATCCTAACAAGGTCCAAGTAATCAGGGCATTGCCAAATCCTGAGACTGTCACTAGTGTTTGCAGAATTCTAGGAAAGAGCAAGTATTATCAACACTTTTGTGATGATTTCAGAGACATAGTGCATCCCATAAACTTGTTGACAAGAAAATAAGTTTCTTTCCAATGGGGTGTCAAGCAACAAGAGTCTTTTTAGCAACTTAAGGAGGCCATGAGTAAGGGCTCAATATTGAAGCCCCCTGATTGGTCTCAAGACTTTTATGTAAATCCAAGTGTATCTTTACATTCAGTTGGTGCTGTATTGCTACAAAAAGTGGAGGTAGGTAGAATGCAGCCCATCTATTATGCCAGTCGACAGCTTACAGAGGTGGAAACAAGGTATGAAGAAATGGAGCAGCAAGCCCTCTCTTTGGTGTTTTTAGTCAGAAAGTTTCGCTCCTATTTATTACCTCGACCATTTTTCTTCCTTACCTCTCAGTCTGTATTAGCATATCTAGTTTGCAAGCTGCCTAATCATGGGGGGAGATTTGCAAAATGGTTGTCAGAGCTTCAAGAGTTCTCTTTCTCTTTTATCACTGAAAATACCACTAGGTCCATTATGGCAGATTTGCTCACAGGACAGCAGGATCTAAGAGAAGAAAAGAAATATAAGGGGGATATTAATGATGAAAGGGAGACACCACCAACAACTTTTGTCTTGTATTTTGATGGGGCTTTTAGCCCTTCATGCCAATAAGGAGCCCAGGGGATAGTCTTGATGAATTCTAAAGGTCAAGAGGTGTGGGCAAGAGGACAAGAGCTTCCACGTATCACAACTAACAATGCAGCTGAGTATAATGCTTTGATTCTTGGTTTGAAGGTTGTCTTCAAAGTCAAGTTAAATAATTGGAAGTAAGAGGAGATTCTTATCTTAGTATAAAGCAAATGCGAGGGCATTACAAGACAAGAAGTCCTCATTTGAAGGAGCGTAATCAAAAGGCTATGGCACTATGTAGTCAGTTTGATTTTTGCAAGTTTGTTCATATAAATAGAAAAGAAAATCAAAGGGCAGATGAGTTAGCTACTCAAGCCATTGTAGTAGAAGACTGGGGGGTGGTTTCTTTGGTAGACATTGGATGGCTAGAACTACAAGATGTTTAACAATATGTGAAAGAATGCATGTTTCCTCGAGGGTAACTCCATAACAAAAGTAGAGATTGGTTACTTTTGGCCACGCCTCCATAAGGATGTATATGAATGTCACCAATGGAACCTATCAGCTTGAGGATGTTGATGGCATGGTGATACCCAGATGCACCAATGAGTATCACCTTAAATTCTTCTATGCTCGACCACCTTGAGGGCTAGTAGACCCTCTCTGTCACTAGAGAGAATCTACTGGGGGGGAAAGATGTGATGCCAAAATTTGATATTTTTTATTTGGCATTGGTATTGTTTTCTTCTATGTTTGATAAGAGTTTGAGTATCAAGTGATAGCCTAGTGGCTCTCACTTATTTCTGTTTTCTAAGATATTGTATGGGACTGAGAGGATGAGTGGAATGGATCATTGTAAATACCATAGGTATGAATTATAAATAACTTTGGTATGGGGTGAGAGTTATTTGTGTATGGGATATTATGGGTTTTTATAGAAAATAGAAAGAGTGAGTCATATAAAGAGGTGGGCTCATGTCCATGTGTTCCCAATAATATAAGAGAGGCCACATGCCAAGCATGTGGAAGGCACGTGGAGGAGTGTGGAGTCAAGAGGAATCCTTCTAGAATTCCCATGTGGAATAAGGAGGATGTGGACATATGGAAAAGCGAGGATCCCTATGGGCTCCATGTGGGGAGACTCTTAACTTTCTCAATATTTTAAGAGTCTTGAGCATCTTTTGATGGGACACATGGCAAGAGTAGCCAAAAAGTACATGGATGGTGACATACGGGCTTATGTGATTGATGGGGAAAAGAATCTATAGGCAGCAATTGTAAATGGGTGAAGGAGGGTGACAAAATCTCTATAAAAGGAGCCCTCCTCTCCCTTGTTCATCATCTCTTCCACCATTAGGCCTCATGTTGCTGTAGCTCTAGTCTCCTCAAGCCTCTTCCATGAGCCTTCTGGGTGCGTACATATTATGAGCGGAAACCCTTGAGCGGATTATCCGAGCAACACTCAATGGAGTTATACTTGAATGAATGTTTTTTTATGGAATATCTTTTTTTAAAAACCTCAATCGACAGCGCTCATATTAACTGCATGCATGTACCAAGGTACAAAGAGCCAAATACATATACCCTTGGTTTGAATGCTCTCATGATGCAGTTGTGTGTATTATATTTGCACATTCATTGTATTTTCTATAAGCCTCAACATGCCAACAAAATTAGGACTAGTGGCATTGTTCACTTTTAAGTAGATATGCTTATTAATACCTCCCCTCAAGCTTGTGAGATTGCCAACAATTCTTTGTTTTTAGTCTTTCGAAACTCAATAGAGGGACGGATATATATTTTAACAATCAAAGATGTAATCTATGAATTCACCTAAAAATTCAAACCTAAAAATACATTTCCAAAACAACTATGACATGTTCATATTATTAGGTCAAAGAACATTAAAATCACATGATTCAGAAGCCATAATCTATCAATCCATAAGAAGTTAAGGTTTGCATAAGAAGGTAATGGCTATCCATCCATAAGAAACCAGGTCTACATGAGATGATAATGAAAACATGAGAAATTAAGTTTTGCATCAATCCATAAAAAGCCAGGACATGCTCTCTAGACCTCATCAGCCAAGTCATCTATGTAGTCTAGACGTCCATGATGCCTCTCCACCAACTCATAATCGAATGTGCTATCTCCTGCCATTTGGGTAGCCACATCTTCTGCATAGCAAGGTAGAACACTAAGCTCAATTAGTCAGTATCTAACCATGCTTAAATTATACACATAGATCAAATAAATTACTCACTAATCAAGAGGTGCATCAAAGTCATAGTCTGTCTCCTCATCATCTATCATGAGGACTGCTTGATTCACACTTGAAGGCCCTGCCTCTGTGAAGTTGTCTCTAAGCATGCCTTCTAAGTATCCTGTGCAAATCTCTTTGTCATTGTCCACTGCCATGCATGGACGTCCTGAGTGAATTGCTGCTTTCATCCCAGGTGTTGTACCTGCACCAAGCTCAAGCACAGAGCCTCCAATCGGACACAACAACTCCATGAACATCAACATCATGGAGCTACTCTTCTCCAACCCACCACGCCACTGTCCACCCTTTCCCTCTTTTATGCACCGTACACTTGAAGGCAAGTAATGAGTGATGAAATAATTGTCCATGCACACCTTAAGGGATTGGGAAACTTTATTTGCCCTATCAAGATAGTGATGTGCCTTCTTGCCAATCCTAGAGAACAATAGGATTTGAAAGGCAGTAATCTACATGAAACATAGATTGAAAAAGTTAATGGAGAATACTAAAATACGAACAAACAAGAACATGACAATCATGTAAATAGCCAAATGACATACCTTGACACCAAAGCCAACATTATCCGCAACATCAATGCAATCTCCCGTCTCCACGATCCATCTACATGTACTAACTATAAGATACCAATAGCTGAATGCAATTCACATAAACAGACATTATCAACTGTGATATATTGCTCACCTAGAAGAAACCTCTAGTCTCATTTGTCTTGCCAAACGCTCAACGAATGAAGTGGATACAGGTGAACACATCACCAATGTCCATCCATAATCATCCATCACAGATGAAGCAATAGCAAGTGAGCATGAGATATGCTCCTCATTTAGAATGTTCCATCCAGGGATTCCACCCTTGATTCCACTCACTATAGATCCTGTAGGAAGGTCAATCAAGCAAAAATCCACACTCCATGCAGCATTTTTTCCATTGCGTGACTTCTTCATGCCACCAAGTTCATGGTAAAAATTTCTTATGATTTGAAAAGCCCCATCGTACTTGTATTGCTTAACTTCTTTTCCAAGTGATACATAATCATACTCCCAAACTTTGTAGTTTTCTTGTGAGATATGAGTTGCAAATGATGAGAAAGTGGACAAAGGAACATAAACCATATCCGTATTACACACTTTCTTACTAAGAAGAGACTCCTCCTTTCGTGGATCATCGTCTACAATAACAAAGAACCCTAAATTAAATTTGTAGGAAGCTTCTAATCACTTTGAAACATGAAAGAAAGAGTTATAAGAAAATAGACCTGTGTTAGAAGTGCCCGTTGGTTTAGGTCTTCCACCACGTTTGTTATTTGGAGTCACATGACTTGCCTTTTGCTTTTCTACTATTGCTTTTTGCTCCTCTTCAAGCCTCTTCTTTTGTGCCTCATCCATGTTGCCCGACGAACTCGAGTTTGACTTGCACTCACCTTTTAAATGGCGATCATAAGTTTCCTTCTATTCCTCGATACATGTTCCAGCCTTCATCTCGATCCACCAAGGGCAGTGCTTCCTTTCCCACTCCGTAAGCAATATATGACAATCCTTATGCTTATTCTCTCTAAAAATATGAGAGGTGTACATGCAATAAGTAGCAGGTGCAAGCATAGTCCAAGCCTTGCAAATGGATGGTACCACCTTAAGACTCTTATTTGCAGCCAGATAATGGAGATACCTAAATGATTTTTAGGATAATATAAGAGAATGCAAGGTATTACAAAGATATCTTTCCATTGAAAACGAAAGCCAAAACGCACCTGTAAACCAATCGTCTGCTGGCATTTGTAAGATCAACTTGCTTGGATGGAACAACAGCAACTGTCATCAATGAAGCTAAAGGCTCAAACAAAAAAGGCCTGTGTCTCACTATAATGCCATCAAAGTATTCCAGAATAGAAGGACTGTCTGGAAGTGTAGCTGCACCCTCAATGCTTGATGATTTCATCACTTGGTCAAGCAATCGCCCAGCATCTGCCAACACATGGTCCATCCATACTTCTTTTGCAAGCCAAGGTATGAAACCATGGTCAGTCATAGGCATCCCATAACTCTCCTTTAGATTGTCATCTGCACCAAGAAGAGAAAGAATAGATAGTTGCTTTGCCTTGGAACAGGTTGCAATTGATACTTGGTAAAGCTTCTCCAAAGTGATCTTCATTGATGTATCCTCAAATGGTAAATTCCAAAGGATATTAAACCACTCCTTGCCATGGGAAGGATTGACTATTGAAAGCATCTGCCAAATAGTAAAGTTTTAGAAGAGACTTTGATACACACAACAAACCATATATTAAGGTTTTCAAAGTACAAACTAAAAATTTGCAAGTTGTAACTATAGATTTATAATTTTCAAATCATATATTGTGGTTTATGAGTTGTAAAATTAGAATTTGAAAACTATAAATTCAAATTTGCAAACTATAAATTCAAATATCTGAGATATAAAACGTAGAATTTTGTGGACTACAAATTCAAATTTGTGATCTATAAATACAAAATTTGGTAAATTGAAAACTTACCCGTGTAATTTTTCTTCGATATGTTGCTCCCACAGTCTTATTAATCTCATGAATCTTGGACTCTCTCTCATCCTTTGGCATGGAAGAATGCAATTTCTTGCATTGAGCCTCAAAATCTGATTTCCATTTCCCCTTTCAACATAAACAGATAATCTCATCATAATGTTATTGGAACACAAAGCAAAATATATAAACTAAAGAACTAATACTTACAGCAAATACCATCCTCCCAAGAATAGTTTGGGTGAGGGGATACCACACCCTTCGTCCACTTCCAACCTCTTTCTGTCTTGCCAACTCAATAGCTTTTTTCTCCTCCTCACTAAAATCCTGAGTAAAATATTGAGCATCACAGGATACGAGTGTGCTTGTGTGGTACAAATAATCCTTGAGATTAGTAACAACAATTGCATCTTCATTAAGCCTGCAACCATTGACTTAAATGGATCAAAATTGGTTTCATTTACAAGCACTTACCATCTCAAGGATTATTCAAATAATCCAACCCTCTTGCGCAATATAGTAAACTTAAACAACAAAGCTTACAAATTAAATCTTTGTAGAGCAGCAACAAGCTTAAGCTCATCCTTTGCTTCCGGTTCAATAATTTGAGCTTGCACTCTAATGTGTCTAGACTTGATATTTGTGTAAAGCTCTTCTATGCTTTCCATCCAAGATGCCGTACGATGATTTCCTTCCCACACGAAGAACATTTTGTTTGATAGAAAGCTCCATGGTGTGCCAATTATCTCTGATTCAAACTCATCATTAACTAAGCTCCAATTCTTGTCCCAACGTTCTCTTGTGACATATCAACATCCTTGGAAGACCCATCAGGCATTTTGATAGATAGAATAAAAGATCCTTTGGTCGGAATGTATCCCTCTGTTTCAAATGCTCTTTTCAAAATGGTCAAATCATTCCTAATTTGACGCACAACTGGGTTTATGAGACAACGACACAAGGGAATTCGAGGAGGTGGAATTTCTTTAGTTACTGTAAGTGTTAAGGGCAAAAGCAGCAACAGCAAAGAGGAACTAGGGGGGGAGTCCTTAGATTATTATCATTAATACGTTGTATCTAGTTTATAGTGAGATATGAAAAGACGGAAGTTTTAGGACCAGGCGGAGAACTGACGAGGCACGGCAACCGTCACGGCAACCGTGAAGGAGTTATGTGTGCCGGTTAGATAAAAGAGAAGAGAGCGATCATTCAGGGGGCTCATTGATGAGGATCGGAGCAAGGATCAGTGTGATCAGAAGAGGAACATTGTTATGTATCAGAGAGTACGGTGTTGTACTGCTCGGAGAAGTGTAATACAGATATTCTATTGCATCTATCTTATTGTTTTATCATGAATGATTCTGTCGATCACTGTTCTACTCTATGAATTTTCATACGCAGTTCTGAAGTTCGATTACGCATGTAAATCTGTCGCAGTAGTGCGTTTCGAGTTAGTCTTCAGAGTAGAGAGGGCTAACACTTTGGCGACCACGGAAGATTTCCATGTTCGTCGCGGTGGATACCCCGGAGAGGTTGGATGCTCCCCATCTGTAATACTGTGATTCCTCGGTGCGTGGACTAGCGCATGAATGACGCTGGGAGTGAGCCAGGGGGAACATCGCGCTCTCCGGCACGGCCTCGGGAGCCTGCAACTCCAGTATCGGCACGTACAACCCGCGAGGAACGGCATGATAGATATGTGGCTCAACGTGATCTTCTCTTCGGCTTCTTCACGGATAGTGAGAGTAGTAGCCGCTCTGACACACCTCCGCTGATCCCAGGAGAGGAAGGTCCAGTCGTTTCCGGTGTTCAGGAGGAAGCAAATCCTCCGGACGCAGTAGCCCGTTCGATTTAACAAGTACTCCTCCGGAAGACGAAGCGTCACCGTTGCGGAATTCCCCACCACCGAGTCCCAGGAGACGGAGGGGTGGTGTGCCTGCAGGAAGCGGAGCCCCAGGTCCGTCACCAGCTCCCGGTAGGGGAGGTGGAGGCGGTGGAGGCGGAGGCGGGGGTGGAGTTCCGGCGGTAAGTAGCGCGGCTATTCCACCACTGGTACCCAGGATGACGGTGAAGTACCCCAAGTTTTCGGGTAGGGATAAGGAGGATGCGAATGCACATATACTGTCATTTGAGATGGCATGGATGGTGAATACGGCTCCACCAGTGCAGGCGACAGATCTTATGAAGATGGCGACTTTCATCCCGACACTGCAGAAGCAGGCGGCAGTATGGATCGCGCAATATGGAGCTACCCATTTCGCCACGTTTGATCTACTGCGGGATGCTTTTTTGCTCCGGTTTCGGGAGGACAAGACCCGTGTTCATGTCCTGGCCAAACTGGGGAAACTGGAACAGAAGAACCAAGAAGTGGAGGCGTATGCGGCCAGGTTTCGGTCGTTGATCCGCCGCCTCGATGCAGCAACTACCCCGGCAGTCCCCATCCAAAATGCTTACTTCATGGAGGGGCTGAATAAAGGATTGAAAAGGTCCCTGGCATCGTTGGATCTGGAAGCTCTTTCATTGGAAGAAGTCGTCCAAGCAGCGGTGAGGGCGGAACAAGTTCTGTTTACTTCCAAGGGAAGGAAAGGAAAAGTGAAGTATGAGGAGGCTGAGGGAGACTCCGATACCGATAATGAGGAGGAGTCGGATCAGTCGGATGAGGAGGAGGACAAACGTTCCATGAGGCGGAAGGCTGGAAAAACGGCAGGGAAGTCATTTCCGGAAGGATCTGCTGCCGGAGCCAAAAGCCGGGATAGTGGAATAGGGTCCTCTTCAAAAGTTCGCAAGGATACTTGGTGTAATCGGTGCCGGAATGCAGGACACTTAGCAGAGGAATGCGGTTTGAATGAGCGGTGGTGTGCGATTTGCCAAACAGCGACGCATACCACGGAGATCTGCCGCTATAACGCACGAATAGCCCCGACACCAGCGGTGGCGGCGGTAGTTGCGGCACCAGCCGCAGCACCAGCCGCGGTACCAGCCGCACCGGCGAGAAGACCTTGGCGGCCGAGAACGGCTGGAACAGGTGCAGATGAACCAACAGGGGAACGGACGTTCCTATGTTTTTATTGCAATCAACCCGGACATCGAAAGGTAGATTGCGAATTATTCAAGCGCCACAAGGCGGAAAAGGAAGCAATCCGGGGATCCGGAGAAGGCAAGTCCACACCAGCAGTGAATGCGGTTCTGATTATCGAATGCGATGATGCCAGTCAGCAACAGGATAGCAAGGAGCCTAGTCCGACGTCCGAAGAAGTACCGGAAGTACCGGCGGGTGTCCCTGTTGAAGGCAAAGTGGGAGGAAGTGCGAGCGGAGATGTGCTCGTGGTCACACGATCCCAGGAAAAGGTGCGGGAATACAAGGCCCCGCAAGAGAAGGGGAGACCTACGGCGTTCGACTGGCAGGCACAACAAAAGGTGCGGTCGACGGTCGGTGAATGGGTCCAGAAAACCCCAACGGTGTTACCTAGGCCGAGCGCGGACAAGGCAGTCTCGGTGACGGAGAATGGTGCGAAGGTGGCAAGGCGCCTGCAAGGAGAGCAGCCAGAAGCGACTTGTCTACCTACCAGTCAGAAGGACAGCCTGATGACCGGCGAGGAGGGTGTTGAACCATATGATTTATGGCAGGATTTGCGGAAACAGCAAATACACATGACAATGGAGCAATTGTTAGCATTGGTACCCAATTTCCGGAGTTCTCTCATCAAACAATTGACGGAACCAGTCAGGGCGATGGAGTCGGAGATGGAAGCGGTAACAATGGAAGTGTCGTCAGACGGATCTGCAAAGCCTGAAGCAGAAGTACAGCCTCCTGTTTTTGACGAAGCGGTCCCGGTAATTTCCGTAACACTGGAGAACAGCCGTGTGGGAGGGGTGTTGTTGGACGGAGGGTCTGGGGTCAACATCCTGTCCGAACAAATGCTGGTGCCATTGGGTATCACAAAATGGGAATCAGCACCCTTCGCCGTTCGGATGGCAGACCAACGGAGAGTGCAGCCGTTAGGATTGCTCCGTGGATTGAAAATGGAGGTTTGCGGCGTGAAGTTCGAAATCGCTGCGGTGATTCTCCGGATGGAGGATATTAGCGGGTCATACCCGTTATTGCTCGGAAGACCGTGGTTGCGGCAGGCCCGTGTGAAACAAGACTGGCAATCAGACCGCATCACCATTCGGAAAGGAAAAAAGAAGCTGAAGCTCTCGGTACATACCAAACAAGGGCTGAGGACACCATTCCGACCGACGATGGCGGAAGGTATCCATATGATGGACGGAATGGGGGTCGAAGAGGAGGATGACTACTTCAGTAGGAATACGGAGCTGGTAAGCTTGTTCGAGGTCGATGTGGTTGCCGTTTTAAAGCAATATCAGCATCAGATTCCCTCGGCTACGCAGGAGTCATCCAGTTCCACGAAAGAACCAGTCGAAGGGAGTCTACCGGAAGGCACAGGAGACATGCCGGATGAAGCGGGAGTGGCGGAGGCGGAAAGAGTTTTCGAGCAGGAACTCCGTCGCTCGCGGAGGGTCAAAGAAGACGAGCTGCTGGATCTTAACCTCGGGACGGAGGAGGAGCCAAAGAACGTCCGTGTCAGTGCGAAGCTCGATAAAGGATTTCGGGGAAAATTGGAGACATTGCTGAAATCCTTCAAAGACGTGTTCGCCTAGGACTACAGAGATTTGCTCGGCATCGATCCCAAATTCTATCAGCACAGGATCAATCTGCAGAAGGATGCGATACCGGTTCGGCAACAACGGTATAGAATGAACCCGAACTATGCCCAGAGGGTGAAGGAGGAGCTGGACAGGTTGCTAAAGGTCGGGTTTATCTATCCGGTTGACCGTGCAACGTGGCTTTCGCCAATAGTGATTGTTCCGAAAAAGAATTTGAAGTTGCGGGTCTGTGTTGACTACAGAAAGCTTAACGCGGCGACAATCACGGATCCGTTTCCCTTGCCGTTTAATGATACTATGCTGGATACAGTGGCAGGTCACGAGATGTATTCTTTTCTGGATGGCTTCAGTGGGTATAACCAGGTGCAGATGGCACCAGAAGATCGAGAGAAAACAGCCTTCATCACGGAGTGGGGAGCATTTGTTTTCCTGGTGATGGCATTTGGGCTAAAGCGGCTCCGGCAGTACAAGTACCGGCGCCAGCGGCTCCAGCAGTTCCAGCGGCAGCAGCGGCGGTGGCGGACGATGACGGTGGCGACATCGAGGATGAACCGTAGCGGAGAACCGGTGGGTTCGGATGCGGATCCGGAATCCGATTCACCGGGAGTGCCAAGTGTTAAGGGCAAAAGCAGCAACAGCAAAGAGGAACTAGGGGGGGAGTCCTTAGATTATTATCATTAATACGTTGTATCTAGTTTATAGTGAGATATGAAAAGACGGAAGTTCTAGGACCAGGCGGAGAACTGACGAGGCACGGCAACCGTCACGGCAACCGTGAAGGAGTTATGTGTGCCGGTTAGATAAAAGAGAAGAGAGCGATCATTCAGGGGGCTCATTGATGAGGATCGGAGCAAGGATCAGTGTGATCAGAAGAGGAACATTGTTATGTATCAGAGAGTACGGTGTTGTACTGCTCGGAGAAGTGTAATACAGATATTCTATTGCATCTATCTTATTGTTTTATCATGAATGATTCTGTCGATCACTGTTCTACTCTATGAATTTTCATACGCAGTTCTGAAGTTCGATTACGCATGTAAATCTGTCGCAGTAGTGCGTTTCGAGTTAGTCTTTAGAGTAGAGAGGGCTAACAGTAAGAAGCTCCAAAATATCTGCACCTGAAGGTCTCTCAACACACTCTGGAATGATATCCTCCACATCATCTTTAACTCCTACTTTGTTGGATGGATCATCTATAGTTTCATCCTTGTTGTCCCCAGGATCCTCAATATCATTTTCAATGTCAACTTGCTCAAGCTCCTTCAGTTCATTCTTGACCTCTGACTCTTGCTTCTTCCTTTTACCACCTTTTCTTGTGATAGGACTAGACACATCACGTTTCTTTCTCTACACGTTCGAAGAACTCAATTACAAGATTTGCAAAAATGCAAAGGTGAAATGCAACTAGAAAAAGAAAAAGAAACCAAACTTACTGGAGGCATTTGTTGCACAACTTTCAATAAGCTCACCTACACAAGAAGAAAAACAAATAAATGACATAGTGAAACCATCTTTGAAATGATTAAATGAAAAATGACAGAGTGTAACCATCTTTCAAATGATTAAATAAAAATGCCATTCATAGTTTTGCCAAAGGAAACTTCTTTTAAATGATTGAAAAAAATGGAGTTCCTCAATACATTATTCTGATAACAAAATGCAAGTTAAGAATAAACATTTCGTGTTATGAGTGAGGCTCCCTTCAACTATAACTAGCACTGTGTGAAGAAGACAAGATCATACTTTCGCTGGCGAAACCATAGCCGAGAATGATCGAGAAGTATTTGAATAACGTGGGGAGCATAAATTACCAAGTACTCCATCTACAACATTCGACATTCTCTCCAAAGTATTTGAACCTTATCAAGGTTTTGCCTCCTAACACCCCCTTCAAACCAAAGATAGGGATAATAGCAACATACTGTCCAAATGACTCTACCCCAAACAAACCAATGAATGCTCACAACAAATAGCTTCATAAAACAAAGTCTAAGTATAGGTTCAAAACGGGTCTTGTATTGTATCACAGTCGCAAAACAAATCCCTAGATCACTCGTTGGTCCGTCAGCAATCCGTTATGCATAGTGACCCCCCCAAGTTCAATGGAAGATGCACACATGATAGTTATTGAACGGTGTTATTGACAAAGGGATTTAGATGTACATCATTGGTCTTATTTCATTTTCAAAGAAATTTCAAACTTTGTGTTAAAGATGCTACACTTTCTATTGTATAGTTAGTGGTCATGTACATGGTGATAATATATGCTAAGAGAACAACCATTTTGGCAAATACACTAGAAGGACAAGTTTAGTAGAGCTATGTTCTCTGAAGTTGAACACTTCATCTACAATTTTTATTTTGTTGACACAAAAAGAACACAAGTGATGCATTTGTTGGCAACTCAATAATTATTACACAGTGAATTTCCCATCAATATATTTAAAGTTCCATGGCTTGGTAATAGCCCTTTAAGGTACTAGCTTTTATATGAATTTCAGTCACCTATTGCTTGGTTCTCTTACAACCCTACACAAAGTGTGCTTAGAGAAAACCCCAACAAAACTTGAGCTATTTTTTGCAAACATAGACATTGTATCCACAATTTTGATTTCATTGACATAGATACAATGTAGGTGATGTGTGATGCAAGGTGTAGACTATGTCTTTTAAGTATGTAGGTGATGCATGATGCAGGTTGTAGACTACATTTTTTAAGTATTAGAGTCTAAAACTTCACTAATTTGAAAAATAATATAAAAACTACATTAAACTCTTGTTTTCTCTTTTTTTTTTAATAGATGATTTTTAAAAACAAAAAATATATGTTTTGACATTTACATAAAAACTTCCCTAATTTGAAAAATAATATAAAAACTACTTTAATCTCTTGTTTTTTTAAAAAAAAATAGATGATTTTAAAAAACAAAATATATATGTTTTGACATTCAGTTTTTTAAGAACAAAATTTAAACTTTTTTATATTTAAATAAAAACTTCACTAATTTGAAAAATAACAAAAACTACTTTAATCTGTTTTTTTTCAATAGATGATTTTAAAAAACAAAATATATACGTTTTGACATTTAAATAAAAACTTCAGTAATTAAAAAAATAATATTAAAAATATTTGAAATGCAACTTAAATTTTTAAATATTTTATGATTAAATTACATTTCCCTCTAAACTAAAATTTGAATTAATTTTCCAAAAAAAAATGCTAGACTTTAAAAAAAAAAAACTTACCTGGAATCTCCCACTCCATCCATCTCCGCCCGTCGATCTCCGTCGCTCCAGCAATTTCATCGATTTTGATCGAGGAGGAGCTCAATCAAGGTTTCAACAATTAGAGACTCGATCGAGGTCCTTCTCCTTATATGGAAAATTTTAGGGTTTCACAATACCACAATCGTTATATTTTACATGAACATACATTGCCATGCATATGTGGCTATCCACCTGCAATACCACGATCGTGGTATTTGTGCCACATATAATCCTTAATGTTTCTCCACATGTCAAGTCAGGCCACTGGCCATGTAGGACACCAAAAGCCACGATCGTGGTATTTGCCATGCCACCATGTCAGTACTTCCACATACCTCGATCGAGGTATTTGGACATGCCATGATACCACGATCGTGATACGTCAACTGCCAGCACACTATGCTAAATACCATGTTGGATGCCACATACCTCGATCGTGGTATTTGCCACGCCTCCATGTCATCAATCATGCATACCATGATTGAGGTATGTGGACTTGTCATGATACCTCGATCGAGGTATTGTGGTGGTGCCACGACACCATGATCATGGTACGTGGAGCTGTGTTGGCAAGACCTCGATCAAGGTATAGGCTCGCTTTGGTTGTCCACGTGTGCCAATTTCATTGGACACAATACCTTGATCGAGGTATTAAACACCGAAGCAAAACCTTTGTATTTTCACGTGGGGGGTGTCACACTCCCTTGTGGGGATACCCTTAACTTGTTACCTCTCGGATCTATTAAAAAACAAAGACCTAGCAAGGAGTGAGCCCCCACTCTAGTTGGAAGTGAAGGTTCTAGCAATACTCATCCTCGTATTCTAGACTTTTTGACATTGATTAAGAAATCAAGGATGGGAATCCATATCATTGATATTTTTGTTTGGATGTAATAAGCAGCTCGATCGAAATCCTTATCACCTAAGTTTTTCGTTTGGATCTACAATGGTTGTAAATATTACTACACAATGCAAATAAAGTATGCGCAGCCATTTTGAATTTACTATCTCGATTGCTAATCGATTTCTGTGTTAATGGAGGGAAATGTGTAGCACAAAATTCTCCGTATTGATTTTATTTTTTGAGTGTTGCATGTTAATTCATTGAGCACTGACTGGTTCAAGTCTAATTGATAAAGTAACGTGTTAACGATGTTATTGCCTTTGAATTACCTTAGGTTAATTTACGATCGGGTAATCATGATGATAAATCGATTAATTGACTATGTTAAAGGAGCGTTTAATATCAACATGAGGTGTAGTCAACTTTGGATAGTGGGGTGGTAGTGATCCTAGGATAGGTAGTGATTAATTAGTGATTTAGGGTATGTTTAGGGGTTTTAAAGTTTAATTAAATATATGACATGGGTTTGAAATTCAAATACCCCATTTACTCCACCTTCCCTCCCCTTCCCTATTGGATGGGTCTCTCTTTCCCTTCTCTCTCAAACGTCATTTCCTCCCCTTCATGTCACTTTGTTCAAACCTCTCCTCTTCTTCCTCTTTGGTAATGCATTCATACTCCACTCTAGCAAGGATTAAATTGGTTTTGGTATTTAAAACTATCATAGAAGACAATTTACCCTTTTCTATTAATAAAAGCTCATAGGAATACCATCGGCCCTTTTTTTGTTTTATTACAACAGATTGATGGCCATAAAGAATTCCAAAGGTTGCACGCCATGAAGACCTTTTACATTTTGAAGAATCCTCTGAATCAGCGGATTCATTCCTACAGAAAGAACAACTGAGAGATTTGACGTGAGGTCTTTCTTCCGAGGCAAAGCGGACATCATATTTTTTGTCAAGTGGACTCGAACTATCATGCGTATATTCTGCTGGTAGCGCCACCAAATTCTCCATATGCCCTGTCTAGAGCACCACGAAATTCTTGAAAGGTCAGTTTTTGTATGAGTCCCGAGGTGAACGACCCGCGTGGGTGCGTGAGAGTTTCGGGTTAAAGAACGGATTGCTTTCTCATGAATCTCAACGCCACTAACGTTTGTCAGTGGAAGTACGTCTCGCGGCATGCCAAGGGCCTAGAGTCATTGGTTGCATTAAAATACGAAGAACGATCTATGTCTAGGGTACATTCTGAGAACCGGCCGCTGACAACCAAGCACGTGCTTGCAACTAGCAAAAGATGATGGACTGAGGTAGACAAAAGAGAGAATTCTGGGGTAAAAGATTGTTGTCGACGGGGAAGAAATTCCCACTACATGACGTGATATTTGGTGTGATTACACGAGGAGAGAAGTGGTTTGGTTTAGAAGGAGAGCGACTAATGATCGACAGACTTGCTTGCTGGATGGATAGTGGGGTCTTGGAGCAATCTTTGGAAAAAAGCTTTAAGCAATGATGGTTGAACGACTTGAGACCATTTACATTATTATGGGAACGCACAATAACAACGAGGTGGCTGCGCTGCAGCCTCGCGCCCTTTTCTTTGAGGATTCATACTAGAATATAGGCATTTTAGATAAAGAACTTACAACTTGTATATGCTCAAAAACCAACCAGTCAATGGACCTGTAAATCGTGGCGAGGTCCATTATGGTAGTCCTACACAGCGCCAAGTTGAGATTGTTGTTAGGCTGGGTTAATCCCAGGTTCTGGGAGGTTGGGCTCTGCTCTTAAGCATAGGCCTGGGGCTCGCGGCCCTCTTTTTTTGGCCCATTTTTGTAAATCTTTCTTCTCCCTCTTTAATATAAGTCGGCATGG